>NW_026087765.1:0-433917 GCF_022539395.1 Myiozetetes cayanensis | reverse complement strand
GGTTGTGGTTTAGTGTTTTTTTAAATTTGTTCTGTTTGCTGGTCCGAGTCACGACACCAGAAATTGTTATAAGTAAAATGAAACTGAGCTGAACTATAGTAATAAAAATTTATTGAAGATTTATAGAAAATGCAAATAAGCAAAATGTGGGGTCTGGTTACACCAGGTGCTGCAAAGCATCCTGGGAGTTGTAGTTCTAAGTACTCTGTCACACATGCTCTGTTGAATGCTTGTATGGGATTGGCTTAAGTTACCTGTGTGACGTGGCAGCATTTGAAACTGCTATATAAGCTGGGACTCCTTGAATAAACTCTCTCTCTCTCTCTTGTTACACACCACATTGGTGTCACTATGGTCCCCATGGGACTTATTATTTATTATATTAATAACTGCTACATATGGCGCCCGAACAGGGACCTAACCCTTATCCTGAATCAGGAAGAAATACGGACCAGACGTCAGGTACCAGCCTATATTTAACGCTGAGGGACGTCCGCCGTGAAAAAGAAAGAAACGCCAGGTACCAGAGGAAAGGAAACTCTGATGGGCGTAGGCGGGAGAAACCGCGATTGAGCTCGAAGAAAGGCCTGAATTCGGTAGGAAATTGCCTACGTTTTGAGAGGACGCTCTCGAGAAGAAAAATCTACGTCCCAGGTGAGAGGGCGGGAGAAAAAAGAAAAAGAGAGAAAATGAAAACTTGTAATTCACGTGAACCGCAGAATATTGCAAAAGCCTTAAGCTTAATATTGAAAAGACTTTGGAAACAAGTTAACAAGCATAAAATAACTGGACTTTTAAAATTGATGAAAATAACTGTTTTAGGACTGCTGTTATTTACAATTCTTAGTAAAATTGCTTGGAAAGAGGGGTGGAGAAGCAGAGAGAAAACAGAAGTAAAAAAGGTGGACACTTTAAAACCCTCGCAAGAGAACTCGTCCACAGAGAGAAACTTTGAATCTTCCCCTCCCCCAAACATTGTAAAGCATGGAACTCCACGTGCTACTGCTGTGTGGAAAGGGGGAGGGGGTCCGAGAGTACGGAAGAAAAGCCTTAGAATATACCTTTTTGTACTGAATTTTCGCGGATGCGTGAATTCCGGGAAGAAGGCGCGTGTCGCGGATTATGTGACTGGTAAAAGGGAACAAACTTTAAATCCCCAAGCCATTAAAAACCTGCAGACACGTGGAGACCACGCCGGAGCGTGGGCGGCGCCATCTTGCCCATGCCGGGAGCAGGAGGTAGTGCCTTCTCTTCCTGTCTCGTGGCCATGTTGTGGACTGCCTCTGCTGGAGGCACGCATGGAACATGGTCTGTGCTGGGAGCCGGTAGCTAAGCAACAGCTGCTGTGCCTACCAGCAACAGCGGCGCGATGTTTAAAAAAGATCCGTGATAGCCGCTCGACGTTGCGAGCGGCGAGGCCGGTGGCGGGCACAGAGCGCGGGGCTGTTGAGACGCTCGGCAGCCACAGCGAGTCAGGCTGGGGACGGAGCTGCACACGGCTCCGCAGGACTGCTGGCGGCGGGCGGCGACTCCAGCCCCCCGGGGCGGGCGGCTCCGGGACGGGGCTTGGCAGCGAGGGTGACTTCCTCTCGCGGTGCCGGCTGGTGTTGACCAGGCTGCGGCGGCGGTTCCTGCGCAAACCCAGATGGCAGCGGCGGCGGCACCACTGGGAGCGGCGGGCCCGGCACACAGCGTGGAGGGAGCCGGGCGACTGGAGCGGTGCCGACGCGGGGCACCTCTGCCCGGACGCCGCAAGCGGGCCAAGGCCCGGCCGAGACACAGCCGAACGGGAGGCAGTGACCCGAGCACGGAAGCCCCGCCGCAGCTGGCGGCGACTCCCGCCGCGCCCCCGACCCGCGTAGAGCTCTCGGCGGAGCTCCGCGTGGAACCCTGGGCCGGGGGGGCGGCCGCCATGCCTGAGGAGAAGCCGCGGGACGGCCCCGCGGCCATCCCGGGCGGCCGAGCAGGCTTGCACCGGTACTGTGGTGCAAGTTTGTAAATGCGCCGAGGGCGACGCGGCAGCTTCACCGAGCACGTGTCGGCCGCGTGGAGCTGCGAGGCTTTCGCCGCCCACCTGCACTTGGAACGCGGGCAGCCCGTAGTGACGGCCAGGCCGGGCCGTGCCTGGAACTGACGGCCGCGTTCCACTACACAAACCAGCCAGCCCGCCCGTGCCGCCGCTCCCCTGAAGCGGACCACGCGGCCGCAGCAGCGCGGCCCGGGACAGCCGCACATGCGGCACAGCGCAGCGCCGAGCCAAGGCCCGGTGGCGATGACCAGCGACATGGCCCCCACCGTGAGCGAACCGGGCCATGGCCGCAGCGACTCCGGCTCCTCCGGGAGCCTCAACAGTGATAACACCGCCTCCCCACTCCTGTGAGAGGGGCGGCGGCCCGGACAAAGACCTGGGCCGAGGCCAAAACTGTACAGACACTGAATTTACTGACTGTTTTTACATGTTTTACATATAAACCTTTAGAAATTATTACAAATGTTTTTGTCTAAAATAGTTTAGTTAACTGTCTTTAGTTTTCTATTTACACTCATAAGAGAGAAAAATTCAACATTGCCTTATTAATACATTTTTAACTTTCTAATTTCCCTGTACCTTTGTTTAAATTACTAATAGTCACATTTACTAAGTATTGTTTAAAATTGTTAAGTTCTTAAATGTATCTAAATAAGTTTATAACTATTTCGTTTAAGTAGTAATTAGCATCTTTAAGAATTTCTATTGTTATTAATTAACAGATTATAATAGTAACCTACCTATTAATTTCCCTAAGTACACAGTCGAGTATGTACACACTACTTACCAGTATTATACCTTTAAATTCATTAACTTTCAATATTCACAACAAAAAAAGGGGAGTAGACAGTAAAAATATGCATGTAATTAAGTAAGTAAATCCCGAGTCAAACAATTTTCATTCTGACCAAACACTACATAAAAGTTTAAGTTGTATAACTAGAATATGAAAACAAAATAAAGATTGCATGTATGCATGAATGAAAAATGATTGGGGTGACCACCCGAATGAGTGAAAGAGAAATTGTGTGAATGTATGAATGTATGTGAACCATTTACACCCTTTACAAAATATCTGAAACGAACACACAACAAACACTACCTCTAATACATCGCCTTAATAAAAGACAACTCAAAACATGATGTTCCTCCTTTAAACTTTTCCTTGTGTTTTAATAAAGTAAGTTTTCCCCAGTTATAAGTAAACCCTCAGATTGATAAAAGTTTTTGTTCTACCCAGTTACAAAAAACCCTTAGGTAAATAAGGTTTTTAATGAATAAAGTTTTGTTATTGCATAGACCTCTTAGGTAAATAAGGTTTTTAATGAATAAAGTTTTATTATTGCATAGACCTCTTAGGTAAATAAGGTTTTTAATTAATAAAGTTTTGTTATTATATAGAACTCTTAAGTATATAAGGTTTAAGCAAGAAATAAGTTTACTACGTCAAGTGAAAAACATTTTGTTAAGAATTACACTGTTTTTTGAATTTACACTGTTTTGTATCATGTTATTAATAAAAATGGGGGAATTGTGGGGTCTGGTTACACCAGGTGCTGCAAAGCATCCTGGGAGCTGTAGTTCTAAGTACTCTGTTACACATGCTCTGTTAAAGCTTGTATGGGATTGGCTTAAGTTACCTGTGTGACGTGGCAGCATTTGAAACTGCTATATAAGCTGGGACTCCTTGAATAAACTCTCTCTCTCTCTCTTGTTACACACCACATTGGTGTCACTATGGTCCCCATGGGACTTATTATTTATTATATTAATAACTGCTACAGCAAAACAACATTCTGGGCGGTTGGAGAGACCCCTGCTCCACTCACGGCACGCAAGCGCAGTAACTTTTATTCCCTTATCAGTTTCCCTCCCATAGTCACTTGTTATCCTTATATTGGATCCGAGTTTGCAGGTCTGGTTCTGGTTGCTTTCCCTGCAGGCACGTTTTAGTTGCCAGGTGCTTTCCTGTCCATAGTTTTAATTAGTCTTTAGTCCTTGAAACCTGGTGTGTTAGGTATTTCCAGATGTCCATCTTGGATTCTTTGTATCGTTTTAGTTCTTGACCCTTTGATCCTTGCCCTTCCTTTCGTTACTTAATGCGTGCAGAGACAATAGGTTTTTTTGGAAAAATAAGATGCAAAAATACTTATTCAACAAGGCACAAAAATTTGTCTTTCTAGCTAAAGAACAGCAAGCTGCATGCCTATCAGCTTACAATGCTGATAGATTAATGAACCGTTCTACAACTTACAGTCTCCTAACCTTAACAGAACAGTGATTATAATAACATATATATGTATAAAAGAATATAACATGCACTATAATTTAATGAGTAAACTACTATTCCTAATTCGATGAGTAAATTAAACTACTCCTACTTATTACAGATGCAAGCGTTTCCTTGGGCTATGGGCACCGGAGGGCAGACGAGCAAGGTGAGTATTTTCCTTCCAGCCTGAGTCCAAGGTTATCTCCGACCCCTCTTGTCAGTGGTCATTCTGTGAGCGTGTTTTTACTCTTTTTTTTCGAGGTGGGATGCAAGTGTTTGTTTGGGCTATCGGCACCGGAGTGTTTTGGCGCTGGCCTTGTGGGCAATGGCAGGGTAGTTCAGGGCTGGGCATTTAATCATTGCCCTCTTCCTTTTTGAGGTGCCAGCCCGGCACTCTTTGGAAAGAAATGAGCATCCCAGATGAGTTGGGGAGGTATCAAAAAGGAGCAGGGGTCCAGGGAAGTGTCAGAAATGCCACTCAAAGCTTTTGTTCCCTGTTGCAGGTGTGCCATGCAGTGGGAGCTGCAAGCTGCACCTCTTGCTGGAGGCAGTGACACGAGGACTTGGGGGCACCAATCCTAAACAAACACTCCACTGCTCATGTGTGATGGAGTACACATTGACCACAACTCCCAGAATGCTTTTTTAACACCCTTGCTGTGACCCGAAATGCCATAGTCATGGGCTGTAGTCTCCTTTCTGGAATGGGCTCCTGGAAACCAAGCAGCCAACACGCCACTAGGTCAGAATGCAGCCCCACCGGTGTGCCATGGGGCCCATTGTGATGTCACAGCCTATCTTCTGCATTCTGGAATAGCCCCTGGAAACCAAAGAACCAACACCTCACAACCCCACAGTGCAGCCCCACCCATCTGCCAGGGGACTCTGTGAAGTCACGACCTTTCCCCCAGGAAAGAAAGCCTTTAACCTTTGGGTTTCAGGTGCAGTTGGCATCCCTGGGCACTCCATGGGCAGCAAGAGCTTTCTTTTCCTGCCACCTTTTACCTGGGAGGAATCTTCAGTCGTGTTCAATTTTTTAAAAGTCAGACTGGCAATTTCAGCACAGGGCTCCTGCAAGCGAATACAGCACTTTCCCCTAGAAAAGAAAGTCCTTATTTTCGGGGTCTCAGGTGCAAGTGGTGGGCCAACCATGGTACTCCATCGGCAGCAAGAGTTTTCTTTCCTGGCATTATTTGTCTGGAAGGAATCTTCATCGGTATTCAATTTTGGAGTAGGTCTGACAATTTCAGAGCAGGCCTCCGAAAAGCGAACGACAGCCCTTTCCCCCAGGAAAGAGAGCCCATAGCCTCAGTCTCTCAGGTGCAACTGGTGGGCCACCCTGGGGACTCCACGGGCTGCAAGACCCTTCTGTCCTGGAAGCTTTTGTCCAGGAGGAATCTTCGTCTGTCTTCAATTTTGGGAGTTGGACTGGCAATTTCAGCGTGGGGTTTCCACAAGGGAACGACAGCCCTTTCCCCCAGGAAAGGAAGCCCACAACCTTTGGGTCTTAGGTGCAGTTGGTGGGCCACCCTAGGCACTCCATGGGCAGCAAGAGCTTTCTGTCCTGGCACCTTTTGTCTGGCAGGAATCTTTGTCCATAGTCAAATTTGTGAGTCGGACTGGCAATTTCAGTGCAGGGCTCCTACAAGTGAACGACAGCCCGTCCCTCCAGGAAAGAAACCCCTTACCCTCGGTCTCTTCTTCTGTTCCTTAAAGTAGAACCTGCAGGGCAGCTTTCTGCCATCTCTTGTCTTGGGAATTGTGAAGATAGACGCCCCTGCTATGTTTAACACCTCAGACAAAACCACCTTTGAACTCCTTTCCCAACCTTCCCCAAAGTCAAGATTTTATGGGCATCCCGTAAATATCTCCCAATCTTACTCAAGCCCACAAACCATGGCAGAAACCTCTCAGCCTCACACTGCGTCCTTCCTGTTGGTGTGCCTTATGTACAGGCAAAAAACCTCCAAATCAAGCACCCTAAATTAATGTCCTGTTCTTTTTCCCAGAAAAGAAGGCGTGGAGAACTCTCTAGACCAGGCAATTGGAAGATCTTTCCAAAACTCCTTTGGTACCCGCTGCAGGGCCAACAGTTCCTCTGGTCTGCCGTGCCAGGGCTACTTTGTCTCATCTGGGTCCCCAGAAACTGTCAGCAAAAGCCAGGGAATAAAATCTCTGATCAGCTGGTTAGGTTCAAGAGTTGAAGGGACATGGGGATTGCTCTCTAACACATGGACATCAGTTCTCAAAACTTTGAACTATTTATACATTTGAGCAAACAAAGGAATTAATGTCCATTGCCTTATGAGGTCTGTAACTCTCTGAATTAATTCTTATTCTCTCTTCTATTGGTTATTTGCAGGATACTTAGTCCACAATTTTTGTCCTTTTCTTATCTTTCCCTAGATAGGGAGAGTCTCAGTGATTGTCTCTGTTAGTTTTGTCTTCATCTCTGGTTTCTGTGTCTTTATGGCTTAGGAATTCTGCATTCTTGGTGTCCCAGTCCCAAAAATTGTTTTCTCTCTCTGGTCTATGACCACTGAAGTATGACAGGCCTTACACTTTCCATTTGTTTTTCTAAGAAAGGATGGCCCTGGACCTGGTCCATCATCCATTGTCTATTTCACCGATTCAATCTCCTGCCAACAATTTCTCCCCACTGCTGCGTGGGCTCCTTTGTCAGGAAATAGAACTTGTTGGGTAACAGGCCCAGTCTTGTTTCACATTTTTCATGGAGACCTGCATGAGGGGATTGAATCTTCCATGAGCAGATTGGCAGATGACCCCAAGTTGGGTGTCAGTGTCGATGTGCTGGAGGGTAGAAAGGCTGTGCAGAGGGACCTGGACAGGCTGGATCTCTGGGCCGAGACCACGGGCATGAGGTTCAAGAGTGCCTTTGGTGCCTCTGGCCACAATAATCCCCTTCAGCTTGAGGCTGGGGCAGAGTAGCTGCAAAGGGTGGGAAAGGCCCTGGGGGTGCTGGTCAACAGAGGCTGAACCTGAGCCAGTGGGTGCCCAGGTGGGCAAGAAGGCCAAGGGCATCCTGGCCTGGATCAGAAAGAGTGGGGCCAGCAGGAGCAGGGCAGGGATTCTTCTGCTGGACTGGGCACTGCTGAGGCCACACCTGGTGCCTTTGCCTCTGTGATTTCTTTGCAGTGGCCATCCGTATTCTCAGAGGAGCAGAGCCACGGGCTGGGGAGCCAAGCGACAAGGTCAAGTGCTTTTCTGATGGCTTTTAGGGTCTGTATCCAAAATAGTGTAGGCAGCAGGAGCAGGGCAGTGATTCCTCCGCTGGACTGGGTATTGGTGAGTCCCCAATACTGGCGTGCTGTGTCTGGTTCTGGGCCCCTCAATTCATGAAGAACATTGAGGGGCTGGAGTTTGTTGGAGCTGTTCAAGGGTCTGGAGTGCACATCCTATGATGAGCAGCTGAGGCAACTGGAGAAGAGGAGGCTCAGGGCTGACCTTCTCACTGTCCAAAACTTCCTGACAGCAGGGTGGAACCAGGTGGGGTCAGCCTCTTCTGCGAGGCAACAGGCGATTGGGCAAGAGGACGTGAGGACCTGCCTGTCAGGGGATGATTGTCAGGGAAAGGATCAGGAATTTTTGAACAGCAACAGGGATTAGGCATTGAAATGGGCTGCCCAGGGAGGTGGTGGAGTCACCGTGCCTGGAGGTGTTTAGGGACAGAGTGGACATTAGTGCTGTGGTCTGCTTGACGTCCTGGGGCTGAGTGGTAGACTGGATGCCTGTTGATCTCTGAAGTCTCTGCCAACCTCATGGATTCTGGGCTTCTGTGCCATCCCAGCCTTTGGGACAGAGTACTGGTGGCTCAGAGGTTCCGTCCTTGCCTTGCCTTACCCATCTTCTGGCTGCCAGGCAAGGGCCTTGTGACATCACAGCCTTTGTGGAACAGCGTGGGGTCTGAAAACTGTCAGCGCTCCGTCCCCGTGCACAGAGCCCGGGCAGAACTTGGCTGGCAGCGACGGCAGAGACTGTGCAGAGGGGTCAGCTCTTCCCACAGCAGCACAATGCCCAACCAGGGCATCTCCTGGCTCCTCAGGCTCTCTGTGCTCCTGCTCTTGCCTGGCAGACTCGAGCCTTGCAGCCGTCCCACAGGTGCCATTTCTGATAACCGGGGTTTTCCTTAGATGGTGCCTTGATAAAAGTCAGGAGTGGCTTTAGAGAGGGCAAGGAGGGGGGTCAGACCAGTGGGATGGTGCCAGCGGGCCGTGAGCCTGGAGCCAGCAAGGCCTGGGGCCAACAGGGTGTCAGGCGAGGACTGGGAGCCCCCAGGGAGGAGGAAAGCTGGGCAGGCCCCAAGGCTCCTGGGCCTCTCCCTCGCCAGCCCTTTGCCCAAGGCCCCGAGGCAGAGGTGGGCTCAGCCCCTGGGCAGGAATGGGGCACAGGCTGAGCCCCAGGGACAGCAGACACAGGAGGCCTGGGCTCTTCTTCCTGCAACGTCTGCCTGGGGCAGCCCAACCAGACCTGAGGCTCTCCAGGACAGGCCAAACCCAGCCAGAGAGAGCTCAGCAGATCTTAGAGGCTCTTCTTGTCAGATGTCATTGTGTGAGCCTCTTTTTGTTCTTTCTTTCGAGGTGGGATGCAAGCATTGGTTTGGGCTATCGGCACCGGAGTGCAGACGAGCAAGGTCAGCATTTTCCAGTCAGCCTGTATCCAAAGTTATCTCTGACCCTTCATCTCAGTGGTCATTTTGTGAGCGTGGTTTTGCTCTTTCTTTCGAGGTGGGATGCAGGCGGTTGTTAGTGCTGTCGGCACCAGAGGGCAGACGAGCAAGGTGAGCGTTTTCCTTCCAGCCATGATCCATGGTTATCTCTGCCCTTCTTGTCAGTGGTCATTCTGTGAGTGTGTTTTTGCTCTTTTGTTTCGAGGTGGGATGCAAGCATTGGTTTGGACTATCGGCACTGGAGCGCAGCCGAGCAAGGTCAGCATTTTCCTGCCAGCCAGAATCCAAGGTTTTCTCTGGCCCTTTTTGACACTGGTCATTCTGTGAGCCTGTTTTTGTTCTTTTTTTCGAGGGGGGATGCAGGCGGTTGGTGGGCCTACCAGCACTAGAGGACGGAGGAGCAAGGTCAGCATTTTCCTGCTACTCATATTCCAAGGTTGTGTCTGGCTGCCAAATGGAGCAGTTGTAATAATATAATAAAGAAACAGTCCCACGGACCAGACAATGACACTAATGTGGGATGGAAAAAATGCCAGGCTTTATTGGAAGACACAAGGGCTTATATAGAAGTTTCAAATGCTGACAGGTCACCACACACGTGACCTAATCAGCCAATCCTATCCAAGCATTCAGCTGCACATGTGGACTAGAGTACTTAAAAACTACAACTCCCAGGATGCTTTGCTGGCAACCATCCTGAAACCAGACCCCACATGTGGCCCTTCTTGACAGTGGTCATTTTTTGAGCACCTTTTTTCCTCTTTCTCTCGAGGTCGGATGCAGGCGGTGGTTGGGGCTATTGACATCGGAGTGCAGACGAGCAAGGTGAGCATTTTCCTGGCTGTAAGAATCAGGTGGTACTTGTGGCGCCTTGTAATTTTGGTGAATCTAAGCACATCCTTTGTCATTTGCTTTTTTTCCGGTGGTGCACAAGCTGACAAGCGTCAGCAGAATAGGAAGGAGGTCCTTGCAGTAAGAGGTGAGCGTAAAGGAACCTGAGAGGGAAAGTTGGTCAGAATGTTTTACTCGAAGGGGATCCGTCTCTATTTGATTTTGCCTGTGTGATTTCTTTGCAGTGGCCATCCATATTGCCAGAGGAGCAGAGCCACGGGTCGAGGAGCGGAGCGACAAGGTCAAGTGCTTTGGTGCTGGCCTTGTGGGCAATGGCAGGGTAGTTCAGGGCTGGGCATTTAAGCATTGCCCTCTTCTCTTTTGAGGTGCCAGCCCAGTACTCTTTGGAAAGACATGAGCGTCCCAGGTGAGTCGGGGAGGTATCGAGGAGGAGGAGGGTTCTGGGAAGTGTCAGAAATGCCACTGAAAGCTTTTGTTCCCTGTTGCAGGTGTGCCATGCAGTGGGAGCTGCAAGCTGCGCCTCTTGCTGGAGGCAGTGACACGACGACTTGGGAGCACTTAACAGACTGTGAGTGAGGGAATGGTTGGGGTTTGGCCAATGTGCTGCTAAAGTCATACTCTGATTTTGGTTTCCTTTCTTGGAGTTGAGGAAGAGAAGAACCCAGGGACTACAGGAAGCCCTGAGGCAGCTGAAGGCCGATGCTTTTGAAAGGTGGATTGACAGGCTCGTCTCTCTGCAAGATAAGTGGAGGGCTCTGAGGCAGAGAGAGGGTGAGAGCCGGGTAGAGGCTTAGGAATTGCCGGGAGGGCTTTTGAAATGAGTGTAGGGAACGGGATGTTTAAGATGAAGTTTCTTACGAGAGGGAAGCAAAGCGGCTGAGTTTTACGGGCAGCACTAGGGTGTGCAGGGCAGAGCGTAGCATATCCCCCATGGAAGATTCTTGTGGGTCTGTCTTTGCAGTTCTTCCAAGCACTTCTTGTCAGAGGTCATTGTGTGAGCCTCTTTTTGTTCTTTCTTTCAAGGTGGGATGCAAGCATTGGTTTGGGCTATCGGCACCGGAGTGCAGACGAGCAAGGTCAGCATTTTCCAGCCAGCCTGTATCCAGAGTTATCTCTGGCCCTTCTTCTCAGTGGTCATTTTGTGAGCGTGTTTTTGCTCTTTCTTTCGAGGTGGAATGCAGGCGGTTGTTGAGGCTATCGGTACCAGAGGGCAGACAAGCAAGGTGAGCATTTTCTTTCCAGTCATGATCCATGGTTATCTCTGCCCTTCTTGTCGGTGGTCATTCTGTGAGTGTGTTTTTGCTCTTTTGTTTCGAGGTGGGATGCAAGCCTTGGTTTGGGCTATCGGCACCGGAGCGCAGCCGAGCAAGGTCAGCATTTTCCTGCCAGCCAGAATCCAAGGTTTTCTCTGGCCCTTTTTGACACTGGTCATTCTGTGAGCGTGTTTTTGTTCTTTTTTTCCAGGGGGGATGCAGGCGGTTGGTGGGCCTACCGGCACTAGAGGGCGGAGGAGCAAGGTCAGCATTTTCCTGCTACTCATATTCCAAGGTTATCTCTGGCTGCCAAATGTAGCAGTTGTACTAATATAATAAAGAAACAGTCCCACGGACCAGACAATGACACTAATGTGGGATGGAACAAATGCCAGGCTTTATTGGAAGACACAAGGGCTTATAGAGAAGTTTCAAATGCTGACAGGTAGGTGGGGGGGAAGAAGGGAAAGGAAAACAACAGCAATAAAACAGAAAGTTCTCCCAATGAAAGAAAACTCACAAACTTCAGCTGATTAGGGTCCGTTGTAAGCAGGGCCTGCAGCCAGCCACAGTTGAGCCAAGAGCAGCAGCCAGAACTCCCCTCCAACAGGAAAGACACAAAGGAACCCAGCAGTGTCTGCAGCCCGCAGCAGGCTCTCCTCCCGGCAGAGAGAGAGACTCCCCTCTCCCCACAGCCTCCACCCCCTTCCAGTCACACCGCAGCCAACTCCCCCCTTCGTTGTCAAGGAAACTAATCTCGGCCATTAGTGGGCCAGAGCCAATTCCTTTGTTCAACTAATGGCCCATATACAGAGCACACACACATGGCAGGGGGAAAAGAAAGAAAATTTCTTTGCTAAAATCGGAACTATGACAGCTTACCCTCAGGGAAAAACATCCAGGTTTTGGGCCAGCCTGGGCACTCCACAGGCAGCAGGAGCTTTCTCTCCAGCAACATTTTGTCTTGAAGGAAACTTCCATTGGATTCAATTTTGTAGTCTCCCTGGCAACTTTAGCGTAGGATTCTTCCTGCAAACAACAGGCCTTTCTCCCAGGAAAGAGAGTGAGTACCCCCAGGGTCAAAGGTCCAGGTTGTAGGCCAGCCTCCACACTCCATTTTCAGCAGGAGCTTTCTGTCCAGCCACCTTCTCTCTGAAACAAATCTTCTTTTGTATTCAATTTTGTAGTCAGACTGGCAATTTTGGCGCAGGACTCGTGCAAGGAAAAAAACAGCCCTTTCACGCAGGAAAGAAAGTGCTTACCCTGGGGCTCTCAGGTGTAGTGGGCCAGCCTGGGCAATCCATGGGCAGCAGGAGCTTTCTCTCCTTGCACCTTTGCTCTGGGAGAAATCTTTGTTCTTACTGAACTTTGGAGGCAGAGTAGCAACATTAGCACGAGATTCTTGCAAGCAAACTATCGCGGGTGGGGTTCGGTCCCACGACAGACCCAGCGGCACATCTTGTATGGGAAACAGGACACACACACAAGTGTATGTGACCCACAAAATGGCGTTTATTAAAACAAGAAGACAGTTTATATACAGGGGGATACAGAAGGTTCAGGAATAGAGGTGGGTTTCTTGCTGGGGAACCTCAAATCCCGTGAGCTAGTGATAAGTGAACTTGGAGGGATAGGCTGCATAGAATATGTCTGGTCACGCCAGGGGAAGGGAGAGCTTAGGGAAGAATGGAAGGATTGTCCTGGGGGCAGAGACATGGGAATCTGCAAAAGCTGCAAGGCTGCGGCCTTGTAGCTGGGTCCCAAGCAGTTCTGCGCAGCTGCAGTTACTAGGAGACTTCGATAGAGATCTCTTCTTCTGAGCCTTCTTTGTAGTTCTTTTGCATCTCTCGCCACTCCTGTAGGCCTCTTCTGGTCCACCCCTGACATTTCCCCCTTCTCTGTTTTTCAAGACTGGAAAAGCTTGGGAAAAACTTTTAGTTATGTATTTTTTAACACAAAAAATTAGACAGAGAAGGAAGACAAGGATGGAGAAAGTGATAATTAGAAACAAAATGATTCCTTTAACAATCTTGTTGGCCCAATCAGAAAGAGAAGGAAAGTGAAGCCAGCTAAAGAGACCTGAAAAACCTTTGTCTTGGTTTATGGTGATGTCATTAACCAGTTGTTTTAGAGTGTTGATGCTTTGGAACACACTCTCAGAGTGGTCTGAGAAGTTCAGACAACACAGCCCTTCAAATTCTTGGCAACCATGGCCGTGGGCAAGAAGTAAAACGTCAATGGCTGCTCTATTTTGGAGAGTAGCTTCTTTGATTTTCAGAGTGTCTGCTAGCAGGCTCCCAATGGCAAGGGAAGTGGCATTGGCTTCGCTGGCCATCCAGCAGGCTATGTGGGCTAGAGTGGAGAGGGCTTTGGCTGCACCAATGTTGGCAAGTGGAAAACTACCCCAGAATCTCTGAGTATGGGACCAAGTTTGAAATTTGGGGTCACAGTCTGGTGGAACATGGATGTTTAGTTTATCCTCTTTGGTTGGATTGTTTTGAGGGACTTTGCGTGCCCGTGGTTTAGAATCAGGCGCGACTGGGAGTGGTCTAGATTTGGTGCGCATTAAAATGTAGGATCTTTTGTTTCGAATGAGTTTGGGTCTGTCAGAAATTTGGTTCCTGATTATTTGCAATTTAGCTGGGTTGTACAGAGTAAGTTTTCCAATGGTATATGGTCCTCCCACTGGATTTTTCAGGATGCCTTGCCACGTTCTATCACCACAGATAAGAAAGTAGGTGGAAGGCAGTTTTGTGGGTCTAAAGAAACGTTCAGTGGGAAGAGGGTAAGGTTGGGAGTAATTGCACCATGCGGTGGTGATAGTATAGATGGAAGAGTTGGGGGATATGTTAGGTTCTAGGGTAAGGCGATTAGTAGTGGGTGTGAAGCTAAAGCAAGTGGTAGCTACAGATGAGCCTAAGAGATCTAATTCTTGGGGATCTGTATCTAGGGTACCTAGACGTAGGAGAGTTTGGGAAATAGTGTCTGGGGAAGGAAGGAAATTATCTACAAGGGAAGTGTTTTGGATAAACCTGTTCCACTCAGGTATACCCACGAGACAGCTTTTAAAAGGATGACTCACGCTGTCGAGGGAAAGGCACATTGTGTTTGTGTTGGTAGCTTTGGCTAAGGTGATCCTCATCCCTTGGCTCGGATGGCTCCCCATCTCTGTTGAAAATGGAGCGGCAGTAGCGTGCCCAGTGATACCCCTTCTTGCATATGGGACACAGGGTCCTAGGAAACTTGGGGCTAGGATCTGGGTTAGGGCAGTCTCGTGTAAAGTGTCCTGCCTGCTGGCATTTGTAGCACACACTATTAGCTCTGTGTGCCTCCATAATTGCTTCTGTGATGGCTTGTACTCTGACTGGTTCTGCCTCAATCAATGCATCTGCTATTATTTTGCTTTCATATTTGCTTGAGCCAACGTCTTTACAGGCTTGTATCATTGACATGGGTGTGGGGTTCACCAAGGAACGGAGAACAGGCTGACAATCTCGGTTAGCCTGTTCTATAGCTAATCGGATAAACAGGGCATCTTGGGCCTCTAAAGGTTTCACTTGCCGAGCTATTGCTTCCCTCAGCCTGGTAGCAAAGTCATAAAAGGGTTCTTTAAGGCCTTGCTGTATGTGTGCAAACGAAGGAGAAGTGGTTGTGGCCTCTGCCACAGCCTTGATGGCTTCTAAAGCCAGGCTTTTTGTTTTATCTAGCCTGCCGAAGGGTATCCTTGCCTGCATTCTGCTGGAGGAGTAGGGACCCTCCCCGTACAATTCATTAATTAAATCTTCCACAGGCACTCGCAGTGCATGGTGTGAGTTCTCAGCATATTGCCTTATGAGTTTTTTCCACTCTTGTTCAAAGAGGGAATACTGCATTAGGTTTAAAATCCCTTTGTAATTACCCGTATATCAGTTGGTGTCAGGGTGTATGCTGCAAATAAGGAATCTAGCATTCCAGAAACAAAAGGAGAATTTAAACCATAGTCTGTAACCGCTTTTTTCGCGTCCCGTAGGATGGGGTATGGGACCGGTTCCCATTCGGGGTCCCAATTGCTTTCTCGGAAAATCAGGAAAACTTTCAGTAATTCCAAGTCCCCTGCATCTTCTGCCTGCTTTCTCGGACCCTGCCACTTATTGCTTGCGGTAGGGGAGTCACAGCCTGTGTTGCTACCGGCTGGAGTGTCTGTTGTTGCAGGGTTTCTACTCGCGGCATGGGATCCATGGGCGCAGTCAGAGAAACGCAGCCTCCGGCTCCTCCCCCCGGGGCGGGCGCTGCGTGGTCTCGGGGAATGAGGGGGCGTGGAGTCAGGGCTAGAGTCACTTTGTGCGCTGACCTCATCCCGGGGTGGGGGCGTGTCTAGCTGTTTCACGCGCTTTAGGGTGGGGGGGGTGGCTCTCAGCGCCATCTTGTGAGGGCGGTGGGCAGGGTTTGGTAGTTTTTTCAGGCTTTTTGGATGGAAGAGTAGGGCTCTCGTCGTTACTTTTGGCATGTCTCTGGTTTTTCAAATGTGGAAGGATGGCACGCCACGACATGAGAGAGAGACCTGCATTTTTATCGCCCTGTTCAAAGGCATGTCCCAGCGTGTCTCCTAGCTTGTACCACCGCCGATAGGTTAATAAATCTGGGGAAATGAGCTTGTTCTTGGAAAGCCATTTCGTTAAAGCTTTGAGGGACTTTTTATCTATGGGGTGACCCTCAAAGAGTAGTATGGCTTTAATGCGTTTATAAAACTGCTTTTCTGAGTTGGAAAGTGTGTTGCCCATATTGAAAGTAAAAGAAAAGGATTCTGGGATCACTCACAGGCTATCTTCAGCGAGGCGGTCCTCCAAACGCAGTCTGACGCTGGAGCGGGCTGCGACTACGATTCCCAGCGGCGTGTGCGGGGGCGTGGGGATCGCGGGAGCCTGGGCGGTTCCGCTGAGGCACTGCTGGGGTCCCGGCGTGGAGGGGGGCTGGGCGCTGGTTCCCGGCGCGGCGCGGTTCCGCGGCGGCTCGGCGTGGTGGTGCCGTCCAAAGCGGCGGCTGCCCGGGCGGCAGGGGTGGGGGGGCAGCTGCGCTGCTCGGGTGGCAGCGGCGCACGGTCCCGGTTCCTCTCGCTCGGCACGGGCTGTCCCAGCACCGGGGTCTCACGCAGCTGGTTTCTCGCAGTAACAGCGGCTGAAGACTGAGTGGGCAAAGCCCACTCGTGGCTTCTGTGAGTGGGGTCTTTGGGATAGACCGGACTCCGGAAATCCAAGTCTATCAGTAGCTCACGGGAGCCAAGATCTCTCTTAATATAAGAAAGATGAGTTCGAGCTCCACGTTCAGAGCGCCATTTATCGCGGGTGGGGTTCGGTCCCGCGACAGACCCAGTGGCACATCTTGTATGGGAAACAGGACACACACACAAGTGTATGTGACCCACAAAATGGCGTTTATTAAAACAAGAAGACAATTTATATACAGGGGGATACAGAAGGTTCAGGAATAGAGGTGGGTTTCTTGCTGGGGAACCTCAAATCCCGTGAGCTAGTGATAAGTGAACTTGGAGGGATAGGCTGCATAGAATATGTCTGGTCACGCCAGGGGAAGGGAGAGCTTAGGGAAGAATGGAAGGATTGTCCTGGGGGCAGAGACATGGGAATCTGCAAAAGCTGCAAGGCTGCGGCCTTGTAGCTGGGTCCCAAGCAGTTCTGCGCAGCTGCAGTTACTAGGAGACTTCGATAGAGATCTCTTCTTCTGAGCCTTCTTTGTAGTTCTTTTGCATCTCTCGCCACTCTCTGTAGGCCTCTTCTGGTCCACCCCTGACAGCAAACAACAGCCCGTTCTCCCAGGAAAGAAAGTGCTTACCCTCAGGGTAAAATGCCCAGGCTGTGGGACAGCTTGGGATCTACATGGGCAGCAAGAGCTTTCTCTCTGCACATTTTGACTGGGGAGGAATCTTTGTCCATATTTCATTTTGGCATTCAGACTGGCAATTTTGGCACAGGATTCCTGCAAGCAAACAAAAGCCCTTTCTCCCAGGAAAGCAAAACGCTTACCCTCGGGGGCTTAGTTGCAGTTGGTGGGCCTGTCTGGGCGCTCCACGGGCAGCAGAAGCTTTCTGCGATGGCACCTCTTGTCTGGAAGGAATCTTTGTTCTTATTCAATTTTGGAGTCCGAGTAGCAACATCATTGCAGGATTCCTGCAAGCAAACAACAAGCCATTCTCCCAGAAAAGAACGTGCTTACCCTCAGGGTAAAATGTCCAGGTTGGTAGGGCATCCTCAGCACTCCATGGGCAGCAGGAGCTTTCTGTCCTTGCACCTTTTGTCTGGCAGGAATCTTTGCTCGTATTGAACTTTGGAGTCAGAGTGGCACTTTCAGCGCAGGATTTCTTCAAGCGAACAAAAGCCCTTTCTCGCAGGAAGGAAAGTGCTTATCCTAGGGGTATCAGGTGCACTTGGTGGGTCAGCCTGGGAACTCTATGGGCGGCAGCAGCTACCTGTCAAGCCACCTTCTGTTTGAGAGGAATCTTCGTCTGAATTTAATTTTGGAATCGCACTGGCAATTTCAGTGCACGATTCCTGCAAGCAAACAACAAGCCATTCTCCCAGAAAAGAAGATGCTTACCCTCAGGGTAAAATGTCCAGGTTGTGGGCCAGCCTGGGATCTACATGGGCAGCAGGAGCTTTCTCTCTGCACATTTTGATTGGGAGGAATCTTTGTCCGTATTCAATTTTGGAGTCAGACTAGAAATTTCATCACAGAATTCCTGCAAGTGAACAACAGCCCGTTCTCCCAGGAAAGAAAGAGGTTACCCTCAGGGTCCACAGTGCAGTTGGTATGGTAGCCTGGGCACTCCATGGGCAACAGGAGCTTTCTGTGATGGCACCTCTTGTCTGGGAGGAATCTTTGTTCTTATTCCATTTTGAAGTCAGAGAAGCAATATCAGTGCAGGATTCCTGCAAGCGAACAACAGGCCTTTCTCCCAGAAAAGGAAGTGCTTACCCTTGGCTTTAAGGTCTGGGTTGTAGGTCGACCCGGGCACTCCACGGGTACAAGGAGCTTTTGGCCCGGCCACCTTCTGTCTGGGAGGAATCTTTGTTTGTCTTCAATTTTTGCAGTTGGACTGGGAATTTCAGCGCAGGGCTCCTGCAAGTGAACGGAAGTCCTTTCTGCTAGGACAGAAAGTGCTTACCCTCAAGGTCTTATGTGCACTTTGTGGGGCAGCCTGGGCCCTCCAAGGGAAACAGGAACTTTTTGTGATGGCTCCTTTTGTTTGGGAGCAATCTTCATTCCTATTCCATTTTGTTGTCAGACTAGCAATTTCAGCACAGGATTATTGCAAGCGAACTACAGCGCTTTCTCCTAGGAAAGAAAATGCTTACCCTCAGAGGCTTAGGTGCAGCTGGTGGGCTGGTCTGGGAAATCTGTGGGAAGCAGGAGCTTTCTCTGATGGCACCTCTTGTCTGGGAGGAATCTTCATTTGTAGTCAGTTTGGGACTCTGAGTAGCAATATCAGTGCAGGATTCCTGTAAGTGAACAACAAGCCTTTCTCCCAGGAATCAAAGTGCTTAGTCTCAGGGTCTCAAGTGCAGTTGGTGGGCTGGCCTTGGCACTCCATGGACACCAGGAGTTTTGTCTCCTTGCGTATTTTGTCTGGCAGCAATCTTTGTTCGTTTTGAATTTTGGTGTCCGACTGGCAATTTCAGTGCGGCACTCCTGCAAGCAAACAAAAGCCTGTTCTCTCAGGAAAGAAAGTGCTTACCCTGGGGGTCTCAGGTGTAGTTAGTGGGCCAGCCTGGCCACTCCATGGGTAGCAGAACCTTTCTGTCTTGCCACCTTCTCCCTGGGAGAAATCTTCATCGGTGTTTAGATTCATTAGTCAGACTTGCTATTTCAGCGCAGGACTCCTGCAAGCGAATGACGGCCCTTTCTCCCAGGAAAGAAAGTGCTTACCCTCAGAGTCAAGGGCCTGGGTTTTAGGCTGTTCTGGGCACTCCACGGGCAGCAGGAGCCCAGCCACCTTCTGTCTGGGAGAAACCTTTGTTCGTATTCAATTTTGGCATTCAGATCGGCAATTTCAGCGCAGCACTCCAGCAAGCGAACGACAGCCCTTTCTCCCGGGAATGGGTGTGCTTACCCTCAGATTCTCAAGTTCAGTTTCTGGGCCAGCCTGGATAATCCATGGGCAGCAGGATCTTTCTCTCATTGCACCTCTTGTCTAGGAGGAATCTTTGTTCATCTTGAAGTTTCGAGTCAGATTGGCAATTTTAGCGTAGGATTCCTTCAAGGATTCCTTTCTTTCTCCCAGGAAAGAAAATGCTTACTGTTGTTTTCAAGGGTCTGGTTTGTAGGCCAGCCTGGGCCCTCCATGAACAACAGGAGCGTTCTGCCCAGCCACTTTCAGTTTGGGAGGAACCTTTGTTTGTATTCAATTTTGGCAGTCAGACTGGCAGTTTCACCGCTGGACTCTTGCAGGAGAACAACAGCCCTTTCTCCCGGGAAAGAAAGCCTGTAGCCTTTGGCTGTTATGAGTATTTGGTGGACCGGCCTGGGCACTCCATGGGCAACAAGAGATTTCTCGATTGGCACCTTTTATCTGGGAAGAATCTTCATTCGTATTCCATTTTGGACTCGGACTGGCAATTTCAACACAGGTTATCTCTGAGCGAACAACAGCCCTTTCTCCTGGGAAAGAAAGTGTTTACACTCGGGGTCAAAGTCCAGGTTGTAGGCTGGCCTCCACACTCCATTGGCAGCAGGAGATTTCTGTCCAGCCACCTTCTTTCCTGGAGGAATCTTTGTCTGGATTCAATTTTGAAGACCGACTGGTACTTTCAGTGTAGGATTCCTGCAAGGGAACAACGGCCCTTTCTCCCAGGAAAGAAAGTGCTTACCCTCGGGCTCTCAGGTGCGGTTGGTGGGCCAGCCTGGGCAATCCACGGGCAGCATGAGGTTTCTGTCCTGCCCCCTTCTGTCTGGGATGAATCTTCGTTTGTATTCAATTTTGCAGTCAGAGTGGCAATTTCAGCACAGGATTCCTGCATGCGAACAACAGCCTTTTCTCCCAGGAAAGATAGTGCTTATCCCCAGGGTCAAGGGTCCTAGTTGTGGGCTGCCCTTGGCATTCTATGGGAAGCAAGAGCTTTCTGTCCAGTCACCTTCTGTCTTGGAGGAATCTTCATCCAAACTCAATTTTGGCAGTCATACTTGGAATTTCAGCGCATGATCCTGGCAAGCGAACAATAGCCTTTTGTCCCAGGAAAGAAAGTGTTTACCTTGGGGGTCTCCAGTGCAGTTGGTGGCCCAGCCTGGGCAATCCATGGGCAGCAGGAGGTTTCTGTCCTTGCACCTCTTGTTTTGGAGGAATCTTCGTCCATATTCAATTCGGGGGTGAGACTGGCAATTTCGGCACAGGATTCCTACAAGTGAACGACAGCCAATTCTCTCAGGAAAGAAAGTGCTTACCCACGGGGTCAGTAGTCAAGGTTGTAGGCCCTCCTGGATACTCCATGGACAGCGGGAGCTTTCTGTGATGGAAGCTTTGCCTCAGAGGAATCTTTGTTTGTATTCAGTTTTGGCAGTCAGACTGGCAATTTCAGCACGGGACTCCTGCAAGCAAACAAAACCCCTTTCCTCTTAGGGAAGAAATGACTTACCCTCAACCTCCTGCAGGTTGGATTACCTGCAACTTTTATGATATCACGTACCTGCAACCCCCCGCCCCCTCATCTAACATCAGAGCAGAGCAGCTTCGGGACAAACACATGCCCACCTGACACGTAACATTACAAACATGCAGCAGAATGATGAGAGACAGTTCTCGGCAAGCAGCAGAACTCCGAGAACCGAGATGCTGTTGAGCAAGATGACCTACGCGACTGCGTCTCCGAGCTGAGAATGCCCTACGGCAACCTCTGGAAAGACTCAAAGAGAACTACCTTGGGCAAGAAGGGCCTGTCAAAACCGCAAAGAGGGATGTGTGAGAACGCTACGTTCGGGATGTAAGACTGGGGGGACAGCTGACGACGCAGCCTGAAATGTGGCCGGAGAAGACACCCGACTGTAAAATTCCAAGATGCGATTTCGATGCAAGATTGCGAGTCGAGGAACGGACGATATCGGCACCGTGCCGAGGAGACATTCGAGACCCCGGGGATGACGCCCCACGCTTCCCTTAAGCCCCTTTGGGACAGAACGCAAAGACGGCTGATCCGAGGAACCCGCAAGACACGCAAGACGGACTAGACAAACTGTGTGACGCAGACCGGAATTGCTCTGCCCTGCACGGCCCGGTGTTGTGCTCCAAAGCAAGCCACTCCCTCTTTGTGCACTAGGGGCCTGTTACTGGACATCCCTCTCTCCTTACGCTAATTTCTAAATCGATCCCAGAAATTCCCAACCCGGTACCCTGCTCTCCTCCCTTCTCCGGGTCACAGCCCTCCACTTATCTTTATGACAGCTGGGGTTGTGAATCCTTCTTCAACACACAGGAAAGGTCATCTCGGCTACCTCAGAGGTTCCTGCAGACGCTGGCTTATTCTCCTTGTCAGCTACAAGAAACAAAACCACAATCACTTCAGGAGCTTAGCAGCAGCTCAGCCAAACCCCAACAATTCCCATACTCACACTCTCCCAGCTGCACCGAGGTCCTCGGCTCACCGGCTCCGGACGGAGTCCTGCCGCCTCTGCCCATGCCAGAGGCTGCGGCTGGCATCGCACGGGATATCTGGGTGAGTGACGGACAAAGTTACGTGGCATTTTGGAAAGCTCAGGGCACCCCTGCTCCTCCTGCCACCGCCCCGACTCACCTGGAATTCTCCTCTCTTTCCAAAAGCGACCTGGGCAGCATCTGTAAATAGAAAAGGCACATGCTCCATCGCTGAGCCCTGTAATACTTCGGGATTACTCACAAGGCCAGCCCAAGACCACCCAACCTTGTCGCAAAATACTAGGCATGTTTGTAGCTCACCAGAAAAGGAACATCTACTTCTGTCAAGGAGTCCACGCTCATCTTGCTCACCAGTGTTCACCTGGCTCTTCTCCACACTTGTGCCGATGGCCTCTTTCACCTGTTTGTACAGAAAGGGTCAGGACAGAAAAGTCTTGCTGTCCTTTACCTCCCCTAGGCAGCCTGTCATCTACACCTTCAATCACAGGGCTACATGCTTTCCTTCCTAGGGAAAAGACTATCTATCACGGTTTGGGGTTTCTGGATCACCTCAGACTGGCAGGGGTTCACAGCTGAGCTGCAGTTTCTTTCATTGTGCCTGGTGGTGTATCGGCCGAGCTCAGGGGTCAAATCACACAGAGACACCAGCTGTGGGTGCTAAGGCTGATCTAACTTTATTTCACAAAATGGAGGGGTTTTATAGGCAGATAAGGAAGGTTCTGGAAAAAGGGGATAGGTGTATATATAAACTTGGACAGGGTATTGGATAGGATTTAAGATTGATATACATAATGGGGGGGATACATGCATCTTTAGATAACTACTAAGTTCTTAATTGGGAAAACTAACTGCCTCTAACTGGACTTTGGCCAATCAGAGAAACCTGCTCTCCCCCAGCAAGAGAGAGAGCTCACAATCTAACAGACAGTCTGTCTGTCTGATGCTATCTGGCCTATGTTGCCAGATATTGCTTCCTTCCACCTTTTAAACTCCTCTTCCTCATCCAGGTTACCTCCAACAACTATCTGAGCTATTACACTCAAAATATACACTCTGACCCCTATAGTTTACCTCTGATTTTAGGCCCAAAATATTCATTCCATCCCTAGGTTACTGTGGGGTTCCCTCGGCGCAAGCATGGATGACTCAGCACATCAATGTGATGATCAGAGAATGCCATTTATTGAAACCAAGCGTTGGTCTTTTATACAGTTTTCTAACAATACTCTTCTCTGACCTTTGTTTCTTTAGCATACTTTACATCCTTTCTCACCCTGATAGCTGGTACTGAGACCCTAGTTTCTAGATCTAGTTTTGCTACTGTTTCTCTTAGTAAATCTTTCTCATCCTGTATCATCAGAAGGCCATCAGAACAGCAGATCATGTTTTCAGAATTGAAACATAAAATTATTTCCCATAGCAGCATATCCTCTAGTTAGCAACCTAGAATTGTGTTCCCACAGCAGCATATTTTCTATGCTAGCAACATCAGGCTATGTTCTCACAGCTTGCAGCATATACTCTAAATCAGCATTATAAATCCCTATACCTGCAGCATAAGGTTATGCTTTCACAGGTGCAGCATATTATCTATATTAACACTAAAAATCCCTACAGGTTACCTAGATTTTACCATGAAAAAACCAACCCTGATTATCTCTATCTCCTCTGCAAAATGCTGTCCTTCTCAAACCTCTGATGAGGTTTGTGAGGTCTTCAGCTGAGAGGAGGAAAAAGTATTTTGCATCTCCATTGGTACAGGTGTCGATAGAGGTCGACAGAGCTTTTGCCTTTTTCAGACAATCACACAATATTTTGGCTCCCTGGCAGCTTGGATGTCACAGATCTCCTTTCCTACATCTGTACGGATGCCACACACGGGTACCTATACACGTTTTCTCAAGCCTACACAGAACGGAGATTTCCTCACCCTGCACATCCCAAGGTGAGTACTCTGCTTAGTTAGTACAGCAAGCTCCCTCTCCTTGCAAACAAGGAACCATTTTCCCTGGCCATTTCTCTAAGGGTTAGGATTTTTTAAAACTGCTGTTGTGCCACCAAACCTGCTTGGGATCTCTCCTAGCTTTCGGCTGTCCTTGGATTTAAGAAGCACACATTCTCTTCCATCTTGCAACAGCAAAACCAATAAATGCTTCTGACCCACAGTGTAACCCTAAGGATGGGCACCCCAACCTCGCCATTCTGACAGAGCCATCCAGCACCCCCAAGCCACCCATCGGATCTGAGTAGAGCAGCACAGCCACTGCAATGCCAAGAGTGGGAAAGGCAGCCCCACTGATGGCATTCATGCAGAGGGAGACATGCGCAGAGGGACACCTTTGGCTTCAAAGAACCCATACTGAATTTCCTCCAGATCTGTTCCCCAAGACCATCCGCTCGCCACACTGTGCCAAACAACAGGCAGCAATAAAACTTTGATGCCTTCAAAACAGCCAAGTTCTTGGATAATTGCTATTTGCTTACTGTTATTCTTCCTTCAGAAATTCTGCTCCTAGCTCAAGCCTTTCCCTCCCTGGTATTACCAGCACATTTACACAGGCAAGGAACTTAACAGCTCTTCTAAACTTATCCAGGTGCCAATTAAAGCCACAAAAGAAAAGCAAAAGGAAAAGAGGGCTCAGGCAGTCAGAGAGCTCTGCAGGTGGCACCAGGCACCATCACACTTGCTGAAACATGTCCTTTTGCACAGAGAAGGAAACAGGCCAATATTATGGCAAGTTGTGCCCTTCCCATAGTGCTGAAAAAAATCACACGCAGCATCAAGTAAGGCTCGAAGATAAGCTGGGATAAAAAATGGCAAAAGCACGCACACCAGGACATTCTCTTGCTTCCAAGGTAAGACTAATCATCCCTCTAGGAAAAGGAAAGAGGCAAGGGTTTATCGAGCAATGCACAACTTAGCAAGTCAGTTTAACAAGTACCAGCAGGTTTTGGGAACAGAGAAAACAAAACTCAGTGGGTTTAGTAGTTAAAAACTCAGTGTAAACTACTGCCTGGTTACAGCAGTAAGCTTCCCACAGCAGTTTCAGCTGCCTTCCTTTGTAGCCCAGCCCCAAAGTAGAAACTCCTCTCGACTGCTCCTGAGAGAGGCAATTAATTGGAACTTTTGGTGCTCAGGAAAGCTAGTCCATCCCCTAAGTCCTGGCTCACCTGCCCGAGCAGCTATAGTGCTTATAACCCACCTCGCTCCCTGCTTTGCATGTTCATATCAGTAAAAGAAACCTCCAAGCTCTTCCTCCAGTCCGAGCTGCATCTTCTCTGTACTCCCCCACCTGTTCACGTGCGCTGCTCCTCTCTCCTGTGCTGCTTCCTGGCACATGGCTCATCCCTCGGCCCCTTCCTTGAGCGATGATCCAGGTACCTCAGGTGCTTGCCTCGGCGAGACGCCCTCACCGTTACTCCTTGAAAGACTGCTCCCCCGCAGAAGCTCCCTACAAAAAGTGGCCCAGATAACCACTCAGCAGGGCCCACCCCTTGTCATCCTCACTGCCCACACCTGGGGCTGTCCCGCTCCTTTGTCATCCTCACTGCCCACACCTGGGGCTGTCCCGCTCCTTGGTCATCCTCACTGCCCACACCTGGGGCTGTCTCGCATGGGAGAGGACAGAAGGGTGCATGGAACCACAGGCGGCTGCGCGAGCCGGGGAAAGGGGCCGGCGCCAGCCAAGGGGCGCTGCCGGAGCGAGCAGGAGGCAGGGGCTGTTCTCAGGGGGGGCCCGGGACCTGCACTGGCTCATGGTGCTTCGCTCTGGGCTTCTTTTGGGCTGGGGTTAGGTGCGGGTTTTGAGGGACTGCGCACACCCTCCCCTGAGTCACAGCTCCGCCCCAGCTCGCTGCACCCTGCTGCACTCCCCGCAGCCCTTGCTCAGCTGCGTGGGGATTAGTGCCTCCTCTGAAGGTGGCAAATGTCTGTAAAGTGAATTGGGAAGCCACTGCCACTCTTTCTTTTCCAGCCTTTTCTGCCCAGCACCGCAGTGGTTGAAAAAGAAAGCAGAAAAACAGACACCTCCCCACACACACACACACCAAATCACACCATGCCAAGTCCCAGCTTCTCCCTCTAAACCCAGGCAGACCCCGCCCACCGCCAGGCCCTGAGAGCTGCAGCCCTCGGGCCCCACCGCGCCATCCGTGAGGTCACCCGGCCCCCCCTGCACCGCCCTGGAACACCCTCCTACTGCTGCACTCGAACACAAGGACCAAAGCCCTTTCCCCCCCGCACAGCCCTGTCCCTCCCCGGCAGCCTCGGCAGCGCGGGAAGGGCCGGGGGCCTACCGCAGCCCCCAACGATGGGCGGGGCGCACCAGGAGGGGCAACGCAGGGTGGGGGCGGGTCCCGTGGCTGCGACCCCCACGGTGGAAGGCACCCCCAGGGCAGCCCCGTCCGGCACCGCCGCTGGCCCTGCTCAGCCACCGCCCCTCGCCTCGCCCACAGCTTTAACATTAAGCCAAGATGCCATACAGAGCACCACAAGATGCTGTCTGACCAACCTGATCTCCTTTTATGATCAGCTGACCTGCCTGGTGGACAAGGGGAAGGCTGTAGATGTGGTCTATCTGGACTTCAGCAAAGCCTTTCACGCTGCCTCCCATAATATACTCCTGGGAAAGCTGGCAGCCCACGGCTTTGCCAGGTGCACTCTCTGCTGGGCTAATCTGCTGGCCTCTCTAGGAGTGTCAAGTCAGATGTTTGGGAGCCAAAGAGAAGAAGGGACGCTGTCTATGTGAGACGGAAATCACCTAGCTCTCGTGTGCAGTGTGTAGCTGAAGGGTCGGGAGGAGTAGGGCGAAAGGGTTAAGGAGTTTTGCCCTGTCTCGCTTTTTTGTACGACCGCGGCAGAGGGAATTCTAAGGATTCTGCGAGCCTGGAAGCACTTTATGGTACAAGCCGCTGAGTACAAGGCAGCGCTATAGATGTGTCTCAAGACAGAAAACTTGTCAGGACCAGTCCTCTCTATTTGCAAATTTCTAAGCATTGGTAGTCTTTTTCTACTTCGAAGCCCTTTCCACTGCACACAGCCGAAGATGCGCGGCATGTTCTTCTCAGCTAGATGTACTCTGACGCAGTCCAGAGACGTCTCTCTGCTGCTGCCACACAGGAAAGCGAGACCGGCAAAAAGCTGCCACCTTCGCCCTGCTCCGTCCCGCCGTTCTGCTACGCCCTGAACACAAGAGCTAGGCACTTTCCTTCTTACACGGGCAGAGTCCTTTCTTCTCTTTGGTTCCTACAGGTCTGACTTGATACTCCTAGGGAGGCCAGCAGATGAGCCCATGCCAAATGTCCTAAAAGGAAAACCCACAACTGGGTATCCTCTCTCTCTTGAAACCACAAAACACCACACCAAGCATTGCACTTCTTCCCTCCACATACCAGCAAAACTCTCAAACGCACAGCCGAGATCCACGCTGAGCGCTACAGTTCACAAAGAGAAGCATGCCAAGAGAGAAGGCTTTCAGTGTCATTCCCCTTCCAACTGCAAACTTCAAGGCACTGCCATTCGATTGGCAGTGAGTTTCCCCTTGCATCCTTTCAACTGTACAGCCCTCCACAGAGCGTTGCGCGTTCTTCTCGGCTGCAAGGAGGAGGGCGAATGCAGCAAGGTCGCTTTGCCCGGTTCGTCTCACTCTGCGGTGGCTAAAGCGGACACTCTCGACTTGCGGCTAAGCGCTTGTCTGTAAACGCTTCAGAGTACGTCTAGCTGAGATGAATGGACTGCGCATTGTCGTGTGCCAAGCGGAAAAACTT
This sequence comes from Myiozetetes cayanensis, assembly GCF_022539395.1. Taxonomy (NCBI): domain Eukaryota; kingdom Metazoa; phylum Chordata; class Aves; order Passeriformes; family Tyrannidae; genus Myiozetetes; species Myiozetetes cayanensis. The sequence goes on along the minus strand of NW_026087765.1, from coordinate 406,425 downwards.
CGAAGCAGAAAGAGACTGCCAATGTTTCCAATTCGAATGGGCAGACGCTAAAAACTTTCTCTCTTGGCACACTTCCTGGTAGTACCTTGTTTTCAGCTGCTTGTGCGCTGAAACCCTTTCAACCAAGCAGAGTCCTGAACGTCCACATCAGCCCATGCTTCGAAGCCCTTTCCGCTGCACACATCTGAAGATGCGCGGCATGTTCTTCTCAGCTAGATGTCTACCCCTTTGAATTGGAAACTTCTAAGCATGGGTAGTCTCTTTCTGCTTCGAAGCCTTTCCACTTGGCACACATGACAACGCGCAGTCCGTTCATCTCAGCTAGACGCACTCGGAAGCACTTACAGACAATAATAACAGGTACTGAGTTTGCTATGTCATAAAACCAGTGTGAGATCTCAAACATACTTATTGCAATGAGGGTCATAGTGTCTGAGCTGAAAAACATCGACAAGTGGGACATAGATTTTGGCATAATTATATACCACAGAAAAGCAGCAATCTTAGACTTCATGGTGCCTACAGGTTCACAAACACATATAAAGTCACACAAGGGTAGTTATTCCTTTTCTACTTTTCCTCTCTTGGGCCTCACGTTGGGTGCCAAAAGATGTCCCAGTTTAAATGAGACAAGGGTCTTTTGCTGAGGATGGATTAGGAGGAAAAGACCCAAACTTCTCTTTCCAAGCAATTATAAATCCAAAATTAAGAGGCTTCGAGTGAAGGAAAACAAATTATGGAAAAGGGAAAATAACAGCCCTTTATTAAAGGTATGTGTGTATTAACAGGAACACAAAAAACCCAAGTAAAATAACTAAGCAATATTCCTATACACACCAATAATCCCCTTTAAGAACAAAACCGATAAACCGGCAAGAAGAAAATCAAACAGTTCAATTTTTTTGCACCCTTTGATGCAGTTCCAACCACAGTCAGCAGGGGGCGCCGTCGGGTCCCTGGAGATGCAAAATTTGTAATGTCCTGTATCGTTCACCAGGTGGCGCTGTTGGGTCACTGAAGGTGCAAAAACTTGTAGTGTCCTATTGTAGTCACCAGGTGGCGCTGTTGGATCACTGGAGGAAGCAGAACTTGAAACGTCCAGTGCCCATCACCAGGCGGCGCTATGGAATCCCTAGTCCAAACCGCTGAGTACAAGGCAGCGCTATAGATGTGTCTCAAGACAGAAAACTTGTCAGGACCAGTCCTCTCTATTTGCAAATTTCTAAGCATTGGTAGTCTTTTTCTGCTTCGAAGCCCTTTCCACTGCACACAGCCGAAGATGCGCGGCATGTTCTTCTCAGCTAGATGTACTCTGAGCGCAGTCCAGAGACGTCTCTCTGCTGCTGCCACACAGGAAAGCGAGACCGGCAAAAAGCTGCCACCTTCGCCCTGTCCGTCCTGCCGTTCTGCTACGCCCTGAACACAAGAGCTAGGCACTTTCCTTCTTACACGGGCAGAGTCCTTTCTTCTCTTTGGTTCCCACACATCTGACTTGATACCCTTAGAGAGGTCAACAGATGAGCCCATGACAAATGTCCTAAAAGGAAAACCCACAGCTAGGTATCTCTCTCTCTTGAAACCAGAAAGCACCACACCAAGATTTGCACTTCTTCCCTCCACGTACCAGCAAAACTCTCAATCGCACAGCCGAGATCCACGCTGTGCGCTACAGCTCACAAAGAAAAGTGTGCCAAGAGAGAAGGCTTTCAGTGTCATTCCCCTTCCAACTGCAAACTTCAAGTCACTGCCATTCGACTGGGAGTGAGTTTCCCCTTGCATCCTTTCAGCTGTACAGCCCTCCACAGAGCGTTGCGCGTTCTTGTCGGCTGCAAGGAGGAGGGCGAATGCAGCAAGGTCGCTTTGCCGGGCTCGTCTCACTCTGCGGTGGCTGAAGCCGACACTCTCGGCTTGCGGCTAAGCGCTTGTCTGTAAGCGCTTCAGAGTACGTCTAGCTGAGATGAACGTGCAGCGCATTGTCGTACGTGTGAAGTGGAAAGACTTCGAAGCAGAAAGGGACTGCCAATGCTTACAGTTTACAATTCGAATGGGTAGACGCTAAAAACTTTCTCTCTTGGCACACTTCCTCGTAGTGCCTTGTTTTCAGCTGCTTGTGCGCTGAAACCCTTTCAACCAAGCAGAGTCCTGAACGTCCACATCAGCCCATGCTTCGAAGCCCTTTCCGCTGCACACATCTGAAGATGCGCGGCATGTTCTTCTCAGCTAGATGTCTACCCCTTTGAATTGGAAACTTCTAAGCATGGGTAGTCTCTTTCTGCTTCGAAGCCTTTCCACTTGGCACACATGACAACGCGCAGTCCGTTCATCTCAGCTAGACGCACTCGGAAGCACTTACAGACAATAATAACAGGTACTGAGTTTGCTATGTCATAAAACCAGTGTGAGATCTCAAACATACTTATTGCAATGAGGGTCATAGTGTCTGAGCTGAAAAACATCGACAAGTGGGACATAGATTTTGGCATAATTATATACCACAGAAAAGCAGCAATCTTAGACTTCATGGTGCCTACAGGTTCACAAACACATATAAAGTCACACAAGGGTAGTTATTCCTTTTCTACTTTTCCTCTCTTGGGCCTCACGTTGGGTGCCAAAAGATGTCCCAGTTTAAATGAGACAAGGGTCTTTTGCTGAGGATGGATTAGGAGGAAAAGACCCAAACTTCTCTTTCCAAGCAATTATAAATCCAAAATTAAGAGGCTTCGAGTGAAGGAAAACAAATTATGGAAAAGGAAAATAACAGCCCTTTATTAAAGGTATGTGTGTATTAACAGGAACACAAAAAACCCAAGTAAAATAACTAAGCAATATTCCTATACCCACCAATAATCCCCTTTAAGAACAAAACCGATAAACCGGCAAGAAGAAAATCAAACAGTTCAATTTTTTGCACCCTTTGATGCAGTTCCAACCACAGTCAGCAGGGGGCGCCGTCGGGTCCCTGGAGATGCAAAATTTGTAATGTCCTGTATCGTTCACCAGGTGGCGCTGTTGGGTCACTGAAGGTGCAAAAACTTGTAGTGTCCTATTGTAGTCACCAGGTGGCGCTGTTGGATCACTGGAGGAAGCAGAACTTGAAACGTCCAGTGCCCATCACCAGGCGGCGCTATGGAATCCCTAGTCACCGCCCCGTGGGATGGGGGAAAAAAAAAACCAAAACAGTACTCTCCAGGTACAAACCAAAAACCAAAAAAAAACTCGGTTCCCCTTCCCTTCCCACACTGGGAAGGAGAGAGAGAGAGGGACTGGGGGGGGGGGAAGGGGGAAGGAAAAGAAAAAAAAACAGCAATAAAACAGAAAGTTCTCCCAATGGAAGAAAACTCACGAACTTCAGCTGATTAGGATTAGTGTTAAGCAGGGCCTGCAGCCAGCAACAGCTGAGAAGAGAACAGCAACAAACTCCACTCCGACAGGAAGAAAAGAAGCAAACTAGGCAGCTCTGCAGCTTACAGCAGGTCCTCGCCTCACTGGCACACACACACCAGCCACACCTCCCTTCCCCACCTCCTTCCAGCCCCACACACCAGTTCCCCCTCAACTCTTCCCCCTTCGTTGTCAAGGAGACTAATCTCTCAGCTATTACTGGGCCAGGCCGATTCTTTTGTTCACCTAATGGGCAATATACAGAGCACACACACACACGGCAGGGGGAAGGGGAAGAAAAAATTCTTTGCTAAAATCAGAACTATGACACCCGTATAAATTTTTTCAAATACCCCTTGACCAGACATTACAAAGGATACATTACGTATCCTACAGACAAGAACGAATACCTAACCAGACGGGAGGGTCTGGATTGTACAAAATAGTGGGAACACCAATCACATTTCCCTTTTGTTGTGAACTAGAGACTGAAATGCCTGAATTTTCCAACCCCTTCAGAATACCATGTGCTAAACACCCAGACTCTGAACATTTTAGCTGGGTAATTTGTAAATGTGAGATATGTAATCAAAAGTGGTATTGTTCTTCAATCAATAGACAACCTCATTGTTGTCATGAGATGCAGATTCAGTACATTTGAGTGTCCACAGAGATTATTAGACCGGACAGAGGTCTGTAAAATATTTTGTGGATGGGAATTACTAATGCCGGTGAATTGGGAAATTTATGAGACAAACTGGGAGGCAGTATTGAGGGAGTGTTGCTCTAGACTTTCCTGGAGGTTGGGTCAACCAAGTAGAGAGATATACTTGGAATTACAAAGAATAATTAAAAAACTTAATATTTGGAAATAGAGTCGCTGACAAAGACATTATATTCCCTCAAATCGAGATAGGAGAAACTCTGACAATTGTTTAGGTAAGACTCCTGAAGAATCCCACTGCTGCCGAGAAGAACTGATACCTCGTTGCTCCCTGCAAAGGAGTAGACGAAGGAAGGCAGAGTGGTACAACGGTGGAGACAACTTGCCAAATACCCTTTACCTCTAAGACGAGAAAGGAATTGTGTTGTTGGTTGCAGAAATGGACAGATTTTTATTATTAATTATAAGCATGACGCTTATAACGCGCGAAACAAAAACTCTAAACCAGCCCTATAGATGGGCTGTAATCAGATTAGATGACAAACAAATAGTCAAGGAGACAATAAGTGCCAGAACTCCTACTTTTAATATCACTAATTGTGACTTAATAAAACACATATCATATGTGTACAAACCAAATATAGTCTATGGCAGACCTCTTGAGACAAGAACAATTAATCATTTACCCTCTTACTGGTATCCCAAATACAATCCAAGAAAGTCATATTGCAACTATCCAGGATATAACTATTGTGGTTACTGGGGCTGTGAAACTATAGCTACTGCTTGGGAACCTGAAATGTATGACAAATACATTATAGTCCAATGGGCTCCTCTAGGGTGTACACATCCTCCCTCAGGCATTGGTATCATGGGATCCAGATCACCGGTGTCAAAATGCTCACATTTGCAATTTCAGATCAAAAGTCCTGATGATCCAGAATGGATAACAGGAAAAATATGGGGAGTGCGATTGCACTTACCTGGGACAGATATAGGAAGTGAAATAAAGATAATAAAACAACCAATGTCTCCACCATCTCAGACCATAGGACCTAACAAGGTAGTAAATAACGAAAAGGAGAAAGGAAAAAACAAAGGGGAAGAAAAGTCATCACAACCTTTTCTACCCACTACAAAAACCTATGAAAAAATAAGACTCTCTCCCGGAGTAAGAGAGCTTTTAAGATTAGCAGAGGCATCCTATAGTGCTCTCAATCAGTCCACACCCAATATAACTAAATCCTACTGGCTGTGTTATGACGATGAACCGCCGTTCTATGAAGGGATCAGACTGAATGTTACTTTTAACATAAATAAAGAAAATAATCCTAAACAATGCAAATAGGACCAGAAAAGAGTGGGACTTACCATGCAACAAATTAGAGGATATAGAACATGTATGGGAAATGTTCCCCTAAACAAAGATGAATTGTGTGGTTTTGAAGTATTAAAACCAAACAAAAGAAAATATCAATGGGCTATACCAAATAAAGAAGAATGGTGGATATGTTCAAAAATGGGCTTAACACCCTGTGTGTTTTTACCAAAATTTAATGAAAGTACTGAATTTTGCATACAAATTGTGATAATACCTTGAATGATTTATCATTCTGAGGAATCACTGTTTGAACAATGGGAATCGGGTCATCATAAAATACAAAAACGAGAACCGATTACCCTCACTATAGCTATGTTGCTGGGACTGGGGGCAACAGGAACCGCGACAGGAATCACTTCCCTGGTTCAACACAGAAAAGGACTAATAGCCTTAAGGACAGCAGTAGATGAAGATTTAGATCGAATCGAAAAATCAATAACATATCTAGAACAATCACTCACCTCACTCTCTGAGGTGGTATTACAAAACAGAAGGGGACTGGATCTGATATTTCTAAAACAAGGGGGACTATGTGTAGCATTAGGAGAAGAGTGTTGTTTTTATGCAAACCATTCAGGAGTTATCCGAGAGTCCATGACAAAATTATGAGATGGAATTGCCCAAAGAAAGAAAAAGAAAGAATCACAACAAAACTGGTTCGAATCATGGTATAATCAATCTCCTTGGTTAACTACCTTAGTCTCTACCTTAATAGGTCCTCTAACAATGTTGATAATTACACTAACTTTTGGTCCATGTATTTTAAACAAATTCATGACTTTTGTCAAAAATTGAATTAACACAGTGCAGTTGATGACTATGTCCCAACAATATGAGGATATGAATAGAATGGTACCTGAAGAAAGACAAACTCCTAACCTAAATGCAACAAAAGAAATAATAATGAAATTTGATGAACAAATTTATGATGAAATAGGAAAGGGGGAACTGTAATAGGTAACCCAGGATAAAAGTTACAATTTGCTCATCAAATTGAGCTAAGCGATTAAGGTTAATTGCACCTATTACCATGAGTTCAATAAGAAGAACTTTGTTTTTGTTATGGACTGGGCAGTCACAAGGAAACTACAATGTTGTAGTAGTTAAGTGATTACCTACATGATTATTATGAATTTGTATGTTTTAGTACTATACAGATGGTTGCTCTAAGCATACCTACAGGGCAAGAAAATAAAAGCAGCAAGAACCAAAGGGAGAGGACTTACCCCCCCGTCTGGAAATCTCCAAGAGACAGCCTCTGAAGACTACGGTCTAATCCGATCATTGGCTGAAAACAGGCGACAAGATGGAGCCCGCGAAAAACAAAGACCAATATCGGGAAAGCCCGCGAAATAAGGACCAATATCGGGGAAGCCCGCTAAATGAAATCCAACGAAGAAACTGAAAGAGACTCGAGGGGTGGAGAAAAAGGGTGGGGTATAAAAGATGGACCGTTGGTCTGTCACGTTGCAGACCGCTGATGGAACGAAAGTGTCCTCCAGTCACCCAGCGCGCTGTTTTGCTTACTTGCCTTCAATAAATTTCTTTTATATTTTACCAAAATATAATTTTGGTCTTTTTACCAATAACACCCACACTTGCAAAGCCCTGTAGCGACAGGTGAGGGACAAAACAGCAGGTGATAAAGGTGCAGTGGAAGCCACAGTCCTAACCCTGCATGCAGGCAGTTCAGGACATTGGTCGCCTGAGTCTGACCCTGGACGTGACAGTCTCATTCGGCAGCATCCTGAATAACCAAGTAGCCTTTTTCAAGGAGAGCACTGCTTGCTCCACACGGAGAAGTGCCTAGGAAAGGTGGTCTAACCAAAGCTCATCTCCATCCTTCACCTGGTTGGTTAACTGTTGCCAACGGGTATCTTCTGATGAAGTCAAATAAAGATTAAAAGGCAGACACCTGCCTTCAAAGGTGTACTCAAATTAACACTTGCATATGGGGTCTGGTTACACCAGGTGCTGCAAAGTATCCTGGGAGTTGTAGTTCTAAGTACTCTGTCACACATGCTCTGTTGAATGCTTGCATGGGGTTGGCCTTAGGAAGTTACCTGTGTGACGTGGCAGCATTTGAAACTGCTATATAAGCTGTGGCTCCTTGAATAAACGTTACTCTTGTTACACACCACGTTGGTGTCGCTATGGTCCCTATGGGACTTATTATTTATTATATTAATAACTGCTACACTTACATGCTGGAACGTCAGAACCATGCCTGATACTGCAGATAGTGGATGTCCTGAGCGTCGCTCCGCTGTAATTGCCCATGAACTGTCACGACTCAACATCGACATTGCTGCTCTCAGTGAAGTTGGTCTCCATGAGGAAGGCAGTCTTAGAGAACATGGTGCTGGTTATACACTCTACTGGTCAGGTAAACCCAATCTGAAAGGCATCTCTCAGGAGTTGGCTTCATGACCAAAAACTCTATTGCCTCTAAACTTGAAAATCTGCCGATTGGTCATTCTGATTACATTATCTCCCTATCTCTCCCACTACAGAACAAGCAACATGCTGTTCTCTTCAGTATAAATGCCCCAACCCTCCAAGCTTACGCTGCTGAAAAAGATAAATTCTACACCGACCTGTGCCACCTTATCCAAAAGGTTCCTGCAGATGATAAGATCATTATCCTTGATGATTTCAACGCCAGAGTAGGAAAGAACTCTGAAGCCTGGAAAGAACTACTAGGCAAGCATGGTGTTGGGAACTGCAATGATAATGGTCGCCTTCTGCTAGAGTTTTGTGTTGAGCAGCAGCTTACCATCACCAACACTGTCTTTCAGAAGAAAGATAGTCTGAAGACAACCTGGATGCATCCTAGGTCCAAGCACTGGCACATCTTGGTCCGACAGAGAGATATCCGCGATGTTCGTCACACCCGCGTGATGCCTAGTGCAGAATGTCAAACGGATCATCGCCTTGTGCGCTGTAAACTTAACCTCCACCTTAAGTTCAAGCCTAAAAAGGGTGGCATTCCTAGAAGGAGACTTCAAGTTAACAGTCTTCAAACAGCTACAGTGAGGGACAGTTTCCAGGCAAATCTTCAATCCAGGCTCGAAGTTCATTCCACAGATCCCTCTCCTGAAGTGCTTTGGCAACTTATTAAAAATAGCATTCTGCAGTCCTCTGAAGAATCCTTAGGGTTCTCCTTCAAGAAAAACAAGGACTGGTTTGATGAAAACAATCATGAGATCCAGGAATTTTTGAGTAAGAAGAGAACTGCTCACCAAGCCCACCTTGCTCAGCCATCTTGTTTTATAAGAAAAGCAGCCTTTCGACTCGCATGCAGCAAGCTACAACAGAAACTTCGTGACATCCAGAACAAGTGTGGGACCCCTAATGTTGCCAAATCTCATGCAAACTCTTATTTCACGTTCCTTAAAGTGAGCTTTGTCAGAGTTTACCTCCCAGCTCCCAGTGCCCATCATCTGCCCTTCTTGCAGCTTTATGACTTGCTGTTTTTTGCACTTACAGCTTTTGCTGTCTACCTATCCTCCCTGCAAAACTCCAGCAATCTGGCGGCAGTGGAGACACAGGATGCCATTAGAATCCAGGATTCCACCTACAATTTTGCATTAATCAGTGCTAAATCCCCTGTTAAACATGGTTATGATGTTCCCAACATGAACTTTTTGAAGATTTTTATGCCTTCTGATTTCCTAAGCTGATTTCTTACGGATTTGTACATGAGTTCAATTCTGGGAATTTCACTCAGCATTTATGTCTGTGGAGGTGAAGTGACTGGTCACAATGTTCAGAGGTGCTTCCCATTCACCCAGTGTGCTTAGAATTCTTTTCTCATCCCCAAGTGACCCTCGAATTTCAAGACTCACAAGGGGCATTTCCCAGGGCTCAAGGAAAATATAATATTGTAAATATACAAAAGAATTTCTGATGGTGTAAATGATCAACCCTCTGCAATCTTCACTGGGTGCTGGGATGAGAAAAAGCAATTAAGGCATATTGATCACTGGGTCAATTTCAAAATCTACCCTCGGGAGCCTGACCTACTTTGGACTAAGCTTGTTCACTGGCAGTTTCCCCTCAGCTTCCAGGTAAAATGAGCTGCATTGACAAGGACAGTGCTGCTCTCTGAGATAACAGTGGGTAGACAACAGTGTTCCACAGGCTGGATGGACCCAGCTGGTAACACTTAAGGGAATGCATCAGTGCTGAGCAGATGTATCACAGCTGTCTCCATAACACACATCTCAGCCCAACTCACAGCTGGATCCCGCTGATGGAACAACTGGGTAAAGCTGGGCAAACCCGCTTTTACGTGGGTTTTTCTTTAATTTATTAATCAGGACAGATTTAGCCTCAAGCCCTTGAGAGACTGTAACAATCTGCAAGGTCTTCGCTTTTTTGGAATGATTTACCAAGGGGAACAGCTAAAGCCAGCAGCTTTTTCCTCTAGATAGCTGGAACAAGGTATTGCAGCTGTTTCCATACACAGAGCAGAGGCACTGGGCATGAAAAGGCTTGTCAATGCTAGGGGCTGGCTCTGCTTCTCCTCCACCTGCCCCATGGTGCAGACTCCAGTTCATCCCAGATGGGCAACACAGGCTGTACAGATGAGAAGAGAGGTGTACACATTCCCAGTCACCCTAAAGCTGCTCTGCACAGATCTCTCTCTCCCTAGCGCCTGCTAATCCATTTTCCCTTTCCTTCTGGAAGGCTTTCTTCTGAAGGAAGAAAGATGATGATCTAATTTCATCCCAGGAACTGCATACACAGCATATTGGACTTCTAGTAACACTGCCACAAATTAGTAGAGCACAGTAACAGGAAAGAAAACAAGAAATTCTGCTTGCTAATGGAATAGAGAGGTGGTGGAAAAAATCAAATGTGCTCTGCCTACCTATCCTTGCCTGGATGCACAGAGTTTGAACTCCATGACAGTCATGGATCATGTGTAAACAGAAGTCTCTCTTTGAAGGGTTGGGAAGTGGCGCTGCACCGGTGGGTAGGCAGAGTGCTGCAGTGTGAGGCCGTGTGTACTTCTTTCTGCCCCTGGCCTCAGCTGACCTTGGGCTTTTGACTCCCAGTGCCTCATTTTCCCCATCTACACAGTAAGTTCTGCTCTTCACAAAGGGCGAGTAGCAGGTAGGATGAGGGGAGATATCTACACTTAGCTAAACACATTTTTGCTCTTTCGTTTTCTCTAGAAACACAATATGAGAAGGGAAAGGCATACAGACTTTTCAGAGGACAGAGGTGAGGCAGCTGGGGCAGCCAGGCTAGAACTTTCCAATCAGACTTGTGGAAAATGGCTTATCTGGGAAACAGCTTGAGACCTAGCCAGGCCCCAGCAGCCAAGTGCAGAGGCGGAGCTTACACTGGGGCTGTTTGTTAGATATAAAAGGCTTGGATAGGTCAGTGTTGACCACAGCGCCTGTGAGGTGGCTGAGAGAAGCTGTGCAGAAAGCAGAGAGCAGTGCTGGCCATGGGAAAGGCAGCCCCAACTCTCCTGGTACTGCTCAGCCTGACAGCAACTATTTGTGATGCTGAGGACACCTGCTCAGGTGAGTGGAGCACAAATCTTACTGCCATCCCACTGAGACAGCCTGTTTCATCTCTCCCCATAAGAGCAGGAGCTGGGGGGGCATATAATTTTGTTCCTTCTAAGCTTTTTTAAATTCAGCTGCAAGTGGTGGGAGTGCAAGGGGGATGCTGAAGTCTGAGAAGCCACTTAACAAAGCAAATTCCAATTAAAAATGCAACATCCTTCCCCAGTCACCAGCGGGATCTCTAGGAACAGGCTGTTCCCATTGAGATTTTCCATCCTGGTTAAGGTTTTTGTTGGTGGTACCTTGGCACAGTTACCAAAGGATGCAGAACAATACAGAGGATTAGTGGATGCCTGCTGGGTGCCAGGCACCCTGGAAGCCTGGGGATGCTACACAGTGCAGTGTTCTGTCTGTATTCCTCATGAAGGCCATAGGGACAATTTCAAACTGACCTGCCATCAGGAAATTTAAGAGAACACTTACTGCCCACAGATCCATCAGTGTCACTTACTCCACTGTTAATACTCCACTGGTGTACCTCTCAGCTTTTGTTTTATTAAGCTGCAGTGTATTTGTCATGCAATGTCATATATATTTCATATATATCAGCCTCCTCTCCTACTGAACTCTCCTGAGGCAGGACAGATTCAGAGTCTGGCTCCCCTAAAATGTGAGATCCTCAATGCCATTCATACAACAGCTGTCAATTCACACAACACCTTCAAATTTCCACACTCATTGCTTTTGATCAAGTTTTTCTTCAACTTCAGAGGGTTTGCTTTCCTCTCCAAAATATTTCAGAACCCTAATAATCTCCACAAACACTTTCTTCCTTTCCTCAGAGGTGAGAATAGTGGGACTGGGTGATGCTGACCGACTCGCCATTCTCCAAGGATGCCCAGGTATCCCAGGTGTCTCTGGCCCAAAAGGAGAACCAGGTCTCCCAGGAAAAAAAGGTGAGACCCCTAAAGCCAAGGATGAGAACTGTGATACGAGACAGCTTTTTTGCTTTGGTTAAGGGAAGCAAGATGAGGCTTCAGCAGTGGCAGCCTTGGCACTGGCCGCTGTTAGCAACTGGAGAATCAAATAGGAGTGGAAAACACCCCCAACTAGACATGTTCTGATACACATGGAGTCACCTCTTTCTTCCCTGAGTCCTGTCACAAGTCTGAAAGTTAAAAGACATGCTAGGGTGTGAAATGTCATAATTCATTTGTTTCTCTGCAGCAAAATAACCCATTTATTTTCTGCAGATTAGGACTTAAACTGACAGTGTAAGTGTAATGAGGCTTCAACAGAAGAAAAGGAGTAAGGAAAAAGAGTAAACTACATTGCAAGACTGAATGTAATTAACAAAACCCAGGTCCCTTTCTTCTGTGAAAGCAAAGGCCCAGCTATCCCGGATTTTGTGACCTCTCCCCTCTGGTCAGCTTGCAACGTGCACATAAAAAAATGAGTCTTTCTTTACAGGAGAAATGGGAAAACAGGGATTCCCTGGGAAAGCAGGACCACCTGGTGCAAAAGGTAATGCATAACATATTCAGTTCTAATCCATAAATCTCCCCAAGTTCAGGACAAGTATTGGGAGACTGGGTCTACAGAAATGAACTGCAGGGTTGGCCATAGTCCAGGAAACAGCCCTGAAGTAGCATAGTCAAAGCCTGATTTTGGGGTATGGCTATTGCATGGAGTGAGCTTTAGAAACAGTGTCCTTGAGTGGGACCGCAGCACAGAGGAAGATAACTACTCTTCTCAAACTTCCCACTGATCCTTAACAGCACCCTAAAATCAGACCTCTCCCTATTCCCCACTCCTACCCTGACCTTCCTCTGCCACAAAACAAACCTGCCCAAATATCCTGCAGCTCTGAGGAACTTTGAAACTCACTGCAGAGCTTCATCTCAGAGGCCTGAAGCAGAGGCACGTTGCTCAGTGCTTCCAACAGTCTCCAGGCTTGGACTCCGTGCACAATGCCCACTTGATTAGAAGGACAGAATCAAAACACCAAGAAACATCTGACACATGGTGAGGTTTTCTTTGTAATAGGATGAGGCCCTGAAAAGAGGAACATGTCTGTTGAGAAACTGGCTTTCATCACCCAGCTTGTACTTAGGATCTTCAGCAGGGCCTGTGTGCTGCAAAATGTTGGAAATGTAACTATTCTAAAGAAAGGAGTTCCCAGTACAAGGTAGCACCCAGGAACTGAGCGCTGACAAGCAGGGAAAACACCTTGGCCAAAAGCACCACAGACTTGAGCTGAAACTTCAGTAGGAGATGGACAAACCCACTGAAAAAGCAGCTGTTGCACAAAATCTCACACGTGCCTGACTCTAAACAGGAGGTGGCATGGCAGTTCTCTCTTCCCTGTATCTGGATCTTCCTGCTGTATCCGAGAGATAGTTGTTCAAGAGAACATGGCAGCACCACCTGGGACACTCAGTTCAGCACCGTACCTTTGCACCTCTTGACAGGCTCTCTTGTACATTTGGGACATATTGAGGGCCTGGGGCAGCCACCTTGGAAGCCACAGTAATTCATATGTGATGAGCATTTTCCTCTTGTGTTTTGCAGGAGCAGCTGGAGAGCCTGGTTTGCCAGGACTGAAAGGTAAATCACGCTGTGCTGAATTCAGCATGTGAGCTACTTTGTTAGACTTCCACCTGTACTGTTCTGCAACAACACGCCAGAACAGAGCAATTATAGAGAAATGGAAGTACCCCACTAGGAATTGGATGGAGTTCTTTGGTGAGAGTTGTGCCCCATCATAGGTTCAGCCCTGGCCCAGGTGCTGTGGGGAGAACTCTTCCCAAACCAGCTCTTCAGCAACAGGTGCTGCCCTCCGCTCCAGAACCTGGTGTTGCTGTCTGGCACCATCAGCTTGTGCGTCACCCAGCAGCCACCCCATGAACCTTCTGGGCAGCCTGCAGAGCTGCTCCCACTCTCTCAGGGTGCTGGGTGTCTTTGCTGTAGTTACAGGGGTCTATGACTTGGGTTCCCATATGACCCCCCCCGTGCTCTCCAGGGTCTGTGCAGATGGGCTGGTGGGTCTCCTCTGGTGGGCCTGGGAGTAGCCAGGGCAGAGCTTATATTTAGTTACTCCTCCTGCCTGGTTTCTCCATGCCTTTCATCTGTTTAGCACAGAGGAGCCAAGCGCTTCCTGTAGTATCACAGCTCTCCAGTTCAGCTAGATTTGTCTTGGCAATGATGCCAGTTGCTGGGGGAAGGGGAGTGCTGACTGTGGAAGCTGAAGAAAAATTGATGAAGTTGTTTGTCCAACAGGAACAAAAGGAGAGCCTGGATTTCCAGAAATATGGGGTGAGTCTCATTCTAGGTCTTCATGCCACTGTCAGCTTTGAAGAGTTCATGTTGGTGGACTACCTGCAACAGAAGTCAGGACAGGAATAAGAAAAAATTCAGAGTGACATTAAAGGACAGAGTAAGGAAATATCACAGTTAACCAGTTTGATTCTCACAGGTACATGCAGCTTCTGTGGGTCTATTCTGTACTCCAGTCAGGCCAAGAAAGTCATGTTCTCTGAGCACTATTCGGGTCTCCTGTTCTCTGTGTGGGAGAGATAGACCTGGTGGAGGTCTATCTGAGTTTTTTGGAGCTTCAGTGTCCGGGTTTCCAAGACGAAATCATTAGAAAGAGCTGTATGGACATGCAGCTACTTAAAAGGCAGTTACGCCCCTCCACTTGCTTGAGTGGGAAGCTTCCGTAGATGCAGAGTTCACATATGTGGTAGTGATCAGATTAACCTAATCACTGGAAAAAAGATGGGGAAAAAAAAAGGGAGAAAGAAAACAAAAAAGCTTCAGTTAACCCATCTGACTCCATGAGCTAAAGCCAGAGCTACAGCCTGCTCTGGCTACAACTGGATGTTGCATGGCCACAGTCACATGCAGGGCCTCAGGCAGATCAGAGCTGCTGTAACACCTGAGGGACTGGGATGCCACTGAACTGCCCGCTGCTACCCCAGCCACTCCTCTGCCCTTTTATGTTTACTGGGCATGTAAAACATTTGACTAATAAGGAAAAGGCCAAGTCCAGGACCATATCTCCATTAGGATGGACATCCACGCCCACAAGACCGCCCGGTACAGCTGTGCACCCGTGCACCACATGGGGACATTGCACATTGGGACATCTGCACCACCAGCACCACCATCTGAGATCATCTCCCAAAACTTTCCCTAAGACAGACACAGATGCAGGTATAGGCTGGGATGTCTGATAGGGACCATTCCAGTCACATGTGAATCTGAGCTTCTGTTTGCAGGTATGGTTTTGGGAAGGAAAAAAATTATGCATAATATGTACATCTATATATATATATAAAATATATATTCAAAAGTGTTGTCTGTCTTGGGGAAACCTCAGTGTGGCCCTTCAGTACTTAAAAGGTGTTTATAAAAATGCTGGAGAGTGATTTTTTTACATGAGCATTGAGAAGACAAGGGGGAATTATTTAAAATAAAAAGAGGATTCAGATTAGGTATGAGAGGAAATTCTTTACTCAGAACAATTTGAGTAGGGTGGTGAGGCAGTGGCACAGGTTGCCAAAAGAAGCAGTGGCTGCCCCCTCCATGGAAGTGTTCAAGGCCAGACCGGATTGAGTTTGGAACAATCTTGTTAGTGGAAGGTGTCCCTGGCCATGGCATAGGGGTGGAACGAAATTTAAGTTCCTTCCAATCCTAAACAGTCTGTGATGCTATGATTCAGTCCACAGAGGATGACCTGAACACTGTTCACAGCTGCATGCTGTTTCTCTGTATGACTATTCCTTTTCTGCCAACTCCACACACACCCTCTGTGTCCTTCTCAGAGCAGCTCCATCACCCAGACCCCCAAGAGAGTCAGTGTGAATGAGAGGAATCTGAGCACCTTAGACCATCTCTTAGAAGGTGCCCATCTCCCCTGCAATATATGGACTCAGAAACCATGGCAGGGGTTATTTCCCAGCAGCCGCATGCCAGGGTCCTGCAGTGCTACAAGCTAGCTGGGTGCTGAAGGGCTCCAAGCCTCAAGGCTGGTGTGCTCCCTGGATGCAGTGAGCACATTATAATTCCTTCCACGTGATCTCTTTCTCTGATTTGCACAGAACCCAAGAATTGCCAAGAGCTGTTGGGCAAAGGGAAGATCTTGAGCGGCTGGTACACCATCTACCCCCAAGGCTGCAATGCCACAGCTGTCTTCTGCGACATGGACACAGATGGTGGGGGATGGATTGTGAGTAGGATGAGAGAGGGAGGTTTGTATGTTCCTAAAGTGATTTTTGTTAAGGCTGCAAAGGGTGGCTCCAAAATAGAAACAAAAGGGAGGAAAACACAGACTTGAGCAGACAGCTGAAGTTCACATTAGCAAGCCAGTGTGAATCCCTGTGTGGATGAAGGAGAATCTCTCAGGAGTTGTCTCTGGGAGCAGATCAAGAGCCACTCGCTGCTTAAATCAGCAAATCATTCCATCCTCATTTCCAAGGGCAGATGGAGGACATCCTCTATTGAGGGACTCCTTTGAGGTTTGCTCCCCAGAGACCTACAAGAGTGTCCTGATGCAGGGGGCTGTGTACCTCAGGTGCTGTGGATGCTTTGGGCGAGGGATGGGCTGGTTTGGCTCAGGGTCTCCTTTCCTCTAGGTTTTCCAGAGGCGCTGGGACGGGTCAGTGAAATTCTTACGAGATTGGGATTCATACAAACGCGGCTTTGGCAACCAGCTGACAGAGTTCTGGATGGGGAATGACAACATCCACTTCCTCACCTCGCTGGGTAAGGTTTGCCTCTGTCCCGGGATGGGGCCATGAGAGTCCAATGCCTGTACCACATTGGATCATTAAAGACCTCTGAGCTTCTTGTATCCATTTGATGCCCCCTACTGTTAATCCCCAACAGGATGTAGGTTCTTGCAGCCAATTACATGGAGGAAATTGTAATCTTAAAAAAAAACAACAAAGAATTCAAGAAAGAGAATGAGCTGGCTGCATGGTCTATCCCGGAGACAGGCCGAAACATTTTCCTACTCAACTGGTTATGTTGGCATCATCTTGTCCACACAAAGGCTTGAAGTCAGAGCTGTGTGCAGGAGTCCTGAGCATGTAGCTTTCAGTGCTCGTGACCACCCACCATCACATCAGAGAAGGTGCTTCCCAAGAAAACCATCAAAGGTAGAGGATATTAATATCCTCTGTGGGAATATTAAATAAAACATAATTTCTCACGTAGAGAAAGTTTCTCTCAAGATAGCTCAGGGCTCCTTAAAACCCCTCCCTGACACCCAGGGACGTATCCACCATAAGCTCTGCGCCACTGCTGTCAACCTATTCTTCTAGGACCCTGTGAACTCCGCATTGACCTGAGAGACTTTGAGAACAACTACTATTTTGCCAAGTATGCTTCATTCAGAGTTTTGGGAGAGTCTGAGAAATACAGACTGGTTCTAGGGGACTTCCTTGGTGGAAATGCTGGTAAGTTTGAGGCAGCTCACTTTTACTAGAGCATTTCAGAAGTGCTCAGCATCTATAATGTAGAGCTGTATCATGCAAACTCCTTGTATCAGCTACATTTTATAACAATTTTTTAAAACTGGCCATGGTACCTCTAGGTGCATGACCTCTAGGTGCAGGGAAGGAGAGAGACACCCATCACAGAAGTGTGACCCAGAGCATTACCTACAAGCCCAGCCACACGTTTTAACAGAAAATGTGGAGCCTGGTCCTGAGCAGCACCCAACCCAACTGACCTTCCCAACAGCTCTGGAGCAACCAGGCCAAGTTCTGCTTTTGATTACTTTGGCAGGAAATATTTGACCATGAAGTCTGGCACTTCCAGGGCTGGGGTGCTGTTCAGCCCTTGCAGCATCAGCACCGCATTCTCTTAATACCTGACATTTTGCTTTTCTTTAAAAATCACAGGTGCTGTGCTGGGGGTCAAGGTCCTGATCCTGGCACTGTGGAGTGAGGCCAGGGCTGCCTGTCCCCACTGGGTGCCCACATTTCACCCTGCTCACATTCACAGCAAACAAATTTCCTGCAAAATTCAATATCCCTCATAAAAGAATGAGTGAATCAACACCTAAGAAAGCAGTGCACTGCGTTTATGTGGCTTTGTACACTGCAATTCTGTCTAGTATTTGAGACACCAGTGTGTCTGCAGAGAACCTGAGCAGTGCAAGAGAAGTGACACCCGTGTATCTGCGAGGAGAATCTGACCCATTTGATTAACAGGCATAGCTAAGTTGTCTGTGTGTTTTAGCAGAGCTCAGGATTCTTCTTTTGTCCAGGACCAAGGAAGAAACCTGGGCAACTGGGGCAACATTACGGCGGGATATATAAAATCTGCCTTGCACCCAGCAAGGGCCACGGGTGCCCAGCAAGGGTGCACAGGCACATCAAGGTCCTGTTTGTGATCCTTACTGCAGTAACTGTGAACCTGTGCTCTCTGCAGGAGACTCTTTATCATACCACAGGGACATGCCATTTTCAACAACAGATCAGGACAATGACATGAGCTCCTTTAACTGTGCCACAGAATACAAGGGAGCGTGGTGGTACAATGACTGTCATTACTCAAACCTGAATGGGATGTACTGGATGGGTGTGCATGGGAGCTACGCTGATGGTATCAACTGGAAGACAGGCAAAGAATACCACTACTCTTACAAGCGAACAGAAATGAAATTCAGGCCAGTCTAATATGGTAAGATGAGGTGCCAAGAGGTGCCCCTCACCAGCCAAGAGAAGACAGAAAACTTTTTGTTTGAGGACAAAAATAGACCAAGAAGGATATTACAGGTTGTGCCTTCTATGTAGAACAGGCTTTGAGGCCAGAAGAGATCAGTACTGGTTTGAGGTCCCTTAAGCACCAGACTCTCCCGACTTCCTCCAGCAGCCCTAATGATGCTGAGCCCAAGTGTCTTTTTCTGAAAAGTGCTTTACCTTGATTTAAAGAACAAGTGATAGGTGAGGTCACCGCATCTGAATAAAGCTTTCTGATATTATTACCCTAAATGTAATTACTGGTAATTTTCAGTCTAATCCATGTATATGAAGCCTCCAATATTCTTGTAGAGTCTTTCTGTTGGACCCAAGAGTCATCTGAATGGCACTGAATTCCTCACCTGTCACCTCTCCTTGCAGGCTGTGATGGAGCCATGGCATAGAAAAGCATGGAAAGGACTGAGCTTCCAGCACAGGCCTGTCAGCATCACCCCTTCCCTCATTCCCTTCCCAAATCATCCAAGGCCTCAGGTGGGACCCCAGCTCCTGGAACCACAGCAGAGTTTCTCAGCATTTCCCACCATGACACAGCTGCAGCTGGCCCCACAGCCAGTTTCAGCCACTCTGCCAGGGCACATTTCTTGATCTCATTTGCCCCTGCGGACCAAGAACTGTATGCAAAAGTCTGTGTGGTACCAAGACACTACAGCAGGTACCACTGTTTTCCATTTCACCACTTCTCTATCACCCAGGAGCTTCATTTTGGTTTTCTCCTTCTCCCAGTCTGATTGGCATACCCTCAGCAGGAGCAAGGTCCCACAGCATCCAGTTGTATCTTACTCATCAGCTCCTGATGCTGATGCAGTAGCTTCTCAGAGAGGCCCAGGATGATGCACAACAGCTCTAGTGAACCACAGACTCCTCTGCAGAGAGGTACAAGCAGGTGTGACAGCCTGGGCTTCAACATAGCTAAAATGCTAAATCCCCTTTGTTTGCTCTCCTCTAGCTTCTTTTTTAACTACATAGAAACCATAAACATTTAAATTTTGTTTTTGAAGGATATTGATATCTGTGGGGGGATTAAGAGAACACCAAGAGCAGTTTACCCAAGCCCATCTAGCTGATATTGCTGTAGCACAATATGACTCCATAGAGGAAATATTCAGGTATGACAAGTCATTAGCAGTGCTAGGTGAGGTGGTTTGGATCTTGCTGCAGAGTGAAATTATCCTGAGTCCCTATGCTGGTTTTGGCTGGGGTAGAATTCATATTCTTCACAGCAGAAGTATGGGACTATGTTTCAGATTTGTGCTGAAGACAATAACGATAATACAGAGACGTTGATGTTATTGCTGAGTAGGGCTTTACACAAAGCCAAGGCCTTTTCTTCTTGTGACAAGGAATTTGGAAGACGACGCAGCTGGGACAGCTAACCAAAGGGATATTCCATACCATATGACATCATGCTCAGTATATAAAGTGGGGGAGAATAAGGAGGAAAGGTGGGACATACGGACTGATGGTGTTTGTCTTCCTGAATAGCCATTACACGTGATGGGGCCCTGTTCTCCCCGAGATGGCTGAACACCTGTCTGCCCGTGGACAGCGTAATTCCTTGTTTTGCTCTGCTTTGCTTTGTTCATGTGTGCAGTTTTTGCTTTCCCTATTAAACTGTCTTTATTTCTACCCCTGTTATCTAACTTCTTCTCTTCTGATTCTCTCCCTGATCCCACTTGTTGGGGAGTGAGTGAGCTGCTGTGTGGGGCTTAGTTGCCAGCAGGGGCTAAAGAACAAGTCCCTTAAGCTGGCATAATAAGGCAGGGGCTGGCACTGCAGCCCCTCCAGCATGAGTCCCAGCCACACTGATGCACAGGAATGCTCTCTGTGCTTATGCAGGCATGTGGGGGAGAGGGTTATAGAATCACAAAATGGTCTGGGTTGGAGGGGACCTTAAAGAGCATCTAGTTTCACCTGTCCTGCCATGGGCAGGGATGTCGTCCGCTAGATCACATTGTTCAGGGCTCCATGCAGCTTGGCCTTGAACAATTCCAGGGATGAGGCACGACACCTACAGCCATCACTGAGTTGGCTTGCACTAATTTCAGCCAGGAAGAACTAAATTCAGAATCCAGTTCCCCAGATACTTGTGCATACAGAGCTCCCACCTCTCCTCAACAGAAGGATTCTGACTGCTCCGTGACCTCTCACACCTGACCAGTGAGGGGAGAGGCAGGAAACAGACTTGAGATGTCTTAAAGGAATGTTCCCCCAACTCTCAGGATACCATCCAGTCCTTCTTGCTTCCTTTCCTCTTGCCAAGGGTCCCCAGAAGAAAAGCAGAATAGCCCCAGTCACTCTGTGACTGATTCTGGGCATTGATCATCTCAGAGCTTTTCCTCTGTCTCAGAAAGCTCAGGGATACAGTTTGCATGCTGTGTTTGAAACCCCTTTTCTGCTTTTTAGTAGGTCCAGAAAGGGCCAACCCTGAAGCCCAGAAATTACAATGTCCGTGAAGCTTTCTCCATTTCCCCTGTTGCAAATGACAACTCACTCTGTGAGAGTCACTAGGAGCAGGTTGAGACAGGTTATGGGGTATGGGAAGAGGACTTGGTTT
The DNA here is from genome assembly GCF_022539395.1 of Myiozetetes cayanensis. Taxonomy (NCBI): domain Eukaryota; kingdom Metazoa; phylum Chordata; class Aves; order Passeriformes; family Tyrannidae; genus Myiozetetes; species Myiozetetes cayanensis. The sequence goes on along the minus strand of NW_026087765.1, from coordinate 385,145 downwards.
CTACCACATCATGGAGCCAGACACACACTGAGAGGCTGGAAGCATCTCTTATGGCTTGTTGATGCACCGCCATCTGAAAGCAAAATCAGTGCCAAATTGGTCCTCAGGTCCCACCCAGTCCAGCCTCCTGGCAAGACGGAGGCTGCCTCAAGCAGCAGCCTCATGCATCGCCGGGGATGTGGGAAGACTCAGCAGTCTAAGCCACCCATGAGATTAATGCAGGACAAGGGCTGCATGGAAGCTCTTTCCAGGGAGGAATACAGCCACATGTAAGTGCCCAGAGATTTCAAAAATCTGAAAGCTGATTGATGTCAAGAAATTGGACTTTCAAATGAACAGTCTTCCTAACTAACACCGATGATTAACCTGTCATGATTTGTGTTTGGATGCAGCAGACCCAGTGGTGAACAGCTTCCTCCAGTTTTCAGAGGTGTCCCTGTGAGAGGGCAGCATAAAATCAAGTTGTGTCTGGGAAAGGGAAATAATTTCACTGTGGTTTGGTCCTTGGGGCGGAAAAGATGAATTCAACACCCTGTGCACTACATTTGTTGTGCTGCTGTTACCTTGTGCCCACCCAACCCCACTGAAGGGGTGATTTAACACACCAGCTGAGCCTCTCACAAACCACAGGCACATGGAGACAGTGAACTCAAAATACCAATCTCATACGTAATAATCTGTAAGATATGTCTAATTAAAGATTTGTTGTGCTACCTGTGCTGACAGAGCCCGAAACTGCTCATTTAGTTGTCGTTGGTGCCTGTGGCTGGAAACATGGCAGCACCAGAGAGCAACCCCATGATGATTAAATACAGCAGCTAGGGCTGATGCAGAAAAGAACCACTAGACTTCATTTCCAAATGGCATTTATAAAAGCAAACAAAAGACACAATGGAGGATGTGGGAATGCATGGCCCATGCGACACAGTCTGGCCAGGTCCATGTCCTCAGCACCTGCAGAGCAATGGGCCAACCAAGGGGAGAGAGGCAGAGGAGGCAGTTCCTGATCAGGTCTAGCAAAGACAAGCCTGCTGTACACTCAGACACCACTCCCTTCCCTCCACCGCCCACCTCACAGTTGCTTCAGTTCAGTGCCAGGACTCAGAGATATGACATTCAATCCCTAACCTGGATTTGCATCATAATGGCATGGGGAAGCCAGGCCCTGCATTCCCAGCAGAGGGGCTTGCACCTAGAGAGCAGCTCTCATTACTGAAGACCAACTCTTGGTCTACCCAGCAAATTTCTAGACCAGCTCTCTTCTCTCCCAACACTGGCTTTTCTAGTCCACACAGTGCCTGCAGAAAGTCTCAGCCCCACCTGGTCCCCCTGCAGCTGGCAACAAAGGTCCTTCTAGTAGGGACCTGATAAACTTGGGTCACCTGAGATCGAGCATGTGAACGAACCATGACAGTGGATGTGGTACAGGGAAAGGCTGGGAGAAACACAGATCCGATCCATCACAGGTGAGACCATGTTGGCTAATATTGTCCTCTGTGCAAAAACTATCTGCCATACACACACCCTCCCTGTATCAGTTTACTCCTTGAGCAGGCTTCTTATCCCCAAGGAGATAAATAAAACGAACATATCTTCATATGACAGTGTCGGGGGTGGACCAGAAGAGGCCTACAGAGAGTGGAGAGAGATGCAAAAGAACTACAAAGAAGGCTCAGAAGAAGAGATCTCTATCGAAGTCACCTAGTAACTGCAGCTGCGCAGAACTGCTTAGGACCCAGCTACAAGGCCGCAGCCTTGTAGCCTTTGCAGATTCCCATGTCTCTGCCCCCAGGACAATCCTTCCATTCTTCCCTAAGCTCTCCCTTCCCCTGGCGTGACCAGACATATTCTATGCAGCCTATCCCTCCAAGCTCACTTATCACTAGCTCACGGGATTCGAGGTTCCCCAGCAAGAAACCCACCTCTATTCCTGAACCTTCTGTATCCCCCTGTATATAAACTGTCTTCTTGTTTTAATAAACGCCATTTTGTGGGCCACATACACTTGTGTGTGTGCGTGTCCTGTCTCCCATACAAGATGTGCCGCTGGGTCTGTCGCGGGACCAAACCCCACCCGCGATAAATGGCGCTCTGAACGTGGAGCTCGAACTCATCTTTCTTATATTAAGAGAGATCTCGGCTCCCGTGAGCTACTGATAGACTTGGATTTCCGGAGTCCGGTCTATCCCAAAGACCCCACTCACAGAAGCCACGAGTGGGCTTTGCCCACTCAGTCTTCAGCCGCTGTTACTGCGAGAAACCAGCTGCGTGAGACCCCGGTGCTGGGACAACCCGCGCCGAGCGAGAGGAACCGGGACCGCGCGCCGCCGCCACCCGAGCAGCGCAGCTGCCCCACCCCTGCCGCCCGGGCAGCCGCCGCTTCGGACGGCACCGCCGCGCCGAGCCGCCCCGTGCTGCGCGCCGGGAGCCGCCGCGAAACCGCTCGCCGCTCCCCGAGGACCAACGGAGCAGCGAGCCGCCGCGGAGCCGCGCCGCGCCGGGAACCAGCGCCCAGCCCCCCTCCGCGCCGGGACCCGAGCAGTGCCTCAGCGGAACCGCCCAGGCTCCCGCGATCCCCGCGCCCCCGCACACGCCGCTGGGAATCGTAGTCGCAGCCCGCTCCAGCGTCAGACTGCGTTTGGAGGACCGCCTCGCTGAAGATAGCCTGTGAGTGATCCCAGAATCCTTTTCTTTTACTTTCAATATGGGCAACACACTTTCCAACTCAGAAAAGCAGCTTTATAAACGCATTAAAGCCATACTACTCTTTGAGGGTCATCCCATAGATAAAAAGTCCCTCAAAGCTTTAACGAAATGTCTTTCCAAGAACAAGCTTATTTCCCCAGATTTATTAACCTATCGGGAGCCCCTGGTGGTCTAGTGGTAAGGGCGCGGCGCTGTCACCGCCGAGGCCCGGGTTCGATTCCCGGTCAGGGCCACTCCCGGGCAGGTGGAGCTCGTTAGCCCTTAAAGGCAACCCACCTACGTCCTAAGGACCTCGCTGCCACCGTCCAAGCTCGCTTGGCCCCGGCAGATGAACCTTAGGATTAAAGGGTGGGCTCAGTTCCGCGCACACTGTGTCTCACCTAAAAAAATCCAATGCGCAGGCTGGAAGGTGGAAAGACCTTCCCCGGATCTTCGCTCGCAAAGACTGGCCATTATTATTAACCTATCGGCGGTGGTACAAGCTAGGAAACACGCTGGGACATGCCTTTGAACAGGGCGATAAGAACGCAGGTCTCTCTCTCATGTCATGGCGTGCCATCCTTCCACATTTGAAAAACCAGAGACATGCCAAAAGTAGCGACGAGAGCCCTTCTCTTCCGTCCAAAAAGCCCGAAAAAACTACCAAACCCCGCCCACCGTCCTCGCAAGATGGCGCGGACACCTACCCCCCCACCCTAAAGCGCGTGAAACAGCTAGGCACGCCCCCACCCCGGGATGAGGTCAGCGCACAAAGTGACTCTAGCCCTGACTCCACGCCCCCTCATTCCCCGACGACCACGCAGCGCTCCGCTTTTCCGAGGGGAGGGGCCGGAGCCGACGTGTTACCAACTGCGCCGACTCCCCGGATGTAAACATCCGCAAAAATGACTGCGCCCATGGATCCCGTGCCGCGAGTAGAAACCCTGCAACAACAGACACCCCAGCCGGTAGCAACACAGGCTGTGACTCCCCTACCGCAAGCAATAAGTGGCAGGGTCCGAGAAAGCAGGCAGAAGAGGCAGGGGACTTAGAACTTACTGAAAGTTTTCCCGGTTTTCCGAGAACGATAACCAGGACCGACAATGGGAACCTGTCCCATACCCTATCCTACGGGACGCGAAAAAAGCGGTTACAGACTATAGTTTAAACTCTCCTTTTGTTTCTGGAATGCTAGATTCCTTATTTGCAGCATACACCCTGACACCAACTGATATACGGGTAATTACAAAGGGGATTTTAAACCTAATGCAGTATTCCCTCTTTGAACAAGAGTGGAAAAAACTCATAAGGCAATATGCTGAGAACTCACACCATGCACTGCGAGTGCCTGTGGAAGATTTAATTAATGAATTGTACGGGGAGGGTCCCTACTCTTCCAGCAGAATGCAGGCAAGGATACCCTTCGGCAGGCTAGATAAAACAAAAAGCCTGGCTTTAGAAGCCATCAAGGCTGTGGCAGAGGCCTCAACCACTTCTCCTTCATTTGCACACATACAGCAAGGCCTTAAAGAACCCTTTTATGACTTTGCCACCAGGCTGAGGGAAGCAATAGCTCGGCAAGTGAAACCTTTAGAGGCCCAAGATGCTCTGTTTATCCGATTAGCTATAGAACAGGCTAACCGAGATTGTCAGCCTGTTCTCCGTTCCTTGGTGAACCCCACACCCATGTCCATGATACAAGCCTGTAAAGACATTGGCTCAAGCAAATATGAAAGCAAAATAATAGCAGATGCATTGACTGAGGCAGAACCAGTCAGAGTACAAGCCATCACAGAAGCAATTATGGAAGCACACAGAGCTAATAGTGTGTGCTACAAATGCCAGCAGGCAGGACACTTTGCACGAGACTGCCCTAACCCAGATCCTAGCCCCAAGTTACCTAGGACCCTGTGTCCCATATGCAAGAAGGGGTATCACTGGGCACGCTACTGCCCACTCCATTTTCACCAAAGATGGGGAGCCCATCCAAGTCAAGGGAGGAGGAACCACTGGCCGAACCCATAACCAGCAGCCTCACCATATCGTCCAGGGAAGCGGGCAATAGAGCGTGAGGGACCACGCGATGACCCCAAGAGTCCTGAACCTCCATCCACTAATGACTTGCCAGAAATCCTTTTATTTCCCACAGACAACAAAATCCTAGAGACTCTCGACATCATAACAGTCTCTGTTCATCCAAACCAAATTCTAAACAAAAATGACAAATTCCTGCTGACTCCACACTTAGAATGCTGTGACAAAGGGATAACTGTTGTCCCAGAAATACTGTCTAACCTGAATCCACATAACCTAACCATAAATGTCCAAGCTTCTTCTCTTCCAGCTCGACTGTACACTGATGTTCCACTAGCCCGACTGCAGCCACTGCAACACCTGGAAGACACCACCCGAGAGGACCACCCAATGGTAAACTGGGCCAAATTTCCCACAACCGGCCCACACTTAACATGTCGCCTTTACTCTCTAACAGCTAACCAGGAAATCACGGTTACTGGAATGCTTGATACTGGAGCAGATATGACAATTATAAGATCAAAAGACTGGCCTACACACTGGACCACAACAAAAAGCGACACAGACATCACAGGTATAGGCGGTCTACAGACTCCCATGTTAAGTCAAGACATCATTCAGGTAACCAACCCCGAAAACCAAGTGGCTACCACCAGGCCATACATTTTAAACCTCCCCTTTAACCTTTGGGGGAGAGACATTCTGGACCAATGGGGTGTTTTCCTCACCTCAAATTTATCCTAGTGGCCGCTGGACACAGCCAGCCAATTCGCCTCGATTGGGTTCCCTCCTCCCCAACCTGGGTAGACCAGTGGCCAGTAAGAGGAGAAGGACTCTCCATCTTACAAGATCTAGTCCACGAACAATTACAATTGGGCCACATCACTCCATCTACCAGCCCCTGGAATTCTCCCATCTTTTGTATCAGAAAATCCTCAGGTAAATGGAGACTACTCCATGACCTCCGAGCCATTAATGCCATCATCAAGCCGATGGGAGCCTTACAACCAGGGATGCCTTCAGCAGCCATGATTCCAAAAGACTGGCCTATTGTTATTATTGACATTCAAGATTGTTTTTTCTCTATTCCCTTGCATCCTGCAGACCAGGAAAAATTTGCTTTTTCCCTTCCAACGCTGAACGTGGCAGAGCCTCTCCGACGTTATCAATGGGCTGTTCTACCCCAAGGGATGAAAAACAGCCCCACCATCTGCCAGAATTTCATCTCCAACATCCTTTCTCCCATCAGGTCTACCTTTCCAGATACTATCTGCTACCACTACATGGATGACATTCTGCTTGCTGCAAGCACCGATGCCAAAGTCCAGAGACTGACAAGCGCAGTGCTGGATGCATTGCAACGCAATAACTTTACTATCTCTCCAACCAAAATCCAGACTTCCTCTCCCTGGAAGTACCTGGGTTGGCAAATTACCAATTCAGCAATTGTCCCACAGAAAATCTCCATTCCCTTGCAGATCACCACCCTGAATGACCTTCAAAAAACTCTGGGTACCTTAAACTGGTTATGCCCTGTGGTGGGTCTTTCCACAGATGACCTGCATCCATTGTTTGAACTCCTAAAGGGAAACCCAGACCTGACATCCCCACGGACACTAACCCCTACTGCTAGGGATGCCTTAAAACTAATTGCTAACAAAATAAATCTCTTTCAGGTACACCGATGCCTAGAGAAAGAAGAAGCTGTTCTTGTGGTACTAAGAGGGTCCACTCAGCCTTTCGCACTACTGGGCCAACTCTACGACAGGAACAGTAAGCTGTGCCTATGGGAGTGGATCTTTCTCTCCCACCAATTCACAAAAACCACAGTTTCCCTTCCGGAACTATTGGCCAAATTGTGTTACAAGGGCAGAACCAGGTGCTGGGAACTCGCAGGTGTAGATCCCGCCTACATCTACCTCCCACTCACTTCCCAACATCTAGAACAACTCCTGATCATGAGCCTGGACTTCCAAATTGCTTTATCTGACTTTGCAGGTGAAATTAAAATCCATTACCCCCCTTGCAAATTCATCCAAAACATTGACAAAATTCCCCTTAAATACACTTCCAATTGGTCTCCTAATCCCCTTCCAAATGCCTTAACAGTCTTCACTGACGGCTCAGGTACTACAGGAAATGCTGTCATTGTTTGGAGAGAGGGGGATCATTGGCAACAAGACATTCACAAGGTCCAAGGCTCTCCTCAGTCAGTTGAACTGTCAGCAGTTATTCGTGCCTTGTCCTTGTTCTCAGACAACCTTAATATAATTTCAGACTCTAATTATGTAGTAGGCATTGTTCAGCGGTGTGAGAACTCATACCTCAGAGAAATTAAAAATGAACAGTTATTTCGACTATTCCAAAAATTGCTTTCTGCTGTAAATCACCGCTCTTCACCATTTTTTATCACTCATGTTCGCTCCCATACCACACTTCCTGGTCCAATAGTAGAAGGGAATCGCCAAGCCGACCTCTTAGCTGGGTCAGCTGTCGTCCCACAGCGGTTAGAACAAGCCAGACTCTCCCACGACTTCTTCCATCAGAGTGCCCGAGCGCTACAAAAGGAATTTGGCCTCACTCAAAAACAATCTCGTGATATCATTTCAGCCTGCCCCGACTGCCAACTCATCACTCCACTGCCTGCAGAAGGAGTAAACCCTCGAGGCTTACTCCCACTGCAAATCTGGCAGACAGATGTCACACACATTGACTCTATTGGGAAATTAAAATTCGTTCATGTGTCTATTGACACCTGTTCAAATTACATTGTGGCCACTGCACACTCTGGTGAGAAGAGCTGTGATGTACAGAAACATTTCACCGCAGCCTTGTAGCCTTTGCAGATTCCCATGTCTCTGCCCCCAGGACAATCCTTCCATTCTTCCCTAAGCTCTCCCTTCCCCTGGCGTGACCAGACATATTCTATGCAGCCTATCCCTCCAAGTTCACTTATCACTAGCTCACGGGATTCGAGGTTCCCCAGCAAGAAACCCACCTCTATTCCTGAACCTTCTGTATCCCCCTGTATATAAACTGTCTTCTTGTTTTAATAAACGCCATTTTGTGGGTCACATACACTTGTGTGTGTGTGTGTCCTGTCTCCCATACAAGATGTGCCGCTGGGTCTGTCACGGGACCAAACCCCACCCGCGATATGACAGCATCACCAGAGCACACATAACTCCACCTCTTTTGTGCCACGTCCCTTCCAGCTGGTTGGCTGCTCTGCAGGAGGCCAGAGGAAGGATCAACCCAGTCTGAGGCAGGGCACCACCATCACCAAGCCTTGCTTGTCAAGGAAGGAGGTGACCATCAGAAGAACAGCCCTGCAGGAAAGTGACCCAGGAACAAGACACCTTCACCCCAAAACAGGCCATTTGAGGGATCAGTAGGTTGAGGGATCTTCCGTTAGTCTCACCTTGTAGAAGGCGGGGCAGAGGAAGAACAGACTCCAGTTTGGCAGATTTGGCTGGAAAAAGCAATCAGCTGCTCTGGGGACAGGGACTGGACTGCTCACATCCTAATTTGCAGTGCCAGACCATTTCTAGATGTTACTTTCCCACCTCTGGTTCAGATCTGCAATCTCCTCTACCAACAGAAGAAAAACACTATATCAAAACACAGTCCTTCCCCATGACAGTGTCCCACATTGCTCAGGAGTTGATGGGTGTTGTGCCAGGGAGGGGAATGGGTGAGATGCTAGATGATGCTGGACCATTTCAGCTTCACAACCCATTGGCAGCGTGCTTACCACCGTGTCTGCAGTGGGACAGAAGGGGAGAGGCAGACCCCTCAGCTTTGAGCCACAGTTGAGGGTAGTGGGGAGAAATCCAGACCATCATGATGTTGGGATGTGTCTGAAAAACTCTCCTGTTAATTCATATTTTGATATTGCACACCCTTCCCACTGCTTTTGGCAACTCTGAACCTTACTCACAGATGGATCAGCCATGCTCCTGCAAAACACAGCCAAGTGGCACCTAATCACAGTCGTGCATTGTCAGACCATGCCCCACTCCCAACTGCATTGGAGACATTGCTTGCAGAGTAAATTCAGAGCAATGAAAACCTGCCAGAAATGCATGGACTGCTTAAGATAATAAAAGCCAACGGTGAAAGTCAAATTTTTGAGGGGCAAAGCCCCTCACCAGAACTCACTGACACCCTCTGCAGGCTGCACAGTGGCTGGGTGGTCCCTCTAGTCTGTGCCCACTCCTGCCTGCAACATGGTGCTGGGGTCCTGACAGCAGCCTGCCACCAAGTGCCACTGGCAGATTTGGTGCACCCCAGTGCACTGACCACGGCATCCCTTGAGGGTGCAGGGTCCAGAGCCACGGTCTGCCACCCTGGCATGATGTTGGTCCAGAGAGCAGGGGTGGCCAATGGAGGCAGCCTCACGCTGGCCAGGCTCTGTGGGGCCCAGCCCCAGCTTCCTGCAGCTGCTCACCCTGCTGAGCTGCACAGCCACAGCTCTCCTCAGCAAACTGCCACATCACAGTCACCATGCCACCAAACCTGACCTCCTAAAAATCAGGAGGCTGGTGCTGTAACACCTCTTTGTGCAGCTCTGGCAAGCCTGCACATGGACTGACACTACCACTTGGTCATCTGGCTGGCATAAACTGTACCATGCCTTCTGCACCTCAGGCTCAGTACTGTGCTGCTCCCATGGCTTCTTTGTCTCTCCTGTGCCACTGTACTGAGCTCTGGCTCAAGACAGCATCTACCATGGCCCCAGGAACATCCACCCAGTGCTTTATAAGTATAGCAGCACCAAAAGACAAGGTCAGACCTTTCCTCTGACATCCAACGGCCAAAGAAAAAAATTAGGGTAAGGTTCTTCCAGTCAGGCACTGCAGCCTTCTTCATCGCATCCTCTGTGAGCCAAGAGACCACAGTGTTCCCCTGAGTTACACCAATTCTGCAACCCTGAAGAAATCCAGCTGTTGCTTGAAGGTCAGCCTCACCTTCCCCTGCTTCAGCTGTCCCTGCCTTTCCTCCTGTGCTGGCAGCAGCTTCTGCGTGGAACTCTCTTGTGAGCCAGATCTGAAATCAATTCCTCATAAAATTACTTCAACAGGAAGAAAGCAGAACTCCTTTCTAGCTTGCTCAGCTCCCTGGTCTTGTTCTTTATGCAGTGGCACAAAGCTGTGCCTGGAAAGGGAGCACCTGATCAGGGAGGGAGTGCCCCCTTCTCCTAGCTCTGACCTGGGCATACACAAGACAGAATGCCCAGGTAACCTTGGCCTCACCCCAATTACAGGGCCTGCTTCCCACATCTGGTGCCTTTTTGGCCTCTGCAGTACAAACAAGCTAATGTCCAATGCTCCTCTTTTTGAATCCTTGAATACCCTCTCCCATATTTTTCTCCACTTGCTCCACGTGTTGGAGGGTCCTCTTCTAACATAAATTTGCTTTTTTTTTTTTTTGTCCCAGGGATGCTCCCAGACTGCCAGCTGAAAGCAAGGGAAGGGAGAGAATGCAGTGTCCAAATACACTCCTCACTCTCAGCAACAGTGCTCCAAGTCTTAATGCTGTTCCATGCTGCCACTGCAAGCAGCCAGAGAAATGGAAAGTGGAGCCAGGCAGTGCTGCCAGAACCCACCAGAGCAAGCAGAGCGGCCGGGGTGCTGCACTCTCAGGACTTCCAAGGGTGAGCACTGGCAGACTTTGGTCTCAGGAGCTCACCAGGAGCCAAGCCACATGGCTGCCCCAACACCTCCACTGCTGCCCTAGAGAGCACCCAAGCTGAGCAGCAAGGCAGGACTGCTGGGTTGCCTCTGAGCATGGAATTATTGCTGGATCTCAGAAGTCCTCTGGGAATTTTTGTAAATGAAGATACACTGACCCTACTTCCTCCAAAGAGGGAAACTGATGTTACACCATTACTATTTACAATTACTAATTACTATTAGTGAAGTTTATAACTGACTATATGCTTAACTTCTCTTCCTATTTTGAATGTTAGAAGATCCCATTGTCATCCTGCCAGCTAGGACCCAGGGTCCCTTACACCAGCCGTTTTTTATCTGACAGACAACAGACACCGATCCAGGGAAAGGCAGTGCTGTGCCATGTGCTGCTCAGTTCATAGAGGACAAGTGTCTGATCTCTCCACTGTCAGTGAACAGGAACTTGGGAACAGTTAACCTGAGGCAAACAGAAAAAGGATTTACCTAATTTTAAATGAACAGACAAAATACAAATGCAGCCATCTAGAAACACAGGACTGCACTGTCTGGATCCAGAGGTCACTGAAAGCTGCACTTTTATCCCACCATGGCCAAGGATTTGACCAAGGAAGATTGGAAGGAGCTTGTTCAGCTGGAGCTGCCCAAGGCTGACAGTCATAAAGTACCACCTAAGGAGGACTTCTCAGTTTAGCATCTTTGTATGAGTTTATTATTGACAGGGGAGGGACAAAGCAAGACCGTTTCTTTCTCTTTACAGATCTTGGAAAGCCTTTTCTCTTTGTCCCACCCCCCAGCAAGTACTTTGATTTCTGAAGATACTAAGAGTCTTTTTAAATGCATTATTTTATTAGGACTGGTTTACACAAAAGGTTTCAGTAAAAAAACCTTTTTCTCACCCCAGGCTGAAAGTCTATGCCCATGTCACCTCCTGGATTTCCCTAATCTCTTCATAAAGCTTGAAAATTAGTACAAATCCATTCTGCTTCCCTTAAAGCCCTTGATTACACAACCTCACTGCCATTACTTGTAGCCTAACTCTGCAAAGCTCTTAAGGACAGAATTTAGACAAGCAGTGGTATAAAACAAGGTTTTAATCCTGCTTCACGCAGCACAGCCTTCACCCTTAGCCCAAAGAGGACCTACTCCAAGGATGAGTTCTAGCCTTTCCTCTCCACTGCACAAACAACAGTTTCCTGCTAATGTGTTGAGTTTTCTTTGTATCATTTCAGATTTTAAACTAACACTTCTGAAGACTATTCAGTGGTTTATGAAAAAGAGCCTACTATGTCACAGCCTTCTCTCTGGGAAGGTGGGAAGGAAGTTGCTTGAGCCTCATCCTTTCAAGAAATAAACCTGCTCAGGATCACCAAGCCGAAACAGTCTTTAAAACAAGAGACCCTAAAAAATCAGGGTTTTCAAAATCTTAATTATAATGAAGCTTTACTGAAAGCCTAAACCTGGGAGGGCAAGAAATTAATTTAAAAATCATGTACTTGAAATACTGCTCAAAACTCCTCTAAGTACATTTTTATTGTACTAAATTCATAAAGAAAGCATAATACTGTTTAAGTCCTAATGCACTAAAAACATTTTTTTCAATCAAGTGACCAGTCTGTCAGGGATAACTTTTATCAGGTTTCAGACAAGAAGTAGGTAGGATCCCTGTACATCTTCAAGTGGGAACCTAAGGACAAAATCAGCCCTAGAGAAGCCCTGGCCAGAGCCACTTGCTCACCACTAGAGCCTGCTGCTGTCCTTTCATCACACCAAGACAGGTCAGATGTAACTGACACCAGGCCATCTCCCATGCTGCTGTTGCCACTGTGTGACTGCAGATGGTAATAGGAGATGTGAAAGTGCTGTTTCTTCATTACCATATCCTTTGAATCTTCTTCCTTTAACAACTCCTTTGGTATTCAGTAGTCCAAACCCCTTCCTCTCTAAAACATAATCTTCTATGACATTCACACAATCTTGTAAAGTCTCTGCAATATTTTGAATAACCTGACAATGTAGTGACCCTTGGGGTAAACCCAGCCTTTTTTTGCATGTTTATACAGCACTTGGCATAACGAGATCAAACTTAATCACAGTTACCGCTAAGTTTACTTACAGCCACACTGGCAGGTCCAGCCCTGCCCAGTTTCCAACACAACTTTCTCCATCTCCCCTTTTGTTCAGCACTGCATGGTCTCTGGGATATCTCCTGGGGTTCCCCTCTGGAAACCTAGAGAAATCATCCACAAAATGATTTCATGCTGCTCCTGACTTCCTCTCAGAGCAGCCTAAACTCCCTCTCACCCCAGCATGTCCATCTGCAAAGCCACTAGAGCCACTATGGGAACATGCTCTGCGCTTGTCATACCTGCATCCTTCTGCCAAGTGATGGGATCATCCAGACCCCTCCTCTGCCTCTCCCTCACTCCACTGCTCCTCTCTGGAGAGGTGAACATGAACCAACTGTTTTGCCAATTGATGGGCGATAGAGAGGACACGGACACCAACAGAGGGAATGATCTTACTTTACTAGCAAAAACTAAGGCAACACAAGAACAAGATAATGCATTTCATAAGGCAATAAGCTTAGTACATGCACCATTTCGACAACAAACAAACTAAGCAAGATAATGCATCTAATCATTAGTATACAAGCAAAGGATAGTGACTAAGAAAGATACGTCACCAGTTACCCAATAATACATTACCATCATCCAGACTGCTTCATTCAGTGGGGAGCCCCAAGTCACAGCAAAGGGTTGGAGAACCACTCCCGGTAACTGGGAAATCCTACACAGTGTGTCCACTTGTAGGTGAGGTCTCCATCTTCGCTGTGAGGGGGTCCACAGCCAAGATGTAGTCAGAATCATTTGCATATTTTGCCATGTGAAAACATCTGGTAACAATCTTCTTGACCACCTGAGACCAGGCCAGAGCCCAAGTCTAGGTTGGGCAAGGTTCCTGGGCGAGGTTCCTAAAAGTCCCTAAAACATCTTGCAGACAGTCACAAGACTGTACCACAGTTTCTTAAGCATCCAGTTAAACAGAAAAGATTTAGCAAAAGATGTCTCAAACATATGGTTTGACATCACAACACTTAGCATAAGCAGTTTAGCTCACTTATGTATAAGGTTCATACTTAGCACGAGCCATCTAACTAATCTATATATAAGGTTTTTGCCCATTTTCCTATAACAAGTCGGGACAGTAGAGGATTCATCTCTAAGCCTATCTCAGGCCCTGGCACTTCAGCGACAAACCCCTGTGACGTCCCCACCCTGATTTCCTCCTGTGCTACGTTCTCACTTCCCTCACCTCCCCTGGGCACTGAGGCCACGTCCCATGGCCACCGGGGGCTGGCTGGGCTTTCCCTCCTCCCCAGCTCTTCCTTCTCACCCAAACACACCACGGAACGGAGCTGCCACATCTTGTCCCTGCGAAGGGCAGCACCGATTCAGTACAAGGAGGCAAACGCTGCAGTGGTTTGAAAAGCAGCAACCAACAGCAAGGCCAGGGTATGAACACCCCGCCCCGTGCCCAGCTTCTCCCCTCGGACCTGCGGGGCGCCTGTCGTAGCGCCAACACGGACCCCCACTGGCTTTGCCCCGGAGCCACACGCCGAGTTCCCGGCGCCGGGCCCGGGGCCGTGACGGCCGGTCAGCACGGAGGGCACAGCGCTTGCCGCGGGACCCCAGACCCGCCGGCCATTCCGCCATCGCACCCCCCGCACGCCCAGGCCCGGCAGAGCGTCCTGCCGCGACCCACCGGCCCCGTGCGCTCGCGCGGTCACGTGAAGGGCTGTGCGGCAGCACGTGACACCAAGGGCTGGTCACGTGCCCGGTGGCCGCGCGGGAGCGCTCGCGGTGTGGGTACCGTGAGGATGTTTCGGCCGCTGCACCTCCCGGTCCCTCTCCTGGTCCTGCTCCTGCTCCCAGTCCCGGTCCTGCTGCCGCCCGCCGGCGCCGCTCCTGGTGGGTACTCCCGCCCCCCAGGCCCGAGAGCCCCGGCCCTGCCGTGGTCGGAGCCCTCAGCTGACTTTCCCGGGCCCCGGGCGGGAGCTCTCAGCCTGCCTCGGGAGCCCCGTGCGGGAGCCGTACCGGCTGACGACGCCTGTTGTCGGTTTCCCTTGTGCTGACCCTGTCCCCTCCAGCCGCCCGGGCGGTGTGGCCCGGCCTGGAGGAGCGGCTCTATCCGCAGGTGCGGGACCACTTCAGCTTCGAGACCCGAGGCAACGAAACCTTCCCACAGCGGTACCTGGTGTCGGGTAGGTCCCCGGGGGTGCTGTGGCCTCGATCTGGATTTTATTCTGCTTAAGCTTTAACCACCCCTACCCTGAGGCAGAGCAGGAGCCAGAGAGCAGCCCTGGGCAGCCAGGAGGCAGTGTGAGCTAAGGGGGGCTAGCCCTTCGTGAGCCAAGCATTCCCCTTGATTGTCTTTATTCTCCTCTCCTTTTCCTTATCCTCTACTCTTTGCAAAGGCATGTAGCGATACGATAAGGTGAACTGGCTTTAAACTAAAAGACAGTAGGTTTAGATTACATATTAGGAAGAAATCCTTCCCTGTGAAGGTGGGGAGGCCCTTGCACAGGTTGCCCAGAGGAGCTGTGGCTGCCCCATCCTTGGGAGTGTTCAAGGCTGGGTTGAGTGGGGTTGAATTTAGAGCAGCCTGACCTAGCGGAAGGTGTTCCTTCCACAGAGAAGGTGGGTGGAACTGAACGACCTTTAAGGTCCCTTCTAAGCCAGACTAGTCTGGGATTCACTTCTCTGCCTTCTGTCTGTTCTGGCCATGGGGTGCAGTGACAGGTTTGGGGACTGGTGTCCCTGAAACAAGGGCAGGCTAGAAGCAGTAGCTGTGTTAGGCTTGCACCAGAGCTGGCTCTGTTGTGTGTGTTCAGTTGACCACAGCATCTCTAACAAATGCAACTCAGTGCTCTGAATGCAGCAAGAAAAACAAGTAGTGACTGAAATGTTGCACTCTGTACCCACCATTCTTAGAAGTGAAGGTAACTCCTCTTGGGTCAGTGGTTTGCGTTATTTAAAACCATGCAGCTGTAGGTAGCTTAATCCATGCCAAACAATGGGTGGTGCCAGCAAGGAGCCAGCGGTGTCTTCCTTTCTAGCCAAATAACAAACTATTTTCTGTGCCACTGTTGGAGAGACAAGACCTCTCTAAACAGTGTGTGAGTAGAAAGACAGCAATTTCCATAACTAGCATGACATGTTTTTCAACTTTGCCTACTCAGAGCAATCCGTGGAGCAATTTGCAGGGAGAGAACAAAAGTGGAGCTGGGAATAGCAACAGCCCTGAGCGCTGCCCAGGCTGGTGCCCACCTGCTCCTGCCTCCCAACTGCTTGTGGGAGCTTCGGATGCCACAGTTCACCTTCACATCAGCTGTTGCTCTGCAGCTTATTCATCACCTGTGCCCACTCATGTCTGTTTCACCAGTAATGAATTCATGGATCAGTTCAGCCCAAAGATATGGACACAGCAGCAACACAGCAAGGGAGACTTCACTAATTAAGTGGCCCTTTTTAAACATAACCTTGGGATCACCTGGTTTAAAGCACTTTGTAACTTTCACTTGTCTTCTTTTTAAAGTGTTACATTTTATCTGTGTGTTCTGGGCAAAGTCGAATAATATTTGTGAGGAGCAAAATGTTAACATTACAGTTCTGCTGGTTTACAAAGAGTTTTGTACTCAAAATTTCTGTGAGGAGTTCCATTTCCCTCTACTGTTTTTTGTGCAATATGAGAATTTTCAGATTATCAGCAAGAATCTGAAGGAGACTGTTATTTCACGACAGGGTATCTGATACTCTTAAACCGAATTTAACTAAGTTTAACTGGCAGTTCCCCAAGATTTCAATCTAAAAATAGATACCTTTTTAGGAAGCCTGTCTGGTTTGGCTTTGGCTCCTGTGAATGGTTGTTTACTCCAGGAACCATGAAGCGTATCAGGAGAAAAGCCAGTTATCTACCGAATACCCAAAGGAAACGCAGCGCAGACTGTGAATCAGCCTCTTTGTTAACAAAGAGCAGCAGTTTCACTAATGAGAGGTTTCAAATCCCATTCCAAGCCAAATCTGCTATTAAATTCAGGCCTCTCTGTTAATGGAAACAGCTTTACATGACATACTGCAGCAACATCTACAGCACAACTGCTGCAGGGGGTCTCTTTGGATGATGTGGTAGTGTATTGAAATCAATACTTAACTGATGGTCTGAGGTCTGTCATTGAAGAAAACTATTTATTATCCCTCCTAATTCCTGCGCAATTTATGACTAGACTAAAGTCAAATGTTTGTTAAAGTCAGCAAGCATTAAAGCAACTGTTTCTTAGATAAGCCATTATTGACGTCCTGGCTCAACTTCTCCTGCTAGGCTTAATTTGCCTTCAGTTTTAAACAGATCTGAGGATGAAACACGTTATCTTCATATATCATCTCATTTATATATATATATAATGTATATGTGTTACATATATAACATATATCAGCATATCGTTGGCAACATGTGCTGGGCTCGTCCCCACAGAGTGAGGGGGAGGGGGAATTCTGCTCCTCTGCTCCAGTGAGACCCCACCAGCACTGCTGCATCCAGCTCTGGGGACCCCAACACAAGAAGGATGTGGAACTGCTGGAACGAGTCCAGAGGAGGCCACGGAAATGCTCCAAGGGCTGGAGACCCTCTGCTCTGGAGACAGGCTGGGAGAGCTGGGGGGGTTGACCTGGAGAAGAGAAAGCTCTAGGGAGACCTTATTGTGGCCTTTCAGTACTTAAAGGAGGCTTGTAAAAAAGAGGAAGAGTGACTTTTTACCAGGGCCAGTAGTGATAGGACAAGAAGAAATCCTTCCCTATGAGGGTGGGGAGGCCCTGGCACAGGTTGCCCAGAGAAGCTGTGGCTGCCCCTGGATCCCTGGAAGTGTCCAAGGCCAGGTTGGAAGGGACTTGGAGCAACCTGGTTTAGTGGAAGGTGTCCTTGCCCATGGCAGGGGGGCTTGAACTGGGTGATCTTCCAGTTCAAGTTGGATCTTCCTCCCAACTCGAACCATCCTGTGATATGTAATTTACAGCTTTGTGTGACAGCAGGAGCAGCAGAAAGATGCAAGCAATTCCCTACTGCAGTTTTGTGGGAAAATTGATCAGTGCAAGTGTTTAGGGTAAGTTGGGCTGAAAAGGGAAATTGCTCTTTTGTGGGGCAACTGTTTGCAAATGACTTGCAGTCTTTGAGATTTTAGTTATTTTCAGGAAGAAGTGGATGTTTCAGGCCATGTGCTGACCTTGTGGAAGCTCTTATTTATGCCCACCCAAATGACAGATTTCTGGAGCCTGGCCTTTCCACCACATTTCTGTCCCAGCTCAGGTCTCAGGAATCATCCTGTTCACAGAGTTCTTCCTTGTTAAGCTCCTGCCCAAACTCACCAAAAATGGAGTCACATGCTACATGGTTTTTGTCGTGTTTTGGGGGGGGGGAGGGTGCTGTTTGGTGGGAGTTTGTTTGTCTCTTTGTTTGTTTTTATTAAATTATTTTTTATTTTTATTTTTAATTTGCTTCTCTCAATTGTCTCAGCAAAGTTCTGGAAGAAAGGATTTGGACCCATCTTTTTTTATACTGGCAATGAAGGTGACATCTGGACTTTTGCTCAGAACTCTGACTTTATATTTGAATTAGCAGAGGAACAGCGAGCACTTGTCATTTTTGCTGAGGATGTGAGTATTTTAGTCATTATGCTTACTGTAGAATCTTGTTCTGTTTACTGTCACCGAATTCAGCTTTCTGCAGGTCTGGAATACTCTTGCCATGAAGCTGAGTCAGACCTACTGTAGCTTTTCTCCTCGTAGTAGCAGGTCTTCTTTACTTAATCATGGTTTCTGAATAATTTTCTACTATGCCTGTCAGCACTCCAGGACACAGACTGCTGTTTCAGTAAAACCTATGCCATGGTGTATTTGCTTTTTTAAGTAGTTTCTACAGACCTTGAACTCCATGCTGGAGTAGAGAGTTACTTTGTTTGGATAATGTCCCAAACCAACCTTTCTCACACTACTCTATTAAATCTACTATATATCAGCTTAGGTATGAAGAGGTTATCCTGTTTCCTTTTCTAGTTGGGGATTTCAGGAGAGATGCATGTGCTGAGAGCCCATCTGGCACACACTGAAGTAGCTTGTGTAGTAGTAGGATGTACTGTCCATCCTCTTCAAGATCTGTGCTGAAGGTCTCTGTGTATCTGGTGCAGGAGACAAAGTACTTCCTCAGTTATGAACAAGTTAGAGGACATCTTATGCTCTGTTATCTCTTCCTATCAGTGCACACTTAACCCAGCTCTGTGGTGACAGCAGCAAAGACCCAGAGCAGCATTGCTGCAGTGTCTCTCTTTCCTTTCAGAGGTACTATGGGAAGTCTCTTCCATTTGGACTCGAGTCAACAAAGCTGAAGAAGACTGCTCTGCTCACCGTGGAACAAGCCCTTGCTGACTATGCAGTGCTCATTACTGAGCTTAAGCAACAGTTTGGTGCTGTTGACTGCCCTGTCATTGCTTTTGGAGGCAGGTAAAGGTTGTGGGGGCTCCTGCCCTTCTCTGCATCCTTTCCCAGCCACACTCATGCTGTTCCTGTAGATCTCTTTGGCTCTCAAGGAAATTCTCAAGGTAGAGTTTTAAGCTATCTGATAGAGAGCAGATGTGCCTGTGCCTCAGCTCCCAGGAGCTCATCACCAGGTCCCACTCAGCTTTCCCATCAAGCGTTAGTCTCCAGTTGTGGTCGCTTTGGAGAAGCACCTCTGACTGGATGCTTCTAAGCTTCTTCAATGTACAAGTCATCCAGAAAATTGTCCCAGTTTGCAAGAAGGAGGACCCCAGAAACTACAGACCTGTCAGTCTCACTTCACTGCCCAGTAAAATCATGGAAAAGATTATTCTGGGAGGTATTGAAAAACACGTGGAGGATAATGCAGTCATTGGTCATAGCCAGCAGGCTTCAGGAGGGGAAAGCCTTACTTGTTCAACCTGATTTTTTTCTCAGAGAGGGTAACCAACCTAGTTGATCAAGGGAAACCAGTAAATGTAATTATTTTGTACCTCTGCAAAGGTTTTGGTACTGTCTTTCACAGTATCCTTCTGGACAAAATGTCCAACCCACAGCTAGATAACCATATTATGTGATGGGTGAGCAACTGGCTCACAGATCAGCGTGAACAGTTGTAGTGACTGGCGTGACATCAGGTTGGCATCCAGTCACTAGTGGGGTTCCACAGGGCTCCCTTCTCTGTCCGGTGCTTTTCAGCACTTCATTAACAACTGGAATGCAGGACTGGAAGGGATACTAAGAAAGTTTGCCAATGACACTAAATTGGAAGGAGCTGTCCTCTCCCTTGAAGGCAGAGAGGCCCTGCAGAGAGACCTCAACAAATTACAGAGATAGGCAGTGACCAACCCTGTGAAGTGTACCAAGGGCAAGTGCCGAATTCTGTGCCTGGGACAGGGCAACCCTGACTGTGTATAGAAAGGGGAACGAGAGGCTGGAGAGCAGCTACAGAAAGGGGCATGGGGGTCCTGGTCAATGGCAAGTTGGATGGGAGTCAGCAATGTCCTGGCAGCCAGCAGAGCCAACCATGTCCGGGGGGGCATCAGGCAAGGCATCATCAACTGGTCAGAGGAGGTTATTGTCCTACTGTACTGTGCACTAATGTGGCCTCACCTTGAGTCCTGTGTGCAGTTTTGGGCCCCACAATATAAAAAAGGCATTAAGCTATTAGAAAGAGTCCAAAGGAGAGCCATGAGGTGAAGGGACTGGAGGAGAAGCCTTATGAATAAGGACTGAGGTCGTTTGGTTTGTTCAGCTTGGAGGAGACTGAAGGGACACCTTCAACTTCCTCTTGAGGGGCTGTGGAGGGCAGGTACCGATCTCCTCACTCTCATGCCCAGTGACAGGACTTGAGGAAACAGCTGGAGCTGAGTCAAGAGAAGTTGAGGCTGGGTATCAGGAAAAAGTTTTTCACCCAAAGGGTGGTTGAACATTGAAGCAGGCTCCCTAGGACAGTGGTCACAGCACCAAACCTGTCTGAGTTCAAGAAGTGTTTGGACAACACTCGCAAGCACATGGTAGGATTGTTGGGGTGTTCTTCACAGGGCCAGGAGTTGGACTCGGTCCTGATGGGTTCCTTCCAACTTGACATATTCTGTGATTCGATGAAAATAAGAAATTCCTCCTGCAGGATCAGAACATTTTACATTGGAAATACAGGAAACTAATAATTGGTGAAATATTCTTCCTAGGGGCCACCCAGGTTTTTATTAAACACAACCTCTTTAGCAGCATCCATCCATTTTCACTGTAGGCCTCTTCATAATTCTGCTTTGCAACCTGCTGCGTGGCCACCCCTTGGTTCCTTGCAGCAGTTCTTCCCCAGAAAGCTACATCTGGGTGGATGTGATGTCCTTGTTTCTTGATGGATCCCCACTCTTGAAGTAGAGGGATGCTTCCCTTCAAAAGGCTTCCAGAAGTACAGGGCTTTGAATTCAATCACAGTGAGCTAAAAAGGACTTGACCTAACAGTTACCATTAAGCCTCCAGCTCACTGTGGTGTGGTGACTGAACTGTTGATCTTGGGTGAGTTTGTGCTGTGACTGTCAGGACAGTGGCTAGTGCAGAAAGGCCCAGGAACTGTCCTGGGATGCAGAGGTGGGAGAGGGATTCTGCAAACCTGTGAGCTGGCTGCACTTGCCTGTTTCCAAGACCAAGGCTAGAGAAATGTAAACTGTTTTACATATGGGTGCTGTGGGAATGGTATGTACTGCAACCACTTGAAGTGGTGGGGAGGGAGCCTGAATACCTCTAAGCTTGGAGTTAGACCACGTTTAATCTGTGTTTTGGGAATGTCATTTGTCACTCCCAGGAGTGGCCTTAGAGTAACTCCACAACCGTCAGCAAATGAATAAGTTCTATCACCTGGGGTCTGTCTAGCGGCCCTTGATCCATGTGCAGATTATGGCCCTGGCACTGAAGCTACTAAGATGGCTTTGAGTTTTCTTGTGGTATTTGTTCATGTCTCCCCTTCCCTGTATCTGATCAACTATGCAGCTGCTGTTTGGAGTGCCCAGGGAGAATGCTCTCCACTTGGCAGGACACGAGAGGGCTGCCTGTTCTGCCATGTTTAGGGACACTCTTTGCCAAGAGCCTGGATGGTCCTTATTATTGTGTATGCAAAATGTACAATGTGTCTTCCCCCACTGGACAGTGACAGCTTCGCTTGAGCCATACTTGGCTCTGCTCTGAACTTGTCGGGACATGCTCAGGGTGGTGCAGAGTTAAATACTGAGGCAGGATTGACATTTGTCTGCAGAAGTAAACTGAGCTGCTGTGTTCCCACCAGAGCTGGTGTGAACATTTGGAGAAAGACCAGTAAGAAGACACTGCGTGCTGCTCCCTGACCATAACTGAATCTTTTCATGTGAGGATGAGGCATCACAGATATCCACGAACATCATGCATATCATGAACATGCAAGAGCACATGAGGCATCTACAGATATTCATGAGCTTCTTGTTACATTGGGTTAGGTGAGCGTGTGAATGCTGGCCTGAATTTCTGAGTTGTACAGCATAAGTTGTCTGTTAAAGGAAATAACTTGTCCTTTCTTGGCAGCTATGGAGGAATGCTGAGTGCTTACCTGAGGATGAAATACCCAAACATTGTGGCTGGAGCACTAGCTGCCAGTGCTCCTCTGCTGTCTGTAGCTGGGCTTGGAGACCCCACCCAGTTCTTTAGAGATGTCACCATGGTAAGTAGCATCTCTTTTCAGGAGCATTATATTCTTACCTTAGGAATGCTGTTTCATTTTCCTTTACCATGCGTTTAAACAGACATCTGTCTTCACAACATCAGTGCTGAGCAGAGAGTGCAATAACATGTGAACCCACAAGGAAAAGCAACAGCTGCAGGTGTTATGGCAGAGCACTGCTTTAGCTGCAGCAGCTCAAGGTCCAAAGGTGCCACTTTGAGCATCACAACTCAGTGCTAATTCCTTTAGTACCACTAAGAATTCGCTTTCCCATTTAGTGGCTTGAACATACTACAGCCTGAAATTTTTCCTTTGTGCATGGCTGAACCCCTTTTGGGTAACTTATTCTCAAACCCTCTCCCAAAATGCTGTATTTGGCATTGGTACCAATGATTCACAGCAACTCCATAGTCACAAGGAGGTTGCATTTTAATGAAGACCTTGGAAATCTTCATGTCACTACCTAAAAATGTGCACAGTGTCCTGGCTTCACTTAAACTAAAATTTAAGCAAGACTTTTGCAGTTTGAGGCCATAGGACCCATAGGAAGATGGTGTTGCTTAGAACTGACTTACATTCAGTTTATAAGGAAAGAAATGTACTAACTGGTTGTACTGAAATCTTAGGAGGGTGTCTGTTCTGCCTGTCTTTTGACATGAATTTCTAGATCTGGGTGACACAGATGGCTTTGCATGAACTACCTGTGTTGTTCCTCAGTCAGGGTTTGGGTCTGTACCTGGTGCAGGAGCCAACGAGCACACAGAGCTGAGATCCATCTGCTCAGATTTAGTGCCCTTCTGCCCAGAAAGGGGTGCTGGGAGATAGTTCACTAAACTGGCACCTCTCTTTGGGAAGTTTGCAGGCTTTTATACAAGTTACAACGAAGAAGTTGCACAAAACTTGTTAATTGGTCAACTTAACCAATGTTTTTCTGCACATGCTTTGATCAGTGCTGGGTTCACTATACCAAGGTGGTTGGACAATAGCATGTGAGGTCCCTCAGGGGTTGTTTTTACCTTGCTAATTAGTCTTAGGTTGGTTTTGGGCCACCTCAATACCCTTCTTCCCCATCCCCCTTTTCCAGAGGTGATTCATTTTTGTTGACATTAACATATTCTTGCCGTTCTTGTGTTACTTTGCTGTGATTCTCCACTTTGAGGACTGTGTATGCAACTCACGGTCTTTTTGCTGTTATTTATGTACGTGAACACCTCATTTCACTGCAGACACAGGACAGATAGCTTTACTAGTAAGTATAGAGAAAAGACTATAATGAAAATAAACAAATTTGAAACTCTTTCGTGTATAAAAGAATAATAGGCATCTTAAAGTTATACATTTTAAAACCAAAAAATGTAATGCCATTTAATCATCTAACAGGCATTGCAGTAGGAATCCTTCCCCGGTTGAAGCTAACTTCCTCTAAGCAGTTCCTGTTCAGCCAGGAGCGCTGTCTTGCTTCAGCTATGAATATGCTGTGAGTCATTAAACATCCTGAAATTAGGGTTTTGACCTTTTCACTTGAGAAGACTTTCCACTTAATTTAAAAATCTATTCTCTCTCCATCCATAAATGAAGCTCTGGGCTGAGCTCCTAAGCAAGCACTACATGGTGTTTTCAAGGTACTGTCACCCTTAGTGCTCTTATTTGCAATCTGTGCATCTGAAATTTGAATTGAATTGTTCTTCTTGGTGAGAACACCCCTGAGAGCTGTTAATGGTAATGAAGGCATAAACCTTTCCTGAATCACTGTGGAAAGTGCTCTCTTCCTTGTGTCCCTCCAACTGAGTCAGAGTGCATTGTCTCAAAGCAGCTTTCTCTGTGACCCTTACTGAGCTTTCTCAGCTTGCTTCGTAAGCCTCTAGCTCACAGGGAAAGTGAGTGAAGGGCAGAAAGTTGATTTTGCATTTGTAGTAGTAGGTTATATATGCCAGCTGCCCGCAGCTGGTGGAACCCCTGGTGTGAGGGCTGCACATACAGCCCCTGCCTGCTTCCTTTGAGATTACTGCTGCAGCAGCTGCACAGGCCATCAGCTCACATCACACATCTGAATTGGGTGTGAGTCAAGAGTAAAACTGGCAGCCTGAACAGGAACAGCTTTTCTTGGAATGGCTGCAATGCCTCCTGCCTCTGCTCAGCTCAACTGAACTGTTTCTGGCCCATAAGGGCCTGGGGGTGAGCTGAAATGGGTGCTGGGTCCTTCGTGCCAAGCAGTGCATGGCAGCAGTCCAGCAGTGCCTAGAGGAGCTCAGCCATCACAGCAGCCAGAGCAGATCTGCTCCTCTGCCCCAGTCCAAGCCATCCCCACACTCTGATTGAAACCATTAGTAGATGAAGATCAATAAGCACAGCCAGAAGGAGATTTGGAACTCCTAAAGGGATGCCCAGGTAAACTGTGGAAAACCCCACAATGATTTCTTTAAGCACAGTTATCGGACAAAGGCAAAGTTAGGAAGAACAGAAAGGTCCCAAATCTATTTTTTATTTGAGGCTGGGTCTTTATAAGAAAAATGCCTAGCTAATTACTTGTCATTACTTAACCATTGCTCTAGCAGGGTAAAGGGACCTTGGAAGAACCCTAATAATTCTTCTTATTATGAAGAACTGGTTACCAGCAGATCTGAATCTGCCTTACAAATTGAGAGAATAGAAACAACTAGAGTCACTAGAGCCTTCAATAACAGAAACTACTTGTTCCACATTAGCCAGCCACAGCTCTTCAATCATAACTTTGTCTATGAGAAGGAGCCATGGAGAAGTCAGTTATGCATTCGGGGTACAGAACCAAAACCTGCTTTTCTTAAACCTGCCAGTGACCTGCCAGATGACTGTGTCCTTTTTTCTTGGGAAAACCATTAATAATGGCCAGTCTTCGCGAGCGAAGATCCGGGGAAAGTCTTTCCACCTTCCAGCCTGCGCATTGGATTTTTTAGGTGAGACACAGTGTGCGTGGAACTGAGCCCACCCTTTAATCCTAAGGTTCATCTGCCGGGGCCAAGCGAGCTTGGACGGTGGCAGCGAGGTCCTTAGGACGTAGGTGGGTTGCCTTTAAGGGCTAACGAGCCCCACCTGCCCGGGAGTGGCCCTGACCGGGAATCGAACCCGGGTCTCCGCGGTGATAGCGCGGCGCCTTTACCACTGGACCACCAGGGGCTCCAGGGAAAACCATTACTGATCCTGAAAAAGCACTCTAAGTGTGGTTGGAAGGACTCTGTTGTGTGTTTAAAAATAACAACAAAAACCTTCTAGACCTTGCAACCTGGCCCACTCTCCCCATGTCCTGGCCAAGGCATGTCTCCTCTTGCTGCTTCGTGTTCAGTCTGATGCTCCATGAAGTGCAGAGTGTTCTGTCTGACAGCCCAGCCAACCTGGTGGCACAGCTGC
Source organism: Myiozetetes cayanensis (assembly GCF_022539395.1). Lineage (NCBI taxonomy): Eukaryota > Metazoa > Chordata > Aves > Passeriformes > Tyrannidae > Myiozetetes > Myiozetetes cayanensis. Next base: position 359,568 of record NW_026087765.1, on the reverse strand, counting down.
TGCTTGGCCTGAGGCGTGCAGAGTGTTGGCTTCTGCTGGGATGTGATGACTGTCTGGAGGACAAGGCACTGGTGTCACTGCTCCTGAAGATGCAGATGAGGTGCTGACCAGGGGGCCAGTACCCCTCTCATTTCCTGGTCCTTCTGCCACTTCTTCCTATTGCAGCCTCTACAAGTATCTCCTCTGTGAAACCGTCACCCGTGACATCTTGGGCATGGACCCCGTGTGGTGTAATGGAATTGTTCATCATGGTCCTTTTGTGGTTTATATACCCCGTTACGTCAGCAGGAAATTCCTGTTCTCTAGATCTACTTTTTAGTTAACCATTCACTGAGCACAAGAAAAAGACTCCCAAGCAATTTCCCACATACAAAGATACATCTCACCATGTCTACTTTTATCTTGCCAAGTTCCCCTGAAGTTTCTCCCAGGGTCATATAATCTCCATTCCCTACAGTCAACCTGTCTTTTCTGTCCCTTCAGGATTTTCAGAAGTCCAGCCTAGGCTGTGTCCCAGCTGTCCGCAAAGCTTTCCAGCAGATCAAGGATCTGTGCCTGAGTGGAGGTAAGGAGAGAGCCCTGCAGACAGCTCTCAAGTGCAGACAGCAGTCCCAGCCATGAGGAAAAAAGCTGATACAGCTTTACCTCAGCTAGCTCTTAAGTTTGTTCAGCTAAATTGAAGCAAATGCCCACATAGCTGCCTCTTTCTGCTTGCATGATTGATTTTTTTTTTATTTATTAAATTAATTAACAATTTCAGTTAGCATTAAATTTAGCAACTGACACCAAAACATTAAGCGGCTCTGTGGGGGTCTGCACAAAAGTGCAAAAACACTTGCAGGGGAAAACCCCCAGTATTTTATACTAGTAAAACCACATGTGTCATCAGATGTTTGTCCTCAACACCCACGCTGTTAAAAGCCGTTCAGGTGGGTATGACAGCTTTGTGGTCAAGTCACTGGATAGATCTAAGAAATATATGGAGAGCAGTCTAGGTCCTGAAGCAATCATCCAAGTCCCTTCCATCTCCAGCTGTGAACAGTTAGGACAGAGAATGGTGAAGGCCTCTGCAGTGGCTCCCAAGTAGGCTGGACTAGATGCTACGAGCTCATGCAGCATCTCTTGGGAGCCCTGCATGGTATTGGGATAGCTGTGGTGACTTCTGGGTCTGTCTCAAGGCTTGGTCTGTGGTGCTGCATGCAAGGAGTCATGTGCCTCCTTGCTGCTGCTGCCACTGGTCCTGGAGCTGCCAGAGGAGCCTAGGGTCCAAAACACTCTTTAGCTTTGTGTCACAACAGTAAGAACATTAGTGTTACCTAGCCAAGCTCTTCCAGGTCTGCCTGGGGCTGTGCTTCCTGCAACAGAGGGGATGAGCTGGTCATATTTAAGGCTTAGACTCTCAAGTGAGTATCCAGAGGAGGTCCCAGACCTTGGGTCTCCAAGCAAGACAGCTGGGCTTTGGTAGTCAGCTGTAGAGCAGGATGGGGACAGAAACTGTGACTCCAAAATGTGAAGGCTGAAAATGAAAATGAAGGGAGCAGCTTTCCCCAGCAAAAGTGGAAAGGTATATCTTGAAGGTGCATCTTGAAGGAACATTTTCAAAGATTAATTCCCTGACTCCAGGTGACCTGTGCAGCCCACTGAGGTTTGAAGGCATGTCTCAGGAGCCCTTTGTGAGGACTGCTCTTGCTTGGCAGTTCGTAGTGCAGAATGCACCCTGCTCCCTAGGAGCATGTTTTTGGTGGGTTTTTGTTGGTTTTATTTTGGTTTGGTTGGGTTTTTTTTTCACTGTAGTTTGTGTCTTTGTTGGTTGGTTTTTTCCCCTCCTGCCAGGGAAAGGGGGCCTGTGGGTGTGAGCAGGAGCAGCCATCGGGGCACCAGTAAGGACAGGCTGTACCAAGCTGTTCTGCTTGCTGTGCCAGCCAGGACCACTTCTGTCCCAGCAGGTGCTGATTCCTGTGTGCTCCCCAGGGAGATATCAGTGGCTCCAGAAGGGGCAGAGTGTGGGCCATGGGCCACATGAGGTTGTAACACTGCAGAGAGAGGCTGTGCCTAAACATCCAACTGTGTAAATTTAGATGCAATGTGTTTTTTCCAGTAGAAAGATGTTACAGCATCTCCATACTCCTGAGTGAAATAAGATGTTGAAGCTTGGTATTGCTTTCCCGCTGTTGAAGTTTGTTTCTTTGATTTTTCTTGCTTCTGCAGCTTATGATGAGATCAGCAGCAAAATGGCCACATGCAGTAAGATCTCTAACAAGGAGGATGTTTACCAGCTGTTTGGGTTTGCTAGAAATGCCTTCACCATGATGGCCATGATGGACTACCCTTACAAGACTGACTTCATGGGTCACCTCCCTGCCAGTCCAGTGAAGGTGAGGACATGGGTGCAGGGGGGTGACTGGAGCTTAGGACACTGTCAGGCACACCCCATCAGTGATGGAGACAGAGAGGTAGTGGTGGATGTTGCAGCCCTTCCACTCTGGCAGTTAATCCACACATTTTAAACTTGTCTGTGACAGTGACTGCTGTGTTTGAAATGCTCGTGAAGGCAGGCTTGCTGGAATTGCTCCTACCCTGCTCTGCCTTTATCTTAGACACGAAAGCCTGTGTAAGCTAGTTAACTTCAACTTTTAAACATTAAAAACCTGCAGCTTAGGAAAAAAATAGTTTTGTTGTAGCCCATCTCAAACCACATGCTTTCATAGATGTGTTTTTCTTGGTAGGTAGGGATGGAGATCTACAAATCATCTCCTTTTTAAGTGTCACATAGGAAGGTGACATAGGTATAATGCAGAGAAAAATCTGCTGCTCTGGGAACTGCAGAACCTGTGAATTTTCAAGAGAATCAGAGATGGCAAAGTGTGGGAAAAGGGCCAGGTTCTCAGGGGGGCTTACAAAGACCTCTCAGACACTATCTGCTTTTGCAGGGTCCCAGCTTTGATCCCAGAGCACCAGTTGCTGTTGCAATTCTTGGGTGTCTTATGGTGTGTTGACAGCCTGCTGTTCCCTGCTGGCTTCCAGCATACCATGCCCATGGGACTTAATTTGCCTCTGTGACTCCTACTTGGAGCAACAGGCATGCTGTTCAAGAGATCACACAGGCTCTGCTGCACTGGGACTCAGGAGATGCTGCCTCTGGCTCCAGTTCCCTTCTGTGGTCTGTTTAGTGACCTGTAAAATGGAAATAATTATTCTGCACATTCCCTTCACCCTCTGAAAAGGGCATTAAAATATTTTGATTGTAGGAGGAACTGTTGTGTATCACTCCATAGCTGCTTAAGTTGGTAAAGGAACCGTTTGGCCTTGCCCCATCTCCTTGTTTCTATGTATTTTGGTGTTAAAAAGGAGGAAGATAAAAACCTCAAAACGTGTTTCATTGGATCCTTGGAAAGTTGCTGAACCACAGAATGTATAAATGGCAATTTTAATGAATCTTCCAGCTTAGCCCTTCCTTAGAGCAGAGACTGGCAACTGTTCTGACTGTCATTGCCTGTAATTTGTCTCACCCAGGTCGGCTGTGAACAAATTCTTGCCCACAAAGATCCAATTCAAGGCTTGGCTGCTCTTGTCGGTGAGTTAATATTATCAATTTGTCTTTTATGCAACACTGTGTTTTGTAGAAGCACTGGTCAGTAGAGCTGTTGCATTGCTCTGTGTCAGGGGAGCTGGTAGGACTGATCTCCCACTGGGATGTTTTGCCCCATGGTGATTCCCATAGGTTCATTCTCTACCTTTCCAAACTTATCCTTGTCAGATTTTCAGGCACTGCAGCCCCATAGCTGGTCCATGAGATGTGGACTTCTGAGATAATTGGTTCTTTTCTAAAAGTTTACCCCTGCTCTGACTCCAGCAGTTACAGGCTCAGTGCATGTTCTGAGGTCAGCTTGTTGAGGACAAAGTTGTCATCACAGTGTCCTGTGGTCTTAATCCAATGGAAAGAAAACATATCGTGTATATTTATCTCTGTGAGTACTTATTTTGTCAGCCAGTAGTGTTTGTAAGGAAATTATTAATAGAGAGAAAATTCAAAGAACTTTTGAAGACTTCCTCATAAAAATCTCTCAAGTTGGTTATTGAAAGTGAGTTCTACCTTGGTCATTGTTCAGAAAAATGGGTTCTAAACAATAAAAAAGAATTGATTTAAGGAATTCTTACAGGTTTAATGTACTTTAGTACATGAGAAACTAAATGTACCGATACCAAATCACTGCTAAAGATGTTTGGCTGATAGCTAGAAGAGTTGTTAAAACACTAATGTCTTAGCAAAGACTGTCAGATCTACTGGACATATTCACATCCTACTCCTCCTGTGAGGCAGATTGGGACTCTTGTTTCTTTGAGATGAACAAAGCTGAGGGTGGATTTCTTTCTTCTGGCTGTGGGGGAGCACTTCATGCCTCTCTCTGTCTCCCTTCATTCACTGGGGGAAGTTTAATCATGCAAGAGGCATCATCAATCAGAGCTTTACGTAGGGGACTGGTTTTCTTCCATACCTGCCCCTCTACATCATAAAGGAAAAAACACTGTTGTTTTTCTGCATGTGCTGCAGCAACCCACCTCCTGCCAGGTAGAGCGTAGTGCCATGGGCTGTGATGCTGAGCTGGCAGCAGGTGAATGGGGACAGCATTAGCACTGTCCAGTGACTGCTTACAGGACAATAATTCCATCTCCTTGATGTGAATCCATTCCTCCACCTGCAGAGAACCAGACCAACACTCCCCCATCATATCACGCCTCAGGCGGCATCACTGTCACATCAGGTTTGCTGGGTTCATGATAAAGGAAACTAGTGTCTCCACATCTGTTTGAACACCATGGGGCTCAGGATGCCAGAGTTTTGATTCATGTTTAGCAATCAGAGCCTCAAAAGAGACTAAGTAAAATACCAGAATGGCACATCCTGGAAGGAGCTTTCTTCTTGGGAAATAAGAGGATTGAGCTGAGCAAGGTACCACAGGGACCTGCTGAACCTGGCATGGCCCAAGCCCTACCTGCTGTCTGGGTTTTTAACCCATTACAAAAGAATTGATCTAAACAGGGCAATATTGCGTTGAAATGGGAGCAGCAACCAAGTTTGTGTCATCTGGAGGAATTTGTCAGCCTTATTGTGCAGTTTCTTATTATAGACTCATTCCTTCCAAAAAAAACATACCCATCATGGCAAAGTGGAGCCAGGCCCTGACCCTGAGCTTTTACCCTCTGATATAGGAATTGCCAAGTGATCTCTGAAAACTCAGTTTCTTACCTTCGGGAAACCAGACTCTTCTAGAGTAAGCCTTCCAGTCCCTGTCAGCTCTCTTCTTTCCAGAGGGCTGGGCATTGCTTTCCCTCCTTTCAGAGATGGGAAATCCAGGTTTGAAAAGACTTCCTTTGCATTCCAGGACTTGAGCTTGTCTTTCCTAAAATTAGGCTAATGCCTTCATTCCTCTTTGCATTTGCCAGTGTTTCTCCCCCCTCTCAGCTCATACAAGGGCTATCAGGGGTTTAGTGTATTTGGGGCAGAAATTTGACCAGTTTAACACTTGGATTTTGCTGTGTTAGTGGCTGTGCTTCCACTGCATGTGTTCTCTCTTTAAAAGAAATGTACTCTGGCAAATAGAGAGTGACACCAGGATAGGCTCTGCTGCATGTGACTGTAATGGCAGAAATGTTTCCATAAGCTCCTGAATTGCAACTGAGCTGGTCCACGAAGGACCAAAAATAACAGTTACTGGTCAACCTGTTGGAATAAAGCAAGGCCTATTTTGGATTATATTGGGGATTATAAGAGCAAATTAACTTACTCCTCTTAGTGTCCTTCCTCTGATGCAAAAGATCTTGTCCCTGACTGAGGCCATGCCATGATTGCAGTGAGTGAAAGTCATGGTGCTGTTGCTGATCAGCAGCAGAAGCAAGGCAGGTGTCTCTTAAGGATTTTCCCCCAGAGAATCCTTTTAGAAGGAAAGCATAAGTCTTGAAAATCTATCCATCATCCTCCCCAACATCCAGCAAATCTTAAGCAAACATTAGCAGAGCTGATTTTTTTTAATTTAAAATGCCTAAGGAGCTCAGGTTAAAATTCACACCATTCTACAGAGCTGATGCAGTGTGAAATATAAAACCAGAGCTTCTTAGGTATTCTAAAGAGAAAAAAAACCTAACCCAAACCAGTTCCAACTCTTGTAAATAGTTTTGAATAAAACTATTTTATCAAATTAAATTAAAAATATTTTATTCAAAATATTTTTTAATAAAACTTGTGGGGTGTTTCAAGGGTAACCAGGAACAGCTTTAATTAGGGAATTTTTTTCCAGCATGAGCAATCCAAACGGGGTTTTTTTCTTCTTTTGAAAGAAAAGAGCATTTTGAGCTTTGGATGTCCGAGAGAAGGTCGGAGCCCATCTCCCAGTGCTGCTGGCAGCCTCTCCCCAACAGGCACTGACTGACTTGTGTAGTTCATGGGTGCATTACAGAAAGCTCCTTGCAGAAGGAAGGTGCTGATATGGGAAGGGTCAATGCCTCCAGCTGCCTGTCTATCGAATTCCAGCTGACACAGCCTGTTGAATTCCAGCCTGCTGAGTCTTTGCAAATAGGAAGATGCTATTCCAGGTTGGCCATAAACCCCAGCTCACCTGGGCACAGACACTTTGTCTGCATGGAGCTTGTCTTTAAATCCTGCAGTAATGCTCTTAATTTTCCCATGCTTGGTCAAGGCTGTGGCCAGTTCAAATTTGCCCACGGCTTAGCCCACGAGTTCCAAAGGAAAGGAATGCTGATGGGTAGGTAGGATCTTATACCCCAGGGGTATAGTGTTACCCAGCCTAGATCATATGGGATGTTTGAGGCTCTGTGAGGCAGTTTTGGCTTTGCTGTCTGGTAGGAATTGAGACCATCAGAGGTGAAATGAGCTGCCTGTGGCACTATGGGCCAGCTGGGTCAAAGCAGGGACTTGAACCTGAGTCCCAGCTCTTCCGTTATCCTTCTGCACTTCTGGCGTACAAGTTTGGATGTGGTGTTCCTGCCCCTGAGGCTACAGCATACAGGCCATCAGAGAGATGTTCCCTTTGCTGAAACTGTGCATTTGAAGTTAATCTGATTAAAATCACTACAGGGATTCCCAGCTGGCCATAAGTGGTTTAGCAGATAGCAGGCAGGGCTTGGGCCATGCCAGGTTCAGCAGGTCCCTGTGGTACCTTGCTCAGCTCAATCCTCTTATTTCCCAAGAAGAAAGCTCCTTCCAGGATGTGCCATTCTGGTATTTTACTTAGTCTCTTTTGAGGCTCTGATTGCTAAACATGAATCAAAACTCTGGCATCCTGAGCCCCATGGTGTTCAAACAGATGTGGAGACACTAGTTTCCTTTATCATGAACCCAGCAAGCCTGATGTGACAGTGATGCCGCCTGAGGCGTGATATGATGGGGGAGTGTTGGTCTGGTTCTCTGCAGGTGGAGGAATGAAGTTGAGAACATTTCTCAGCCCTGCAGCACTGACAGCCCTCATCTGGATGTTACCATCTAAACTCCCTGCTCCCATTGACTTTCCAACAAACAGCATATTGAAGTAATTGCTTGCTGAAGCCAAAATTATCATGTGGACTGGAAAGCGAACCCCTTCTGCCTCCAGAGTCAGGTCACACAGCACGCTCTGTGAGCAAAGGCCGCTGAGCCCTTCCAGGAGTTTTGGTACGTAAGTGTCAGACATGAGCCTTGCCCTGCTGGCCTGCAAGCCCAGCAGCATCACTCTGGGTGGCAGGCAGCCCTGAAGCAGCCCCTCTGTGCACCTCCTAGGCAGCCTTCTGCAGTTGAATCAGTGGGTCCATGCTGCGAGGGGGCTGAGGCTGTTCTGTCCACCCTGCAGAGCCATCTAAAAGGCAGCAGCTGCAGCAGGTTCCTCCTCAGCAGCCCATGCCTGGGGCCCTGCAGCACAAAGCACTGGATGCCATGCAGAGCTCTTGGGGCTGTTTGCAAGTGGTGCTGGTTAGCACACAAATCCACAGTGTTTGTGAGGTTTGCTTTTAACACTGGCAGCAGCAGACAGCCACCAGCTTAGCTGAATTCCTCCTCCTCTTACCTGGTAACTGCCCGTCCACACAGAAAGCAGCTCATTCCTGAGCAGCTCCTGGCCATGCTTCCCTGACCGCCTGCTCAGCTATTCTTTCATCTGGGCAAGCCTGCACATGCATCCTTCCCTTTGTGAACAGCAGTCAAGCAAAATCCCCTCCGTGATGTGCCACCCTTGGCCCTCTGACTAAAGCTGATCAGTTCAGACACAGCTGCTTTCAGGGCAAGGTTGGGAAGGTCTCAGCAGTTTTGTCCTGTTCAATTTGAAGCATTCAACCAACATCCTGTGCACAGTCTGCTCCTGGGGGCTTGGGCTGTCCCAAGGACTAGTGAACCACTTGCTGGCTTTTGGCACAAGCAGAGACAGAAGAGAGCACCTGGGAGTCCCTTCTTCTCTGTGAATGCAACAGAAACAAAGCATGTCCTGCAGCCAGACCTTGGCTTGTTCTTGGCCACGAAGTTTGTGTGTTGGGCAATTGGGCTTTTGTGTTGTGTCCCTTCCTGGCAGGGGTGTTTTACAAGCAACTTTGTGCTATGTTCCCACCTGGCAGGGGTGTTTTACAACTCGTCTGGCTTGGCACCATGTTACGACATATACCAGCTGTACCGGTCCTGTGCTGACCCCACGGGCTGTGGCACCGGCTTGGATGCAGAAGCTTGGGACTACCAGGTAAAGGGTTAGAGACAACAACAGCTTTCAGCTGCTGTCCTGGTTATCCCCCCGCCCCATAAGAGCCTTTGTGCTTCTCTTAGGTTTGCACCGAGATCAACTTAACTTTCAACAGCAACAATGTGACAGACATGTTCCCTGAGATGCCCTTCACAGAGGCCATGCGCGAGCAATACTGTTGGAACAAGTGGCACGTGAGGCCACGACCACACTGGTTGCAGACAAACTTCTGGGGAGGAGGTGAATTGTGCTGACTGCTCATTCCTTTGTGTTTCCCTGTAGCTGTCTGCCTGTCACCCTCTGCCCAGCTAAGCCCTGTGAGGACAGGCACAGTGCACTGACAGGTCCTGGCAGAAGGTCACAGCCTTGTGCTCACTTGAGCCAAACAGAGCTTTCTGTATCCCCTTAGGACAGAAGGGGAAATCCTAAAAACAAGAATTTGTTCTATTCTCCAGTGTTTTCTGTTCTTGGCCACATACACTTGGATAACTGCACAGGAAGGAGACCTCTCAATTATTCTCTCTCTGGATTTCAGACCTGAGAAGTGCAAGCAACATCATTTTTTCAAACGGAGACTTGGACCCGTGGGCTGGAGGTGGGGTAAGCATGTGTACTCCTGCACCCTGAACACAGAGCAGCCTTTGCAGGTAACACAGCACTCCTTCTTCCTTTCAGAGCAACGCTGGCAATCCAGTTTTAGCCTGTTTGAGTTTCTGTGAGCAGCTGTTTTATGCTGAGCCACTGAGGAGCCTCAGGACTCTAATGATGGACACAGAGTAGTGTCCATCTGTCCATCAGGAACACTGATGGAACAAACGAGGGTTTGGTAGTGCAGACACAGCAGGACCTTCTTTACCCCACACCCAGGATCTGAACCACAACCCAGTGTGTTTCTGTGTCCACATGTGGTCTCAGTGCTGCTGGCTGGGTGCTCCTGGCTCTCTCCAGTCTCAGCACACTTGGTGAGACCAAGCCAGGTGCTGTGAGCAGTGCCTCAAACCAGGCATGTTTTGGCTTAGAGTCAGCAAAACTTCAGAGTATTGGCAGAGCTCAAGTTTAAAACTGAAAACCAAAAATGACCCAGAACTGGTTTTTGAGGTAGTTGAGCTCCTGATTTAATGCAGCAGTTCCTTGTTCTAGGCTGGCTTGGAATCCCAGCTGCAAGAACAACAGGCTGCTTAGGGGGTGTGAGCCCAAAGGAGATATATTTCCAACTGCCAGGGCTGGAATCAGCTGACAGTTCCCACTCTGAGGTAAATTTTCCCTTCATTTGGGACAGGTGATCTGGCTCATTAGGACTGTTAGCTGTGTGCATGATACCAGCCATGCTTTTCCTCAGTCTTTCCCAGATCATGTTCCAGTTTTCAGAACTGATGTTCAGTTCTACCCAGTAACTTGCAGAGAGCTGACCTCTGCTCTTTCTGCTTCCAGATAAACAGTAGCCTCAGCCCTTCACTGATTGCACTGACTGTTAAAGGAGGTGCCCATCACCTTGATCTCCGGTAAGTACTGAATTCTCCTTTGGCTGACAGAATCGTGATGCCCCAGGTGTTTGATCTCAGCAAGCCACAGCCCAGAGAATGAGGAGATACTTTGGAATCACAAAATCAGAGTTGTTGAGGTTGGGAAAGACCTCTAAGATCATCAAGTCCAACTATCAACCCAACACCACCACCACGTTCACTACTAAACCATGTTCTCAACTGCCACATCCAAGGTTTTTTGAACACTTCCAGGGATGGTGACTTAACACTTCCCTGGGCAGCCTATTCCAATGCCTTACAACCCTTTCCATGAAAAAATTTTCCCTAATATCCAATCTAAAGATCTCCTGTTTCAATTTGAAGCTGTTTCCTCTTGCCCTGTCACTTGATCCCTGGGAGAAGAGCCTGACCCCCCCCAGCTCCACCCTGTCAGGTAGTTGCAGAGAGTGAGAAGGTCCCCCTTGAGCCTCCTTTTTCCAGGCTGACCCCCCCCAGCTCCCTCAGCTGCTTCTCATCAGACTTGTGCTCCAGATGCATCCCCAGCTCCATTGGCCTTCTCTAGAAACACTCCAGCTCTTCAATGTCTTTCTTGTCATGAGGGGCCCAAAACTGGCCTAACCAGTGCCCAGCACTGGGGGAGTACTTACAGGGGACTGGATACTAGGCTGTTGGCATCCCACTGTGGAAGAGCAATCTTCCCCAGCACAGAGCTCTTCCACCCACCAGGGATGCTGGACTGTGGCAGAACTTGGCACTTGGCTCACCTACTGTCACTAGATCAGGTTCTTGCACAGGGATTGGCACAAGTGTGTGACACCCTGCAGCGATCAGTCATGCAAAGTCATCGGGTGTCCCCTGGCATTGCCATCAGCCTTTGGGCCTGGAGCAGAGGGGGAAGCAGCCAGTGACGCAAGGCCAAGCCCAGGGTTGCTGCCCACCTGCCTAAATGTGAAACACAAACCAGTCAGTAACTGTCCTTCAGTTTCCAGGCTCTGTGCAGGAGGCAAAGAGCTACTGCCCCGTGCCTGATGCTGCTCTGCTCTCCCCAGGGGAAGCAACCCCGCTGACCCGCCATCAGTGACACAAGTGCGCAGGCTGGAAGCCAAGATCATCCAGGGCTGGGTGAAATCCACGGGCAAGGAGCGGGCACGGGAGCAGCACATGGGAGCTGCAGCGGGCAGCCAGCTGTGAGCCCTCCATCCCCACAGTCCCCTGGGTGGTGCAGCTGCCCCAAGGGACAGCAGCCTGCTGAGCTGGGTCTAGGCTGGGTGGGACGCTGTTCTCTCCTCTGCCACGATGGTGGAAATTCCCCTTTCCAAAGTGTCCCACCTGCACCTCATTGAGTATCAAAAGAAAAGCAAAAGGCCAAATCACTGACTGCAACCAAAACCACACTATTTAGGGTCCATGCTTGCCTGCTTGGAATGAGCTGTTACAAAGGGTAGGAATAAGAAAAGCTTGCCTTGAAGGCCCAAGAACCATCACACCTCTGAACAGGATGGTTGCATGAGGCACCTTAAGCTTGAAGCTAAATTATTTTTAGAGAAAAAGTATTAAAAGGCTAGTGAAAAAGCAGAGGTATGGTCATGACTGACACAGGGGGCTCCACTGGTGACCAGTTATCTAAAACAGACTGTCAGCCTCAGCCAGGGCTATGGGTTTGGGATGTTTTGGTTTTAACTTGCCCAAGAGATTCCCGTTGCTGAGATGAAGACTGACACAAACTAATCCTGGTCTGCAATGCTGCCACTCAAGGGCTGTGTATTGGTGACCAGTAAAGCACACTTCCACTGAGACATCTTCAGAGCTTTTTAAAATAAATTACAAGTTTATTAAAGTGTGTGATATCAAAGTTTATTAGTGTGTGATATAATTCCATGGCTTGGTAGTATAACCGAAGAAGATAAAAAGGGTTCCTTCTCACCTTCCCAGGTGGAGAAATGCAGTAACTCACCTTTGCACAGAAACATGGATTCTTACCTACTGGAATGACTATGCACCAATAATTACTAGCATAATTGCAAAAAGATTAAACCCTAGTAATCAACTGGCTGCCTCAGTTAATCCATTTACAGTGATTGCTGCCTCAGTTAATCCATTTACAGTGATTTTATGACTTTAGTGGAGAGATCTCCTGGGTCCCCACAGGTTTCTATTGCTTGTGCAGCACAGTCACAGCAGTGCCTCCGCTGTCCTGACCCTGCTCAAACAGGCTTTGTGTCAGTGTTTGCTCTGCTGGGCCCTCCCTGGTCACAGGAGGGCTGTTTCCCAGAGCCACTGCTGATATTTCACAATGATTAGGGTGCTGACACAGGACCCACAATCCTCTGCCCTGTTCTATAGAACAAAAGGCTGAAGCTTGTGCCCCATCCCCCCCAGCACTCCCCCAGGAATGCTGGAGAGAGCAGGAACAGATGGATCCATTCCTTTGTCAGCTACTTCAGATACATGTAAATGAAGGACAACAAGGAAGACCCAATTAGTCAACTCCAGTCCCCAAGAAAGCTTCTGTAAGACTGCCAGTGGCACTACATCTTCAGGAAGACACAAATCCTCTGTTCCTGCAGATGAAAGCCTGCAGTGGCCCTGCTCAGAGCTGCCACCATCTCTTCTGCTCCTGCTCAAGTTAGGCTTTGTGTTTGTTGCTCCAGCTGTGGCTTATGCAAGGGTGCCACATCCAGCCTTAGTGAGGTGCTGGACTCATGTTCATCCTCCATGCTTAGAGCCCTCAATGTTCTGGAATTCAGATTTTTCTGTACCCCAGGCATTATTCAGGATTAGCAGCACATTAAAAAAAAAAAAAAAAAAAAAAAAAAGCAGAGAGCAAGGATTGCATCTTGTTTGTATTCCCTTTCTAACAGCACCCCTGAGTCCCACAAGCAGGCACCCAGTGACACCAACCCAGCAGTACAGGAACACAGCCAGGCTCAGGGAGAGTCTTTTTTGGGAAATCACTGCAAGTTACCCCTGCAGCCAGGGTTGGGTTTGGGCTTTGGAGGGAAAGGAGGCCCAGGTGTCTGCTGACCTTCCAGAAGGGCAAAAGTTCTTTAATCTCCTTGTACTGGACTACACTGAGCTCCTACTTTAAGATAGTTCTTGCCCCAAAGGAATCCACACAGTGTGAGGAACACCCACTGACTGATATGGATGGATGAATAAAAGGTTTTCAGACACCATGTCAAAGAGATAAACATGATACATGTGGACTTCCAGGACAGATGAGCAGTGTTAAAAAAGAAATCATGGCAGAAGGCTGAAGCCAGTGCCACCAACATCCATAATGTGTTGAAGCCTTGGGCAAGCAAGCGTGGGATAAGTGGAAAACCCTGCTTGTGTGGTGCTGTCTGAGCTGAAGGGAAGAGCCACAGCCACACAGCAGCAGTCACTGCTCTTGAGCATCATGGGAACACTGCTCCTGGCTCAACTTGAGGTTCACAAAAGGAAAATGGGGTGCCAACATGGGGTGTCTAGGAGTGACCTAGACCAGACCATGGCTGCAGCCCCTCCTCTGTGCTCAACAACCCAGTGTGGGGTTGTTGAACAAAGGCTCATTTGTTCCATCGTCACCTGCCAACGTGGGGCCAGCATGGGGCCAGCGTGGGAACGTGACACAGAACAGGAACTCAGATTTCAGTGGAAGCCTCCAGACTTGGACAGCAATCTCCAGCAATGTTTCAGAGACAAAAAAACCCCAACCCCTTCTTAATAAATCCAAAGTCAGAAAAATCTTAAATTTTCTGTTGAAGCAACAAGCTTCATGAAGCTACCCTGTTCTGTCACTTTTACTGGTCTGGTTAAATATACTGAGTGTAGCACTGGAAATCAGGAGCTGACTTCCCTGCAGGGCTATTTCTAGGAGTGCACAGCTGAAGGGAAGTCCTAAAGTGAAGGAGAAGTCACAAAACTGTGTTATTGCAAAAACCTTTCCTGTTTTCATCCCTCATCACTGCCAACATCACACTGGTATGGAACTGCAAACAAGGTGTACTTTTTGTCTGGTATTTGGAGGAGTAAATACAAGTGTACCTGAACTTGGCATCCTGTTACTGGAAAGTCCTGTGAAACACGAGGGGCCTCTCAGCCAACACCAGGCACCTGGTAAAACTGCCAGTTTCTATGACCTGTAATGAGAATTCATCTTTCAGAAGTTCAGGGATTAAATGCTAACTGTGTCTCATCCATCTGCTGAATTTTCTTTGAGCAAACAGGTCTGTACTTTTTTCCTAAGCTGTAGCTCAAAGCCCCAAGTATAAGACTCCCAAATCTATTATAATTAGGCAGGCACTCAAGCTCTTGGAGAGAAACCACTGCAGCTCTTTGTGCAGGACAGAATCCCTGGCTCAGTGGTGGCCTTTCCACAACATTCCACTTAAGCCAAGAGCATCCCAGTACGCTGAAGCATCAGAGCAGGTTACGGACCAGGAAGTTCAGGCTTTGGAACAAGGAACCACAGAGTGCTCAAAGGGAAACTTTCGAGTTTCTGTTGTGCTGGGGGAGCACATCATGGAATAGAGATGGGTTGTGGAGCTCAGAGACTGACCTGACACAACAGTTAAGAAAGTAAAAATAAATAAGCAATTAAAATGACCTTTGCAAAAGAACAGGAAGAACAGATGAGCTTTGTTCAGATTCTTTAGTTTGTGCCATTTCACAGGTGATACAGGGGTCTGAAACAAGCATTTGTTCTCGAGGGAAGCGAGAACTGAACAATCTGAACTTCAGGTTTAAAGACTGAGGACAATAAAGCCATGGTTTGCAGAGATTCCATGTCCCAACAAGAACTAGGTAGAAATCAGTTGGACCAAAAGGTTCAGCTAAAAGACAGGATGTGTTTGGGAAAGTGATGGTTTATTCTTCTCTCCCTTCCTTAACTCATTAGGGAATTATTACTCTCAAACCAGTCATAAGGCAAAAATAATATAATGCAGACTCGTGCAGTCCCATTTGTAGAATCAATTACATTAAGACTAGTGTAAGACTTCAAAACCAGAATATTTTTGGTAAGCATTTATATGTATTCCATTTCCTAAGAAATGTCTCTGTTGCCTCAGTCAGGCAGCTGTATGGGTGAAACACCAAACCCCACAAGTTTTACAATCCATAGCACAGTCATAATTAAGGGCTCAATACTAGCTTCAGTCAAAGGCACAAGGCCAAAGCAACACAAGTCACCAGGCCCTGCGTAGTGTCACTGAATTTATCCTTTTTTTCTTTTAATTTCCAATTTTAAGATTAGCTTTTAGCCAAAGCTCAGCTCCTCAGCAGCACAAATCTGCTCCACAAACAAAAACACTGAGGGTGTTACCTCCCACATTTCAACAGCACCTTCCTCATTTGCTGTTCTGTCAAAGAAAACAAAAGTATTAGCAACCAATCAGTTGTGCAGCCAAAGGCCACAGTGATTGGATTCCACTGCACATGTATGTGAAAAGCTCATTGCAGGGGTTACTGCTGGCAAATGAGCAGGAAGAACATTAGCACTCTGCACTGACCTGTTGTGTCCTGCCACTCCCAGGGTACCTTTGATAACAAAAAAGGTGCATTTAAATAATTTGTAACATTCCATTTCAGTAATAATTTGTAAAAGTTCTCCATTTCCATAAGCTATCGTTAGTACACGGAATGATAAATATTCTCTAAAAGATTTAAATAGTGGTCCCAAGGATAACTTGTAACTGCAGCAAACAAAACGGATCAGCATAAAACAAAGACATATCTTACTTTACAAATCAAAGGTTATAATTACTAAAAAATTCACATACCTCCCTCAGCCTTTCCAGTCAATCAGTTCTGTCAGTGGCCCCAGTGTTAGTGGGGAATGGCCTTCCCTGTTGCCATCACATACCTGTTTTGCCCATCACACCCACTGCCACAGGGGAAAGGGCACTTCAGCGAGAACCACCTCTTCCAGAAATATGAACAAGTACATTTCTAAGATCTTATCTGTGAATACAGCACTGTCCAAGTAGCTACAGATCCAAAAGGACAAGCACTAAAGAAAGTTCATTTCCAAATTCATGGTTTAAAATCTATTGCACATATAAAAATGAAAGATCCCAGGGCTCCAATAAGAGTCTTAAAAAATCTGGATCTGCTTTTCAGTCTTGAAGCAACTGAAATCGATTTCTCTAAATCTACTGGGATCTGAAATCGCTGTAATACTTTTAGACTGTTTGCTTTTAACACTACTATCGAAAATACTTCTGACTGATGTATTACTAAGGAAAAAAAAAAATTGAAAATTTCTCCACAGCCCAAGAAATTATGAATAACATAAACTATGCTGTACAATTGTAAGCTTGTTTTGAGTCAACAAACACCTCGTGATATCTGGACAGGAAGGGACGGAAGGAGGCTGATAACTAATGTGCTCACAAGCTTTCCCAGTACCCAACCTCAGAAAGCAGCTTTCAGTCAGAATACCTGAGTCTAACTGACGCAAATAATATATAAAATGCATGTGTAGTTTCACTTGCATTTCACATTATCTCCTGCATTCCTGCAGGTAAGTAAAAAAACTGCAATGCCTCTAAAAAATTATATACCACTTTGAGCCAAACCAGCAGCAAATTCCCTTTCACCATTCATTTCAGCCCCAGTTTGAACAGATTGTTCAAAGTGCTCTACAAAAACTAAGACACTATACAGTGGATGCTCTGCTGCCTCTTCCTTCTCCTAAGGTGGTGCAGCACAGCTTGTGAGTTTGGAATGAGATCAGAATATCAGCAGCAATACTGACAGCTTTGCTTCTGCCTGGGACAGCACTACAGCTCTTGTTTATTCCACTTTCCACGTGAACTACTGTCACATTCTGACAAAGGAATGGCTCTGTAATCCAGTGTTTCAGTGAATCCAGAATAAACCAAAAAACTGTAGGCTTTTTCTTGCTCTCCAGAAACAACCCTGTGCCCTAAGCTGAGTCGCTGCATTCCAATATATAACGAGCATTTAGTAAGACTGACATAACTGAGTTCTGGGTCACCAGAGCCCCATGAATGTCGTGGTCCACACTGCAATTACTCTCTGAACCTCATCATCAGTACTAGGGAAACCAGCTTCATATGGTTTGTTCATCCCAGAACCAGGGATTTAAGACTGACATGATTTCTTCAAACCAGAGATGCTTTCCCCAAGGTTTTGTTCATTGTTTGTAGCCAAAAAAGGTGCAATATAGCATCTCTCCTCAAACCCTGAAAAGTAAAGTGACTTGGAGATAAAAATGCCACCACTGAAAGGTCCAGTGTTGCAGAGTCTATGCTGGCGCCCAGATAGGGAGTGGATGAGCCTCCGTGTTAAAGACGTATTTGTCAAGGTTGATTAAGTCTATGTCGTCTGAAAACAGCAGAAACATGTATTTGAGCGTTTCCCCAAGGAAGAAGCTCTCCATCTTGTCCCGTGGCTCTGGATTACTGGGATTCTGGACATTGTTAATGGAAGTATAACCACCTGTAGGAACCTGTGCCAAAACACAAACAAACAAACAAAAAAGTCTAAACCAGAAATTTGTATCTTTATATAATCTACAATAAATTATTTTTTACTTCCTAACATCCAGATGCACTTGGAGAAGATAAATGCTAGGAAACAGATCAGCATGTTTTTCATTTTGTACTTGGTTTTCCTTTACGTAACAGAGCTTCAGTTATGAAAAACACCAACTCATTGCATTTTAAAAGAAACCGCAAGGATAAAATGAAACAAAATATCCATTTATACTTAAGTTAAAGAGGTATCACAAGGAACATTCCCTTGAATTTTTTGGACAAACATACAGGAAGGAACTAGCAATTTCTAGATTAGAGTTGGCCCAAGCCCCATATCCATTTCAGAACAGACCACAGATATTTGATGATCACTGGCATCTAGGCCACACTTTCACAGCATATCAGTGATATCTCAACCAGTACTGTAGTCAGAACGAATACAAAACCCCTCTATCAAACCATTAATGCCATTTTGTGCCCATTTTTTCCTTTGGCAGTTTTAATCAGAGGATTCATTCAATCCCGCCAGGTCCTTCTCAGCTTCTGAATTCTAAAAACCACCACAGTAGAGATTCAAACAGCTTCCAAGATGTAGAGACACTTTGGCAGTCTTGCTTACAGCTTCTACATTCCACTGTTTAATCAATGCAATACAAGTTCTTTCCCTATATGGACTAAGTAGTGTATCTCAAACTGTAAGAAACCAATTTTTCTGGATATTCTTACAAATTTCCCCACAGGTATCTGATGAATCTTGAAACATAGTAAGTTTCCAAAGTTGGTGTCAGAAAGCAAATGAGCAAACAAAGTCCTGACAGAACAAGGTCACTTGGCCTTACCCGTGTGTATTTATTGAAGTTCTGCAAGATTTTCCAGCCCCAGTCTTGATATTTCTTATCACCAGTGAATCTGTACATATAAAAAAGGCTTTCCACAGTTTCTGGTTGCAGTAAGTTGTGCCTGTCTGCAGGCTGCAAGAGGAAAAAAAGGCAAGAGCACTTCAGACAGGCAATTTCCTCAAGGAGACATGCAGGGAGAAAGATAGTGATTCCCATCTCCATCTACTCCTAAGAGTTTGCTATGCATAATTCAGCTTCTAAATACACTACCAGGGTAATTAAAACCAAAGCCCAGGGTACAACTAGAAGGAAAGGCAGTAAACTGCTCCACAACAGACCCCATCACCAATATCTGGCCAGAGTTCAACAGCAGAACAGAGCTACAGAGTAATCATGGAACTGGAGTTCAGGTCAGCTGTCTGCTCACCTTGATTTCCACATCTTTGTAGCCCTTCTGCGCGTGGAGGTTGAAATGTATGATCTCCGGGCTCAGGCCTGTCTCTACTTGAGCATACATCTGGTAGCAGGTTTCTATAAGGGCTTCAGCCAATTTCATATGATCAGCATCCAGTCCATTGTGGGCTCCCAGTGCCAAAGTACCCGGCAAGAAGCAAACCAAGTGATCCTGCATGACAAGACAACTCTTACAGCAGAGAAGTTATGCATCGAACAGGTGTTTGCATGTATGTGTGTGTGTGTGCGTGCATCTCTGTCTTTCTCGGTTTATTCCTTCTCTTCTTCAAAACACATTTCTGGTACCTACAACTTGAGGATAAGTCTTTAATAATCTGATGTAATGCAGCATGAAGCAGGCAGCATTACTAGAGAACTCATTAATTTGGAAAACATCCCAGACTGTGTTTCTATGACAAGTTGCTGGAAAAAAGGTCTCAGGTCAGGGTGAGGGGGAGGAGAGTGTCTTTTGGTTTACCAGAAGCATACAATATATTCCATATCAGCCCATGCATGGGGTCAACAGAACCAGCTAAAGGTTTGGTTGTCCTCATTCTGTCCACCACTGATATAAACTGTAAAAACTGCAGACTGATGTCACATATGGGATTTAAAATTATTCTTAAGATTCAGAATGAAAGTTCAGGTCTCATCACCCAAAAAGCGAAACCATTCTGATGCCCCTGTATGGGTCTTCAAAAGCTTTGTCCAGTCCTAAAGGAAAGTTGAGGGTTGTAAAGGTCAACATAAACGAAACAGTCAAACATTCCCCACTTTTCCAGCTGGCCAAATGTAAGAGACCTATCCAGCCTTTCAACAAGTAATAATAGATTAAACACCAAAATTCTAACTCCATGGAACAGAAGAAAGTGTACTGACACATGGAGATGCCTAAGCCGCATCATCTGTCTCACTTCAATTCTGTCCTATCTTGGGATGGAGCAGCCCCCCTCTACCCAGACTCTAGTGCCACTCACATCGGGTTTGGAAAGCTTTTGGGAAATTCAGATCAAAGAAGAACACGCTGAAAACTAGAGCTGAGGATCTAAAAAATATTACATCAAGAAACCAAACAAATAATACAATTCACTAAACCTTACTTCAGGTATTGAAAAAGTATGCATAAGGCTACACATACATTAACAATACAACACTTGCCTTTAAGACAAGCCACAAGCACATACCATGCCTGCACTTGCATGAGATTTTTAATAATTGTATGAGATCTTTAACTGCAAGATCTTTAAATGCATTTTAAAGACTATGGATGCATATATTAAGAGCAGGGAGTTAAGATTAATCAATGTTCCCCACAGCAAACAGCATACTGTTTTACTCAAGAACCCTACAATTGGAAAAGAAAAAAAAGTCATGAATGGACAGAAACCTCCAAAATTATCAGATTTTTTTTTAACCCCATAACACAATATTAGATCACCACCTTCTTTTAAAGGCAAATCTGAAAAGCCAGGTTGCAAGTATCCATGTATATTTTTGAATTATGGAAAATGAATAATACATAAAATAGGCATTGCTTCAACAGCTTCAGACACTGGAAGTTCATGACCGAAAAAAACAGAAAAAAAAAAAAAAAAGAGAAAGAAAATTAGAAAATTTAACTCCAGCACCAAAATGTTCAATTTTAGAGGAAAATAAATGGATTTACTAGACTAACCCAGAGAGAAGGTCCCTGGTTTGCACATGTGGTTAGTATGTACAAAGCAGTTATTCAGTACTGCCATCACACTGGAGACATAGATGTGTATGTATATATAGTCTTGGGGTTTGGGTTTTTGTTGGTTTAGGGTGATAGTTTTTCTCTTTAGAGAGGGAAAAGCTTTGCATTTGCCTGGCCGTGTGTTGGGTTTTATTTAAATTTTGTGATGGTTTTTCTGTTTTCTTTTGTTCTTTTTTTTTAAATGCAATTGTATTTCTTACCATCTTGGCACTGAAATGGCCATGAGCAAGCTCTCCTACAAAAGTAAGCTTCCTGGGGGCTGATCTCTGAAGAAGATGCTTTTTCACCCCTTCTATGGCTCTCATATAGTCTTCCAACAGGCTGTGAATGAAAATCATTCCCAGTTGGCTCACGTACACACAGTCAGAATATATTTCATTATAGCTGATCACCACAATCCTTTAGGAGACTGTTATTTTGGTCTAAAGAATAATATTTAACTAAATGTGAACTGACCAAAAAACCCTCAAAGTCACCATTAACTGGACATTAATTGGTTGTTACTACCATGTAGCAATACTATAAAAAGCAAAGCCTTATTTCTGTATTAAAGAAAACATCCCTAACAGTTTCTAGGCAATAGCCAGATTTTATTTCAAAAATTCATGGAAGTAAAGTAATTGAAATCACAGAAAATCTAGGGTGGGAAGGACCTCATAGAGATCTCTACTTCATCCCTCTGCTCTGAGGTAGATTCAGTTACATCAGGTTGCCTGAGGTTTTATCCAAGCAATTTTTTAGTACCTCCATCCAAAGGGGGAGATTCAAAGATTTGGAGCAATCTTTTCCAATTGACCTCTCTCTTTGTGAAACATTGTTTCACAGTATTTAATTTGATTTTCCTTTGTTTCTAAGAGCTTTCATGTGGAAAACAACCTGTTGATTAATTCCATTGCAAGGCTCTCAAAATACCATTGTGGTCCCGAAAACACTGATTCTCCATTTACACTGAGGTAAAGCTTGGAAAAAGCAGTGAGAAAACTTTGTTTGAAGAAAGGCATTTGCTCTGATACACAGAAAAGTCTCTAAGAGGCATGTTGACACTCTCAAAATGAACAAGTCCAACATAATTAGCTTATAATGCAAACAAAAAATGCTGGATTTTTTGTCTTGTTTTGGAGGAAACCTTTTTCAAAATCTTTAATTCCTCTGCTCCTTATAAAGTTTCTCCTCCACTTTTGCAGTGCAGACAAAAGAAATGTATAAGACTTAAAGAGGGACTTTTTCAAAGGGCAAGTAGAGACAGAGAAAGGGGCTTTAAATTGAAAGTAAGTAGGTTTATAGTGGATATTAGGAAGAAATTCTCCCCTGTGAGGGTGGTGAGGTCCTGGCACAGGTTGCCCAGAGAAGCTGTGGCTGCCCTGGAAGTGTTCAAGGCCAGGTTGGATGGAGCTTGGAGCAACCTAGGCTAGTGGAAGGTGTCCCTGCCGAGGGCATGGGGTGGGATGAAATGAGCTTTAAGGTCCCTTCCAACCCAAACCAGTCTGTGCTTCTGTAATTAAAGTAAAGATTTATACAAACATCAAACTTCAGTCTCCTTTTACCCTTTACTAACAAACACAGAGCAAACATAGACATTGCTGGTGAAAGGAAATATCAGCAGTATTTCAGAAGTGTCTAATTATGCTCCATATCTACAGCAAAGACTTAATTTTCATCTCCCGCTGTCACACGCCTTACATCTGATGAGCTGAGGAAGAAAAGCCCTC
The DNA here is from genome assembly GCF_022539395.1 of Myiozetetes cayanensis. Classification (NCBI taxonomy): domain Eukaryota; kingdom Metazoa; phylum Chordata; class Aves; order Passeriformes; family Tyrannidae; genus Myiozetetes; species Myiozetetes cayanensis. The sequence goes on along the minus strand of NW_026087765.1, from coordinate 337,147 downwards.
TGTGGAGAAGGAGCTTTGAGACTAATCCTAACTCTCCTACTGGTTTTACACGAAGTTACCACAGGTCCCTCTTGCTGCTTAGCTTGCTTTTAAAAACAGTGATATGTTCAGTTGACTCTGAACATACGTTAATTTTCTTTAAGCAGCAAACTAACTACAACAGAAAGTTTTACAGCTCACCTAACTCTCACACTGATATGTTATAAGTTAGTATAAGAATTTAGACAACTCAATTCCAATTAAACATTGATAAATTTATTAAGCAAGCGATAATAAAGCAAAACAGCGCTGGGTGGCCTGGAGGGCAGTGCCCTGCCGAGGCACACACCGAAATGAAGTCAGTGTCTCTTTTTATACACCTTCGTGGTTGTTAAGTACATGTTAAGTGGTGTCTGGCATCGGCTTTTCGGATGTAAATTTGTTTGTTGCTTGAGTTCGGTGGCTGGGTAAGTGGTCGTCTGGTATTTGTCAGAGATGAAAAGGTGCAGTTCTTATCAGTTGTTTATTGACACTTGCTTGATTAGCAAGCTGTCTGTGAAACTCCTCTTGTTTAATTACAACAAAAAGTTTCTGACTCCCTCATACACATAAGATTTTATGAACAAAGTTAACCCTTCTATTACAGATATGAGAAGCAGAAAGAACTTACTCGTTTTCTTTTTTCCCCCCCTGAATCCACTGCTTGAGCAGATACTCATAGTAGCTGTCAGCTCTGGCTCCCAGAGTGTAGACCCCCAAGTGGGTGAACTGCCCGCTGTTGGTGTTGATGAACATAGGCACAAGTCCATCGTTTTTCCCTGAGAGGGTGTGAACATGTTTCATCACCTCATCTACAGCTTTCTGCAAGAAAGAAAATGGCAAGCATAAATTACAGGTATAAATGATGCACAGAACTGTAGCTAGTAATGCCAGGTCAGTAACAAATCTGTAACTTTTTCCAAATTACCATCAGGGACATAAAGTTCATCTCGAGCAATATATTAAATATAGGATTTCAAACTTTTGGACTCTCAAAACATGATGTTTTGGGTACATTTAAGTACTCTGAAATAATTATAACTGTTTTCTTTCCTTCAAGGTAAGCCCACTCGAAAGCCAGTACTATGGGACAGGACTATGATCTGATTTACTCAGATTTGCAAAGTAGAAGTCCAGCTAAAATAACAACTACATGAATCATGCAATGGCTAAAGCTTCCTTAAATAACTGAATTCTTCAAAACTGAGCTGTGGATACAATAAAACAACATCAGCAAACAAAAAGAAAAGTGGAAAATATTATTTTCTCTGAAATTACTCTTCCCTATACTGTGACCTGCTCTCAGACTCTTATCTAGTGAGTCATATTTTAGTTCCTTGGATGGCAACACTACAGTTTTCTTCTTTGCATATAGGTAATGGCATCAAGAAACCACACTCAGAATTTTTTATTTTTTTAACTAAAAGCTGTTTCTGAGGAAGAAAAATAATTATTCATCTCCAATACTACTTTTTGGTATTCAATAAAATAATCAGGATGTTTTGTTTCTTTTTCTTCCCACATCTAGAGTTTCACAACTTATTTATTGTAACTTAGAGACTCCAGAGACCACGAGTACTGATGGGAGTCAGTGGTGGAGCTGCAGAGAGGTGGATAAAGAAAGAGACATCAATTTATTTTTCCATACCTGGAATTTGTCATCTCCAGTGAGACGAGAGAGCTCCCTAAACTCCAGCTGAATGCTGGTCACCTCTGCCACAGTGCTATCGGATGTCCAGCGAGGGGGATGTGCAGTGCCCCGGCCAATGTTGACATCAGAATATGGTATCTTTGAGGGGGTCTTGAATGCTGGCATAAGCCTGTTCCCAATGTCTTTCTAGAGAAAACCCATAAGAACAGGACAAAGCAACAAACAAAACAAAACAAAAATAAACATACACTCACACCCCATTAGATTTTCTTCACCTAGCCTACAGAAAAAGACAGAATAGCAGCTTAGTTTTAGGTGGTACAAGCAATTAAAGAATTAAAAGAGGTCATGAATTTATTCATAGTAATGAGCAGTCTCCACCTTGTCCCTAGCACTGCAGGCCTCATCTGAGGCTGCAATCCCTATGCCACATAATGCAAGTCTGCAGTCACTAACTGCATCTAGTTAATCTGAAGAGGTGGCTGATGCTGTTAAGACACACAGAGAGGGAATCAAAAGACAACTATTACCATTTGCCAAGCTTTTATTTCTTGCTTTGTTTCATGAACTTTATTATGATCAGCCATTCACCAGCAGAAGAGCAGGCAGCGAGGCTCTGAGGTCATCCAAAGAGCAAAGAGGTGCAGGCTTAAAAGTCTAATGGTAAATCCCTTTCCCACCACTTTAAATATGAAACTCTTAAAAAACAGCAACATTTAACTTTCTGAGATATCTTCCCTCAACTTTGTCCAATATGGAATATATAACCCAGTTTCATTTGTACTGTCAGTCACTCACAGCTTTTTCCAGGAAAAGGCTATCTCCGGAGAGGTGGTAGGTGCTCAGCAAGCCGCCCAGGATACGGATGGTGCTCTCAAACAGGTTCACATCCACATTTTTATCAAATACTAAATCATTTGCTACCCACTTTCTTGCTTCTTCAAATTCTGCAAAGTATAAAAGCTAGTTCATTTATGAACTTCTGGAATGTTCAAACAACTAGAGATATGAGTATTCCATGTATCCCAGACACTTATTTACATCTGTCTACAGAGGTGATAATTTTAGGTGGAAAACTAAAGTGAAGAGCACATCCTGGCTTAATTCTTATTCAGCACACACCACAGATGCATACAGACAGAAATATCCACCAAAATAGAAAGTTCTTAATAGTCTAAGAAAAGAAGGAACGGATAAATTCTTTATTAAAAAAATCCAGAAATTTCAGTCTTTCAAATCCATCCATTTGACTTGTCAGACAGTTAGTTACGCTTTCACAGAGCCTTCTGTTTTTAATTAAATCTTCAACCAAAGCTGTTATCTACCAAGACAACAGATAACATATTCAGTTAACAGCCTTTAACACCTTTAGCCTAGCAATGTCCCGGGGAGCCTGCTTCCTGTCTCAGCACTTAACACACAAAATCCCCACAGGTTGCAATTTTTTTCTCTAGGAACAAAAATGGTTGTTTATCGCACTACTAATTTTAAAAAAAGAACCTTAAAAAAAAAAAAAAAAGCCATTTTAGATTCATCAGCCAGCTTAGCAGCAGCATCACTCAATGACTGCTTTGGCAGAGGGTCTATCTCCATGGTGCATGTGAGTCAGCTCAGCCTCCAAGTGTGAGGGCTGGGCTAACTCGAACAATCTCACGGCCTCCAAAAATTCCTTCTTGTGAGAAGCAGAAGCACAACCAGTTTCCCAGAAACTGAAGGCATTTCACAGAAGATAAACTCTAAAGCAAAAGGATGCCTCCTGTGCCCTCTGGTCTTGGATGCTGAGCAGATTAAGAACCACAGAAAATCTCCCAGACAGATGTTAGGGCTATTAGCAGCAGAACAGCAAAGGCACAGTACTCTGCCACAGAAGCTTTTGCATTCATCAGCTAATAAGTAAGATTGGCAGTCTCAAAGAAAACTTTCATTTACATAGCATTTGTTATTCAGAAGATACCTCAGGAGCTTTCTAAGGCAATCAGCAGAACTGCTATAAAATATGAAGAACTTCTCACCAAGAACCCCTTTTCAGCACATCTAAACGACTAATCATTTATTTTAAAAGTTTTATTCAGTTCGTAATTAATTTTTAGGAAAAAAAAAAAGAGCAACACATTGACAACTTGATGAAACTTCAAGACAGCCTGCTCAGGCCTAGAGCTGCACACACATGACATATTAAACCAAACAAAAATTCTATTTTATGCAAACTTCAAAGGTAGAAGAGAGAGAACCATGAAGGACTATTTACTGTTCCCCTTACTTGCAGCTCTGTTCTTCTTATCTTGACAGAAAAAGCTGCATGATTAATAAAAGTTTACAAAGGAGGCTATCTACCAAGGTTAAATAAATACAGTTCCAGAAATTTTTAAATACCACTAAAAGCCCTGCACCACCAAAAAAAAAAAAAAAAGCCAAACACACAACAAAAAATTCCTCTTAAATACTGATTAAGCATTTAAGTTTTTTGCAACAGAATTGCAAAAATTTTGGCTTGGTTTTTAAAATCTGTTTTAAAGTTTTCTCACATGGTCACTTCCAGAATATCTCTAAAAAAGACAGGCAGAAGAGCAATTTAGGAAGAATTGAGCGCTCCCTTTCTCCACCCATGGATTCCTTACAGATATACCCACTTTACCTCTTGTTACATGTAACCATGGAATATGCTTTTTCTGGCTCAAAATTCAATTGCAAGAAAAACAGTGTCCTTTAATATAGTTGGGTTTTTTAAAAAATATTTTTATACATATTTATGTTTGTGTGTATATGTATATATATACATACATATATATAAATATATATATGTATTTACCCACACAGGAAAGCTAAACTTATTTGCCACATGTAAAAAACGTTGCCCTCAAAGACCTCTGAACATGCACTGCCTGGATAGAATAAAAGGAATTATTTTAGAGGGAAAAAAACGGAGGAGGAAAAAATGTTACCTTCTCTTAAGCCTAAAATCCACATTGTATCCAAGGCATCAATTAAGGTAAGCCCAAGTCCAAACCACTCACTGTAGGACTTGGACAAAGGCTTCAGCTCATCATGGCCCCAGGCAAACTCCTTGTACCCTCTCCAGGCATGGCGAAAGGCTTCGATCACAGCCAGCTGGCGCTCATTTATGGGCACTGCAAAGGAAAACAGTGCCTTGCTCAGGATTTCTGCAGGGCATTATGCAGCTATACCAAGCACCATTTTGCTGCATTCTACCCAAAATAAACTTTCTTCCAAACTAACTGATCTGCAATGGAAAAACCATCCTCACATTATTCTCTTCAGGACAGCCTTTCGTCTGTAGAATAACCAGTCAGTGTTTCTGGTCAGCAATTCAGCCAGGTGGAAAAAGAAATCTCTCCCTGGCAACAAAATCGTCACTTCTGCAAATGAAACATTAAAACAATCACATGCACAACTGTAGATGATTATCAGTAAAGCTCAAAGAGCTGAAGTCAGGAAATACTAAATTAAAATCCACAGTACTTCAGCTGCCGAATACCTCTGCTTAACAATACAATCCTCAACTGATTCAGCACATACCATTTTTTCTTCATCTTCCCTCTTTTATTCTTTGCTTTCTGTTAAATTTAAAACCATTTCTATAAAATTAATGTCTATTGAACTTTTCATTTAATACGAAAAGAGGAAGAAAATTTATATTTTTTGTCTTTTTCCATAATTCTACTGATTTTTGCTTGCAATTTGCCATCACGTGAAGTTTATGTTACACATCCAATGTGGAAAATTTCAAGCCCATTAGCTGAAATTTTTCAAAATTGTAAATAAAGATTCTAGAGTGGGAAACACCAAGCAGCAAAGCTAACCCCATAAATATTCAGCTAGCAAAAGTGCAAATATATCACGTTGAAATACACCATGTTTATCACACCAGAACTTCCTTGTATGAACCCAGAAAAAGGAACAACAGGTTCCTCGCTTCACAAGGGCAGCAACTTCAACTTCTGCAGCTTTCTGATGAGCCTTTAAAACAGTTCAGTTTAGTTCAGGGAGGAAGTAACTTTCCCTGTACTTGCAGAACAGAAGGAAAACGACAGCTGAAAAGGGAAGTTGTCTCTTTCACAACCTCTCTCCTTAGGTTACCCTGTCCTGAAATATCTCTCCACCAAGAGACTTTAGTTCAAAGAATTTCAGATTCTGAAGGCTAATAAGCATGAAGACTGCCATGGTGGAATAAGGACACTGAAAGGCTTGCATGTTCTAGGTAAGTAACCTTTCCTAAACTTTGTGTTTCCTTTAATTACAATAAGTAAAATAGATGTGCATGGGCAAAATTCGCACAATTTCAACCATAAAAGCGAACAGAAATAAAGGTATAATTAACTCTACTATTTACCTGGTTCCTTCTGGTCTTCAGCCTCCACAGATGAAGGTCTTTCTGGTTCCTTTATTTTACTGGATGGAGGTTCAGTGTTTTGGTCAGGTTCTATCACTGCTCCTCTCCAGCTGCAAATACAAAGGACTGTAAGTAAGACATATTTTGGTCACAGAAAGTCATGCAAATGAATAGGATTTATCTCTGCATTTCCTTTATCTCATGATTCTCTGATTAAAAAAAAGTTGGATTTTGTGTCAAGGATCAAAATATCTATGTTGTCCAGTAGATAAATTTTCTGTTCAAAGAAAGAAATTTGCACCAGAAAAATTTTACTATATTAAGAAATGTGTCTTACAAGCTCTTGGAATTTCATTAAATATCTTGGCAATGGAATTTATTAATAAAAAACACCTGAAAATGCTGCATTACAAGTAATTTGTTATCTACCAGCTCTGAAATGGCCACACCAGCCACTAACACCAAATAGTACCACACAAATGATGATCACCAAAAAATCACGAAGAAGCACAAAGGCTGAGCTGCTCAAAGTATGGGTTTTGCTATCATGGGGTCACAAGCCTTTCCTGCCACCACAGATGCATAAATCAGTTTTACAGGTTTCTGTGAAAAACCTCCTGAAGGAGAAGTCTTTCAGGATGGACTTCAAGTCAAGCCAAGAGGGGAAACACTGTAGCTTGCTTGAAACATTTCTACCTGATAATAGATTTCTCCGTTTTCTCCCCTTTATCAGTCTGCACTGGCTCTTCTACAGCCCTGATGGTACTGTGTCGGGTCTTCAGCCTTGTGTCCCTCCGTGGTGCCTTGATCTGAAGGTTGGAAGGACCACGACGAACATGAGGTGGGTTTGGCTGCTTCTGGGAGAAGAAAAAAAAATATTATATATTACAAAGATGGTAACATTTCAAACCGTAAGTCAATGGTATTTACTAAACAGTATTAAACAATGCTTCAGATTAATCTTAGTTTGCTATCATATCAGCAGTCAAGTTCTGCCTTGAATGGAAGGTATGCTGAAGACCTCCTGCACTAATCTACAGTCAGTTATGTTCCTTTCCCATTGCATTTCCCAAAAACACAACCCTTCAAACACTCCTAACATCTGCTCTGCCTGCTGCTATTTTTCAAGCTCTCAGAAAAGCTGTTCAGGTTCACCGTGACATCAGCTGCATTCATGTCTCCTATTCAGCCACGACTCCAGGCTCCTCACAACAGTGAGACTGATGCCCAGAGCACCCCCAAGTCAAAACAAATTAACCACAGCATGAGTGAAGCCTCAAGTAAGAGGTCACTGTGACCTAAAGTTCTGGCACTCCCGGGCAGAGCAGTGAGTAATAAATAGCATACAGAAAACTTAAATGAAAAAGGTAAAGCCAAGAAATGCACACCAAAGCCCTTCCTGAAAAGCGAGCATTCCACCCAGAGCAGACTCTTTTGTGCAAGTTCTAACTCCTTTCTCCACAACAACTGTTGGAACCAATCACTATTTGCAGCCTTCACAAGCTTTTTGGTAGCTTTATAAAACTGATTTCTTCTCTCAGTACCTGCAGCGAAAGCTCAGGGTAGTCTCCACGGTTGGCATCTGCTTTCTGGGGTGCTGGTAGAACAGCTGGATTTGCCAGCTTTACTCCAGGAATTTCTTGTTCTGTTCTCTGATCATCTAACGATTTGTTTGTTAGACCTAGACACACAAAACTGCTCAGCACAAAGAATCAACACTTCAGGTTGCAGCTAGAAATTTATAACAGTTTGCTGCATTCACATAGTGGATGCACCTCCAAAAAGTGCATTTATAAAACATCGATAAACACACACTAATTGTTAAATACAATTGTATTTTGGTATTAATCCTCTCCCTAATATACAACGGGGTTGCTAAAAGACATTTTTTTTTAATTGCTACTATTTCAGTTTCTCAATACAGGCAGTAAGATAATATCAAAGCTAAATGTGCTTAAGTATTGTACAAATGCTTGGAATTTCTAATCTGATGGGCAATCAAAACCAAGAGAGGATTATCTTATTCTACTGATTAGGTTTGGGCTACCAATATCTACATACAAACATAATAAACAGCCACCAAATCTTAATCAACTGTCCTGGTTTAGGAATGGTACTCCCGGATTCCGTTCCCCCACCGAAACCCTCCAAAACCACCCTGCCACTCTCTGCTCCCCTGTTTTCTCCTCCCCCTTCCCACTGCATCGGGGATGGACTTGAGAATTGGAGGCATGTAAGGAAAGGCAAGAGCCATGAGGTAAGAAAATTAACAGTAATATGATTAATATTAATAACAAAACAGTCCCTTCCCCACCCCCCAATGACACGACGTGGTGTAGAATAACATCCAAGCCTCAGCCACAACCCCTCTTGGCTACTGCAAAAAATTAATGCTGTCCTGGCTGGAACCAGGACACACACACAGGTACCTACACAACTTTTCTTGACCCTATTCATGGCCAAGATTTCCTCACCCTGTACATTATCCATGCCTATCTCTACAATATCCAACTATATACATATATAAATATACAGAAGTACAGGTATAAATTCCATAGTCAAAGACCATCCTTCGAAGATGTCTGTGGAGTTCATTTAGTCCAGGACTCTGGGTTCTATCCATCCTTACGTCTTCCAGGGCAGGAAGACATGCTGTCAGTTGGTTCAAGATGTATCAGGAGCTCACAACTGGTGTATCTAGAGCAGTCTACCCTCACTGTCCATGGTAGTTATGGCACACAGTGGTAACATCATTCAGCAACCAATATCATACAATTCAACATTACAAACTGTGCTCACCCAAAAATCAAATCCCCTCGAGGGACACATTGTGTTTCCCCATCCCTCTGCATTACCCACCAAGTGCACCCAGGTCCTTGAGCAAAAACAATCCCATGGATGGGTTTGCATTTGCTTGAAGCAGGACTAATCCAAATGATCTTCCCTAACACATTCTGCACATGTACCACATGGACTTTATCCCCTTCCACAGTATGTGGAGGTTTTGACTGGATAGGCCCAGCTCGACTGGTAGAGACAGAGGTGTTAACTAACCAGGTGGACTTCATTAAATGCAGATCCCAATGTTTGAAAGTCCCACCACCCATTACTTTCAATGCAGTTTTTAACAGTCCATTGTACAATTCATGCACCAGAGGTTGGTGCATGATAGGAAATATGATACACTCACTCCATTCCATGCTCTCTGGCCCAGGGATCTATGAGGCTCTTTTTGAAATGAATCCCATTGTCCGACTCAGTTCTCCCTGGGGGCCATGTCACCACAGGACTTCCTTTTTCAGGCCCAGGATGGTGTTCTAGGCAGTGGCATGAGGCACAGGGTGTGTCTCCAGCCATCCAGTGGTTGTTTCCACCATTGTCAGCACATGGCACTTGGCTTGGAGGGTTTGTAGGAGTGTGATGTGATCAACCTGCCAGGCCTCTTCATATTTATATTTTGACCATTGCCTCCCGTATCACAGAGACTTTACCCATTTGGTCCTGCTTGATTGCAGCACATTTCACAGTTATGGATAACCTGGGAGATGGTGTCCATGGCTAAGTCCCCCCTTCGATCACGAGCCTATCTGTACGTAGCATCTCTCCCCTGATGACCTGAGGAGTCATGGGCCCACTGATCCAGAAATAATTCCCCCTTGTGTTACCAATCCAGATCCACCTAAGACACTTCAACGTTGGCAGCCTGATCCACCTGTCTGTTGTGACGTTCTTCAGTAGCCCAAATTCTGGGTTGGGTTTCTTCTTCTGTATAGGGGCGACTGCTACTGGCATGGGTTGTTCCTTTGGCTCAGCTGCAGTCTGAGTGGTCACTGTGGCTGTTGCTCTGCTTTCCTTGAAGGTGCTGTCTGGTGATGAGAGTGTCTCATAAATAGCACCCAGGGCCCAACACACTGCATTAAGTTGCTCCTCTCTGGAGTTGCCACAGCATTCTCCTTTCAAATATTCTGCCACTTTACCAGGGTGCTGTAGCTGTTCAGGGGTGAACTTCCAAACCATTGGAGCAGAGAATTTCCCCAAAAGCTGGCCCATTTTCCCCCATCCTTCCATGCCACTCATGACTATCCACCCTCAGGGCAGATCTCTGAATGACCTTCTTAGAAATCTTTGACTCTAAACATGGTGTGGACTGCACTGAGGAGACCTGGTAGACTTGGCAATGAGAACATGCTTTCCTTAACAGCCAAAGGAATTCAAAAATCTCAAAAGCTATTGTAACAGGCCTGAAGAAGGAAAAGGGGATGAAAGGCTGAGAAAATCATCCTCCCGTTCCCCACACAGAACGGGTACGATTATTACTGGACTCCCAAAGGCAGTGCCCAAGGTAGGGTAGGAGAGCAACACTGAACACACATCCCAAATGACCCTCACTGCCCTTGATGTCATCATGTCATAAACTGATATCCCACAGTACAGCAACAAAGCAATCCTGGTTCCTCTCCCTGTTCTGAAAAAGATCCCCACGAGGAGCACATAGAGGAATATATATACAGGGTTAGGTACCACAACCATGTGAACAGACCAAGCTATATCGTGACCAGTGGTTCTGTACCTAATACAACAAATGCTTAGATCAAACTTGTTTTCAACCTGCTCTGGGCAGATCTGTTGTTATCTCAACCCTTTGTGCCTCACATTGGGCACCAACTAAGGCTGTTAGGAATGGTATTCCCCAATTCAGTGCCCTCACCAATGTTCTTCAAAACCACACTGCCACTCTCAGAGTCCCTTCACCGCTACCACCACCATCGCTGCTGCTGCAACTCCCCCACTGCCCCCGTCCCCCCACCCTTCTGCCCTCAAGCAATGAAGTGAGGTGGCACAGAATAAAGTCTGGGCCTTAGCCACGCCCCCTCCCAGCTACTGCAAAAAATTAACCCTGTCCTGGTCTAGACCAGGACACCAACTAAAATAAAACGTTGCTCTAGTCAAGCTAAACAAAGAAAAGAGATATGAAAAATATTTCTGATTAAGCATTACGCCATTGAAACTTCACATAAAATCATCTCACAACTGTGCTTTAATGAATACACCCAGGCACTGTCAATAGAAACTAAAACTGGTCATAAGAACTACAATTTCCTAACTAACACCTCACTGGCAATTCCGAGCTGTATAGAACACATACTTTTCCATGCTTCTCCCATGCTTGTGTACGAAATGACTCCACAGACTGCCAAGAAGGCAAACAGGAAGAGAATGACACTCCGCTGGAGTCGGGACAGCTGCTTCCATTTCTTTAGGAGATAAAAGAAGAGAGAGGAAGAACATTTAGCACAACACTAAGAGCCAACTCGGTTAAAAATAAACTCTTACTGGTTCATTCAGATTAAGAAACACAAAACCCAGTAGGTTTAATTTTACCTTGTTTCCAACTGCATATTTCCATTGCTTATTTTCTTTGATGTTGAGAAAATAGGAATCTAACCCGCTAGTATATGGCACAGCAAGCTCACAGAAACATCAGAGCCACTTGCTGCAAGGACCTCAGAATCTGCTGAATGCCAAGGATCTCACAGAACTTCAACTACAGCTGACTTTCATCACAACCTCCACTGCCTGACCTGAACACCTGCCCAGATGTCAACAGGGAAATCATCCAAAAGCCTCTTTCCTCCTGGCTGGGGAGGGACTGCATAGTGCATATGCAAAATAAGAACAGAACAAGCAGTAGGAAAACTAAAAATGTTACTGCAGCAAAGAAGAAAGGCTCAAAATAAACTGAGCACCGGTCACTGGTCACGGGTTCAATCCCTGCACAAGCCATTCACTTCAAGAGCTGGACTCAATGATCCTTGTGGGCCCCTTCCAAGTCAGCATATTCTGTGAATCTGTGAAAGAGAAGCCAGGCATCCTGCCTCTGATACACATGGGAACTGTCACACAGAACAAGTCCTGCACCACAGAGAAAGTCAACGACCTGCAGCAGCATGAAAATGAAGTAAAACACCACAACAACGAACAAGACAAACCCACAATGTTTCCACGTTTAATTCTGGGCAAAAGTGTATTGCTGAAACTGAAGTACAGGCAACAATCACTAAAAATCACAGAGCAAATCCTATATTAGCCCGAGAGAGGCTAATGTACATTAGCCTGCATTTACAGAGAGAGCAGTTGGAGTTAAACATTAACTGCTCAAGTACCTTTGTTACTTTTCCAGAAGTCATATTGAAATTCACTAAAATTGGTTCTGGTATACAGAGAGTGAACTTAAGTTCTAATGTACACTCAGGAATAATCTATCCTATCAACCACACAACACCCCACAGCACTTCCCACAGTCCTCATCCTCTTAGCAACAGCCAGTCAGAACAGTTGATGTGCTCACACTGCGAGCCCCGCATTACATAAAGTTTCCTGTTTTCCTCCTGTCCCGTTGGCAGGAATCCTACACACCCTTCCCTGCACTCACTGCAAGATGCCAGTCCCACTCTGTCATCCTCCACTCTACCTGCACAGCAAACCATATCACCACCTTCCCACTGCAGAAGGATGCTTGAAAACTGGAGCCTTATGATTCCTCAGGGTAGGATAGGAAAAGAGGCATTGATTGTGGTGTCTTGGGACAGACAGGAATGAGGCACAAGAATATATGAGGGCATCTACCACCATCTTACTGTATTTTGTTCCCAAAGAATAAGGATAAAGTAAAGGGTGACATGAGGAACCCACATTTCTCAAGCTGGTAATAAAAGAGAGGAGCCTCTGGTGGTCTAGTGGTAAAGGCGCGGCGCTGTCACCGCCGAGACCCGGGTTCGATTCCCGGTCAGGGCCACTCCCAGGCAGGTGGAGCTCTCGTTAGCCTTAAAGGCAACCCACCTACGTCCTGAGGACCTCGCTGCCACCGTCCAAGCTCGCTTGGCCCCGGCAGATGAACCTTAGGATTAAAGGGTGGGCTCAGTTCCGCGCACACTGTGTCTCACCTAAAAAATCCAATGCGCAGGCTGGAAGGTGGAAAGACCTTCCCCGGATCTTTGCTCGCGAAGACTGGCCATTGTTATTAATAAAAGAGAACTTTGAGAATGTGTCCCTAAACAAGCTCTTCAAATGCTTCATCTGACAACCTAAATCCTCTGTAGGTGACTATTCATCGTCTCCTATCTGTAACAAGGGCTATTGTGTCCTTTTGATTCACTCTTTTTCATTCAAGACTCTCCGGGCCCAACACTCCCACTCCCAGTAAGGCTCCCTACCCACAGGCACACAAGATGGTCACTTCCCCAGAGCTCTGCCAGGGGACCTCTGTCGTCACATTCAGCCTTCCCACAGAAAGCAGAACTGTCCCCTTTACTCTTCCAGGGCGCCCCCTTCAAGTCTTAAAACAGGGAACAGAGGCACGGGGACCAAATCTCACCCTACTCGTTCGTGTCCACAGAGCGCAGCACTGCCCTCCAAATGTCCACTAGCAGAGCACGAGATTTTACAGTATCCCCCAGCTTTGTTCGTGAAAATTAAGACACGACGTGGAGCCCCCCATGCCCGTAACCGGCGCGGGGCAGCCCCCGAGAGCAGAGCCGAGCCCACAGCCACGGCCCCGGCTCAGCTCGGAGCGGGGCGGGCCAAGGCAGGTCCCCCATGGCAGTGCGGCTGCATCCGAGCCCAGGGACATCCCGATCGCCCGGCCCAACAGTGCTCCCTCACCGCCCCGAGCCCCCGCACCCAGCCCGGGTGCCCGCGGTACCGCACAGCTCCCCACGCAGCCCTCACCCGCCAGCAGGAGCGCCGCCGCCAGGCCTTGCTGTTGTTGTAGCCGCCAGGCCCGACCGCCCCCTCCGGGCCGAGGCTGACGGAGATGAAGTCCCGGAGCGGCGGCCCCACGGCGGCTCCCGCGTACATGGCGGCGCCTCAGGGGCCGCCCGCCGCCATCGCACCGCGGGGCGGAGCGGCCGCTTCCGGGAGCCGCTTCCGGTGCCGCTCTGGCGGCGGCGGCGGCCGCGCTCGATGGCACCGGGGGCGCGACCCGCTCGGACCTCTCGCCCCCCTCACGGTTCCCCCCTCGGGCCGGGGCCGCGGGGGTTCGGCCCTTGTCCCTCCTGTCCCTGCGCGCCCCGCCCAGCCGGGCCCTGGCCAGGAGGGCCTCGGGTGCCTGGGCAGGCAGTTAGGACAGGAGAGGCTGGGAACCCTCTCCGTTCCGCGGTGCGCTGAGGTTACACCATAGAGGCCGTTCACGGGAACACTGGCAAGGGAGCACGAGAAATGAAAACGTGCGTGTGGGACGTTCTAAGGAAAATCAACTCAACAGCTGGCCTGCAAGCTCTCATCAGTCGAACCCAGCAAGGCGCAGCTCCCATGGGCAGGCCCGCACCCCAGCCCAGCAGCGCTGCCGCCCCTCCGGCCAGGGAGCACAGCCGAGCGAATCCCGAACTGCTGCCGACTCCGAGAGGACAGGGAAGAGCTGTCTCATGTCATCATCAGCTGCCACTGGCAACCCGAGACAGTTCTACAGCAGGCAATGCAGGAACACGGGCCTGGAATCTGAGAGGATGTATGTGAGTGGGTGAAAAGCAACTTAAGCAGTTGTATACATAAACCCTGCCACGAGACCTGGCACTGAATTTTGGTACTCAGCAGGATGCACTCATCCCACAGGTGCTCCTCCACAGACCTCCAGCCTGTGCAAATAGTTCCCTGCATCTTCCCTGAGGAGGAGGAGGGGTGTTATCAGTGGGAGTAAGGAAGAGCATTGTTTAGTGATGTACACGTTCAGAGCCACAGCAGGACCAGGTTTGTAATAACCATTACTTCTAGCTCAGGTTCTTAGTCCCAACAGGAAGAGGGCAGAATTGACGCAGCTGCTCTAAGTGCTGGTACTGAATTCACCTCCAGCCGTGCCTCACTGGCAGGTTAGTTTGCATCATTTGCCCCTTTACGTTTGAAATCCACCTCCCACTAGATTTTCAGATAAAACGGAAAATTTTGTGTTTTCTGAGCATGATTAAGATAACTAAGCAAGCAAAAATTCTGCTAAATACGAACTCTGCATAAACACGCATGGGAACAATTTAAGATGCCTGAAGCATGTATTCATTTTTAGTATTCATTTTCCTACCACAGGAAACTACTGATTCATGTAGCTTAAAAATACATTAAACCCACCAGCAACCTTCGTAGTGGTGTCAAGAGAGAAACATGGGGGGGAATAGTTAAGAAAGGGAGATCTGACATCTGCTGGGTTCAGCACTAAACCCCCCAAACAGGACAATATGCCATTTGTGACATATTACTGACTACCCCTACTGATTGTGCTATAAATAGAGCCCTGTTTAAGACATATCTGTCACTGTGAAGCAAAGCAAAATTTGCATTCCAGCAAGTGCTCAGCTGGGACAGCCTGACTTAGAGCCAGATCACTCAAATCAACTTGAAATAAGACAAACAACCACTACCCACAATTAAACTCCTGTGAGTAAACTGATCTGAAAAGCTTGGAAAAAATAAACAGAATTGAAGACAAGAACACAATCTTCTGTTTTCTGATGAAAAATAGATCCCACCAGGAATCACCTTCAGGAATCACCCTCTGCCCAGTCCCACATCCCCCATACTCTGAAGCATGGGCACTGCCGCCTCCAGCCGTACCACTGGTGACACTGCCCGTCCTGCAGCTGTGGTGACAACACCCAAGACATGTAGGGACAAAGACAACAAGGGTATTTTCCTCACGGACAAGAAAAACAGACAGACACATAGAAATCACAGTAACATCTTTATTGTAAAAATGCTTAGGTGTCCAGAAGCTTCTGGAGTACTACAGGACTTCCCTTTGTTTCAGGTACTTTTTTCATTTTATATTGCATACAAAGACTTTGTTACATATTGAACAGATTTCTTTTTTAAAAAATTCTCTCGAAATTCTTTCTATGTTCCAGTTTAAAATGTAAAGAGTCATAGGGGGAAAAAAAGCCCAACAGACAAAGCATTCAACATTCTAATAAGGCTTTTCCTTGAAAACAACCTTGAAAACTGTATCAGCAGCTCTGTGTACACGGGAAGTGAAGCTTCAAAAGAGAAAGTATTTTACGAAGAGCAAAAGAAATCTTTTATATCCAATGCAAGATAAAACAAGTGTGTGCCAGAACTGCCGAGCAATACTCACAAAGATACAACACAACTTGTTCTCAGACATAAAACTTGACTGACAGGAATGGAATGAACCACAGAAACACTGTGCAAAAAGACTGCAGAACTGAGTGTCAATGACAAATGCATCATTTATTCTAAATGAGAATTACTGGCTGCACATGCCAGCTGAGGTAATCAGAACTGTCATGAGCTGGTCTGCATGTGTGAAAGGCTCATTACTCACGTTCATGCAGAACCACTTTATAACCAAAAACTCTGATATTAACATTTAGATGCTTTCTTTGGAAAACGAGTCTACTTACAAAGTGTATTTAGTCTCAAAGCCATTTTTCTACTTACCCTATATTCTGAATAGAGCTTCACATCAGGAACTGCAGAAAGCCATGGAAGTTATTTATGCTTAATGAAATTTCGTCAGCAATTCCTTAGTAGAAGCTGATGCATGAAATAGCATTTCAGATGAGGCATCTTTCTCACTACCTTCCCTAGCACCAGGTTTAGTGGAAAAGTATAGAGTGCTCCTGAAGCAAAGACCAGCCACCAGTGAGTGCATCCTCAGCACAGCTGAAATGACTCAGGTTTACTCAGCACAGGTTCTGCAGCAGGTGGGCATGAGCCTCCCAGAACAGCGTCCAAAGGCTGAACAGGAACAATCACTGGTGGATCACGGCCATCCTGGGATCCCTTGGCCAGGACTGAGTTCACATGCTACATATGTTCTGACAATTAACATCCTTCATTAGCTAACACTTATCTTTACATGATCTTTAGTAATATATTTAAAAAGAAGGCATCTAAGGAATTATTTTCTAAGTGAAAGAGTGCTGGAAAACCACATGGGCAGAAAATGCAGAAGCAAGGCTGGTGGTTTACTGTGTGCCCTGGTGATGCTGAAAGTAAGCTTTTTGTTTTGGTTTTTTTTTTTTTGGTTAAGCATTAAATTCTACCATTGGGATTTGTTCCTCTTACTACTTTCAGGTTCCTTGAGAGAGCTTGGTCTGAAGGATATGGTATACATTAAACAGGAAATGGAAAGGAAAACAAATGTTTGTTATAGCCATGAAGAGCAGAGGGTTGTGAAAAAAAATTCTCATCAACTTTTTTTTTTTTTTTTAATTAAAAAACCCCAGGTCACTACAGCTGTCAGAAGCAATCAGTCCAAGCAAGACACCAGCAAGCCCAGATACAAAAATAGTCTGACTGCTTTGGAGTCCAAACCTCAAGCAATGCTTAGGCACAGCAACATCCCTACACACAGCAGACTCTGTATGATCTGCTTAGAGGATGCAATTGCTGAATTGGATCCTCCAACCATCATAGGATTAGGGAAAAGATGTTTCACTGGAGTGAAAGGCCTCAGTACCCACAGTCCTTCCATACTTTTCAGGATGGGGCCTCAAACTGACTGAAGCTGTGCACATAATTTAGAAACAAAACCAAAACAAAAACGCAACCACACCAGCACAAACAAAAACCCTAACAAGGCATTGAAGAGATTTAATCTTCTTGGATGCAAAGCTGATTTATTAGGCCCTGGTTAGCTCTTTTCCATATTCACGTGCCCAGCAAATAAGAAATATAAGATATGTTTAGCACCTGGAAGGTGTTAATCCTCACTCACATCCAAGTGTACAAAACAGACTGAGGTAAGAGGCCCGGCATTCAAAGTTACCAAACAGAACTGGGGGGCACGAACATGTGTGTAAACCCAACTGCTGCAAGGATTTGGCATCAATCAAACGCTGCAAAGCAATTTTTTTTTATAATGCACTTCATAGCTGATATTTTAGTAATGTCAGTTCTCATAATGGATCTGAAAAACAGATATCTGATGAGGGGGAAAGGCTTCCCTCTTCAAGAATTTTCCAGCATTTCCACTTTGGTTTCATCGAGTACAAAGGGAGAAGGGAAGTTTTTGTTCTTCATGTACACCTCCAGACCCTGAGAATGTGTGAGAACAGTATTGTTAGGCTGTAAATGCATCAGACTCGTCACCTATTTTAAAGTCCTCAAGAAATGACTGAGAAAGGTCATGGGAAGGACAAACAACAGCAACAGTTTCTCAAGTGATGGAAGGTGTTTCGGCCCCAAGCCTGGGGTTCATGAAGGAGTGGCACCAACTAACCATAAAACACAGCTAGCTCAGAAACTAGCTTCCTGGGGAGGGGCAGGCATGGGAAGGGGTTCTTAGCTAAAATTAGAAGAATACTAGCAAAGTGAAGGCAACTTAAATTGCCTGTATTCATTTTGTTCTCAGAAGGTACCAATTGCAACAAGGTTGCTACATGCACCTGTTGAGGAATACACTTAATGCAGGTCGATGTTGCAAGTTAATACAGGTGGAAACCTAGCAAAAGTGTCAAGTTTCACCAACACCCTTCCCCATATCCTCCTGCTGACATATCCTCCACTGTTTCTCACTCCATCTGTCCAACACAGGGAAGATCCTCTTCTCACTACTACATGTTTCTCAGGATCAATTATTTTCAGAGGGACAAACTTGAGAAATTCTTGCCCTAAAGCCAATGCACATATCTCACTTCTCAGTCAGTACTCACTCACTTGGGAGATGGGAATAAGTGAGCCCAGGACCCAAATATTTTATAATTTTAATATTCTGCCCTTTTCATTCAGAAGATTTCAAAGTGCTTGTGAGTCTTAATGAAACTGCAGCCTCATTGCAAATCTCATTTTACAGGTAGCTAAAACTGAGAGTGAACAAACTGCTGAAGAGTAAACCATAGTGGAACCAGAAATGTAACACAGAGCCCAAGTCCCATTTCCCTTGGTCTGACCATTTCTCAGCAAGCCCAGGCTAAAGACACCTGTGTTCAGAAGGAAATCAAATGTATACCTGCACACTCTTAAAAATAGCTCCATAGATAATTATTCTCACCTCTCCAAAATAAGATACTAAAGGAGAAATCTCACACACAGCTGGAGGATCTTCAGTTCCTGAGAGACTAGAGAAGAGAACACAGGATTAACTTCCTGCTATGCTTAAAAAACAGTGCATCTTCTTCAAAAGATTGTCTAGAATAGGATAGCCAGAAGGATAAGATATTTGTTATAGTCACATGCACCAGATATTATTTGAACATAAAGTGTGAAAATAAAAGGGAATTAGCAGGTCCCAAATGTTACTCATCAAAACCAGGGAATCACTTTTATAGGTGCTTTTCAAGTAAAATTAACAGCATGAGTTGATGAAGTAATGGCCCCATGAAGTAAAAGCAGCTTCCCACTCCATTTGACACAGGAAGTATCTGAACTGGTAATCACTGTATTAGTCAATCCTTAACCCCACCTGAGAATCCTGTTGGGTCCACATTCAGAAAATCTGGCAGGGCCTACAAATTAAAATTCCTTGGGCTGGCTAAATCCAGAGTGATGGAAGAGGCTGCCCCTGTTTAATAGTGCTATAGGAGGGGTCAACTCACAACCCCAAGGGCAGGGATCTGCCAGAAATAACACCCAGAACCCCCTTGTGCTGACTGCCTGGAGCACCCACAGTCACTAAAGGAGCAGGAGCGGTAATAGACACCAATCTGCACGTCAAGAGAGCACCAGCTGCATGAAAATCATGCTGAGCCACCCTGTGACTACACTAACACCTGGTTTTGGAGAGCCCAGACTGGCTGGGCAGGCCCAGCAAAGAAGATGCAGAGGAGGTCACTGAGGTTCATACCTGAGTTTCTCTGATATCCTGCAACCATTTTCATCCACAAATCTGGCCCCAGCCTTGAGGGCCCAGCGGTAATGCTGGGCCAGAAGGGCTTGCCGAGCAGTGGTAGGAGTGTCTTTGTCGGCCGTGTCTGCATTTTTTAGTGGTGAGAACTCTTCTTCTCTCAAAACTTCAAATGCCACAAAATTCCTACCAGCAAGGGGAGAAAACAATGATCATGAAAACCAGAGCTAGTCATCAGAGCTACTAATGCAACAACAACGTTCACGGTGAAAGGCTCAAACATATTTTAAGGAGCAGCGATGTATGCAGCCTGGAGCAATCAAGCCAAGGTAAGCCCACAGCCCATCTGAAGAGCCAAGGAGAACCAGGCCTGTAGGATGGAAAAACACACAAAGCCTTGTCTCTTTGGGAACATAACTCAGCACTGTTTATATCACCCTGCTTTTGCCTTTGGTTTGATACCATTGTACTGAAGGCATGTCAGGAAACAGAGACTGGTTCAAACTTTGAGCCCTCAATCCTAAAGGAAATCCTCTAAAAAAAAAAAATACTATCCCCAAACAAAGATAATTCAGTTGTCTGAGGTCTCTTTTGCCATTTATTTAAGCCTAAAACAGAATCTTTACTGTTGTATTTAAGACCTTGGAAAATGCATTTTATAAGAACACATGTTAAATTACTACATCATTAAAATCCCAATTCCCTAGGCACAAGTATCCCTGACTGCATACGGCAGAGCACTCTCAGCTATGTTGTAGAGCTTGGCAAGTCAACACCAACAGTTCCCACAGCAACAATAACTTGGCCCCACCGTGCTTAAGCAAACTGTTTTCCAAGCACGAAGGTTGCACACTGAGCCCTGGTGTAACAGCACCCAAAAACGTAACCAGAGCTGCAGTTGCCATGGAAGTCACAATCCTGAAAGACCCAATTTTTGCAAATCTAAACACTCCAACATGGGCTTCATGTGCTTTGCACTCAATTTCCTTTTATTTTTCCCAGGCTGGCAGAGGCCAGACCAGCCAACACATCCTTGGCAAGACGATCAGTCTGGGAGCAGGGTCAGTGCAAGTTCCGAGTGCCCCATGAGCTCCCTTTGGAACTGCGCTGGTGGTGTTGGGTTGGAGCTGGACGTAGATTCAACAGCCTTCCTAACAAGCCACCCAAAAAAACCACATGCTCCCTCAGACAGCCTGTTACAACCTACAGTCATTCAAACAAACATTGAGAAGGGGAGAAGAAAAGTAAAATGATGTCTGCCACTAACTTAGAGAACTGGAACACATCAAACACAAACTTCTCCAGCTTTATCCCGTTTGGTTTTAGCGGTTTTACCAGATTTCCCTCCTTGTCAATGTAGGGCACCTTCTTTATGGCTACGTGATGCTTCAGCTGCGGCTCACATTTCCTGCAAAAGGAGAAGAAACAAGTTCATTTACTTCATGCCCACTTAGGAAAAAAAAAGCAATACACTTGTGGGAAGCAGATGCCTTATTACTGCTCTGAGTCATCTCTCAGCTCTTGTGGGTGTTGCTCTCTCCCAAATGATCCCAGTCACATCCAGGAAACACTTCACTGAGCAGAGTAGCCTGGCCTGTGGCTCTCCCTGTACCAGTGGGACATGACAGTCAGAGAAGAGGGTGGACTTTGCTTCAAGCTGAAATTGCAGGCAGAGGTTTAAAAAAAAAAGGCAACCCAAATTATCTGATTGGGATGACAATGGAGCAGAGCAGATCACTTACCCAGGGATGGATCAGGAGGGTCGTACCACTGCCCACTAAATGCCCAGCATCACATCTCCATTCCCCAACACCAAGGTGTTGTGGAGTCCACCCACAACTTCACCCTCTCCCGCAAACTCTGTTGTCCCAAGGGATGGGCATGGGTGACATTTCCCATTGGAAATCCTTGGTGTGGGGCTGCATCACTGACCACACTGCAGCCTGTACAGCTGCTCACCTCTGCAGGCCCAGGAAGGTATGAACCTCTTCCTTGGGCAGGGCCTTAAGAACATGCTGGGGCTGTCAGAAACCTTTGGCTGTCAGCTCTTTGGAACCATTTGGAAGACAGAAAAGTTGAAAGGTACAGGAGGTACTCATAACTGAAATTACAGAGTAGAAAACAGGAACACCCAATCTTGGAGGCAATTCTGGGCAGCACAGCTGTCTAGCAGGTCTGCTGGGACTTACTGGGCCACTATTTCCAGGAAATCAACAGTGAAGAAGTGGTTGCAGATGTTGCCAGCATTGAACATCAGTCCCCCCTCAGGGCGCTGCTGCTGTGCAGTCTCTGGGCTAATCTCGCTGTACTCCACCACCTGGAACACCCCATCCACACAGCACACCACCCCAACGGGCTCCGTGGGGTAGGCCTTCTCCACCACCTGCAGCCACAGGACAAGGGCTATGACAAGGAGGAAGAAAATCTCAGCACTTTTCCAACTCCTACATAGAAACAATCCCACAGGATTCTTGCCTGCTGAACCTCCAACACTTCAGGAGCACAGGCAGGGCAGTTCATGGGGCGCAGAGCAGTCTGGAGGTACAATTTGCCCAACAACTGAGCACAAACCCCAGTACTCACCCAGTTAATTACACTGTTTCTCAGAAGGCAAAGCAGTTAAAAGCAATCAGCCTACTGGGGGGCACTTTTCTTATCAAGGACTGGGACCTGGCATCAAATCAAAGCTGTTTGCAGCTATTAGCCTTCAGCTCCCTGTTCTCATGAGCAGTGCTAATGACTCAAGTAACATAAACTTCTCCTCAGGCACCTGCTGCTTTAGAATGAAAAAATCCATGCTGGTTTGGCTTTCCTCATCTTCCACAGGGGAGCATTAGAAACGCCGCTGTTACACTTAAAGGCGCACTTATAAAACACAACCCAGTCCAATAAGGCTTCTAGACTGCCCAAGTGCCTTTGTGGAAAGGGCTGAGCATGGAGGGGAAGCAATTCCAGTCTATAGTTTCCTGTAGAGTTACAGTCCCTGCTCTAAGTGAAGTTTATTTTCCACAGTACTGTGGGAAGTGCAAGACACCCACAGGTAGGGATTTGGAATGCAATGCTGGCAGCAAACAGCTCTAAATCTGCTCAGAACAAGCTGCTGACGGGCAGAGGGCTGAACATCCCAGGTCACGACAGCTCCCCTCAGCCAGCAGCTTCCAAGTGTAGTGAGAGCCTAACTCCCTGTGGGAAACCAGCCCAGCGTTAGCACTGCTTCACCTTTGCACCGCAGTCTGCCCCTTTGGAAACACAGAAACCTATGAAGACCGGATCTGCCATTTTCACGAGGATATTGTCCACACAATATACATGGACATACTGGATTCCACGCTGCTTCATGTCATCCAAGATCTTATTATCCATCAAAGCACGGTATAAGCCACCATTACCATCTATAATGCAAGAGAAAAGAGAATGCCGTGGCTCATTAGTGACTTTGGGTTGGGGTTTTTTGCAGCTAACGGAGCAAAAGCAGAAAGTCCTGAACAGACTTTCTTGAACAGCAGAGCAGGGAATGCTTTCTAGCCAAGAGTCAGTGCTACCGGATTTTATTTCCAGCTCTGCAAAGCAGTTCAGGTGAGCATGTTCCTCTCCTCACCCCAGCTCATCCCACCTGCAAAGTAGGACTATGGGGACCAGCCTCACTGAGCAGCATTACAAGACCCTGTGAAGGCTAGTAAGATCCTCAGAGGGAGAACACTAAAGGGCAAAACGTTATGCAGAGGGTGGGAAAAGTCTGCTAAATTTCTCCTACAGTGCAGGACAAAAGTGTATTTAAAACTCATCTTCGAGAAAGACTAAAATAAATCTTATTCTCTGCTTATCATCTCCCCACAAGTTCCTAGTGCTTTTTTAAAGGCTTGAACTGCAGCTGCACAAAAGACACATGCATGTTTGTTCATCACAGATCACCCACCCATTCACAGTTCCTCTTTGGATACTGCTGTCAGCTGCAACACCCCATTCCTGCAACACCATCCCAACCAGGCTGCCTTCACCGAGTCTCTTATTGTCTCCAGGTTAAGAGGAGAACTTTACAAAGTGAGACATTGCTCTCATTTTGGAAAGAGTTAATCTTCTTGCTGCTTTTTTACCCATTTTCAGCTATTAGCCTTGAGTGGGAGCCCAGCTCCTGACATCTTCACCCCAGGGACCTCACACACCTCTGCTGATGCATCTTTTTCCTAACCTGCAGCCACACCACTGCTAACCCTGCCAATACTCTCAGACTGATAAAAAACATGTGCTGTAGGCAAAATCTCCAGCAAGAACTAAACAATGATAGCTACCCTCCTGATTACCAGCCTGAAACATTTAACAGAATCCTCCCACACTAACTGGAAGCATTAACCCTAAGCCCCAAAGCCTGTGCCCTGGCTGGCTGATGGCCAGTAGTGACTATCAACACACATGACAGTACTGCAGCATGCAAGAGCAAACAACGGGTACCTGGAGCCATAGCAATTTTCCCCTTCTCCTCCAAGATGGCCTTCCCTTCAAAGGTGACAGCAGGCAGCATTCTCTGTTCAAACATGATCACGTTGGATCTATCCAAGTTGAAGTATTTGTGTTGTACAAAAAACTCTTCCGTCGGCCCCAGTGTGAACTCACTTGTCATGATGTACCTAGGCAGGAATGGGGCTGGGCAATGAGCAAGAACAGCACAAGTAAAAGACAAAACTATAAATAGAACACAAAAGGGAGGAACCCCATGGGTGTGAAATGAGACACTGCAGCAACCTGTGCTGGGCAACTGTGCATGAGAGCTCTCCTTCAGAACTCATCCCACAGGAAGGCTGCACGGGGTCCTGTGTGTGATCCTACCTACAGGCTTAGCTCCAGTCAGGACAGAAGAGCCTTGCCCTAAATGTGAGCAACATCTGGATATCTGGATGAGTTGGAAAACAAGGCAAAGGGCAGACAACAGCCTCGTTCATCCTAGATTCAGGCTGATTTTAGGTGCCTAAAGAAACACTGACCAGCTCAGCCTGCCAGCACCTCTTCAGTGCCAAGGCAAACAGCAGCACTTCCGTATGTTGGCTACACGGTCTGGTTTTCTCTTAAGTTTTTTTATTTCCTCCTCTCCTTTCAGCTCCTGTCTCTCCCTCCATTATCGTCCTTCACCAGTGGCTAAAAGCCATCTTCATCATCTACCTGTCGAGCTCTTCAACAACCCCTGGCACAGGAATACAGGACTCTCTGCCAGCATGACAGGTGAATCAATCCCTGGCCCAGGAGAGCCTGGACCTCACAGTCCCCCACTTTACATCTCTGCAGCACAGCATAGCCTGGGCTCAGGTGTACGGCAGCAGTGAACTGCCTCAACTGCCTCTGCAGCCCTGGCAAAGGAACTGGAAACATTATCAGTAGATCTAGCATCTTGCAAATAATCCATCCTGGCTTCCAGCAGCACCAGGGATGGTGCATTTGCAATTCATGTCCTGCATGCAAGGCTTCAGGAGGAAGCACAGTATGGACTCACCTTCCATGAAGAAACAATATATGAATCATCTTTGATCTCCCAATTTGTAAAACAGTGTGGTACCCTGAAGCCCTCATACTCTGCCCAAACCCTGCTCCTTAACTCTGCCCAAACCCTGCCTCAGACCAGACACTGATTCTACAAGGCTCTCACTTCACAGTCTTAATAGTCTAACAAAGAACACTTAGCAGAAATGATTCCCAGAAACATCCCAGTGCCTTCCTCTCACCCCCACATCCCATAGGGAATTCACATTTTGTACTCTGCCCAGAGCTAGTCTCTTTTGAAAGCCAGGAGCAGCCAGCAGAATTAGCAACTGTGAACAGCAACAGTAGGAGGTGGCCTGAACAGGAAGGTTTTTTGCTGTGGCAGAGATTATGGGCAGAGAGGCTTGGACAGTGAGCTCTAGGTCCTCCATGAAGGAATCTGAGGAAGCAGAAATGGATGAAATTTCTTGTGAAGCATCCAAAACAATCACTGAAAAGTGCTGTTTATAGTGTTGTCGGGGCCTGTGCTCAGAAAGCCAGCAAGGTGCAGCAGTCAGGGTCATGGTCAGTGATGCAAGGGCAGCACTTGACCCCTCAGGTTTGCAGACACAGACCTGCCACCTCCCATCCCTGGGCACCTTCCTCCAGCCACTGGCATTGCAAATCCTGTCGACAAAAGCCTCTCCCCTGGCCTGTCTCTGTGCAGCACCCAGCTCAGTGCTTCTAGAAGACAACACAGGCAAGACTGGAATGCAGAGAGCCGTGACCAAGAGGTCTGGCTTTGGGTCACCTACCAGGGGATGGCACACTTGCAGTGATGTCTCTGGCCAGCGAGCTGCTCCACTTTGCGGATTCTTTCTGCTTGAATCTGGTACAAGCTCTTGCCACTGGGCAACCCCACGTTGTACATGCCCTTGGGATAGCTCACTCCCAGGCGGGTTCCTTGCCCTCCAGCCAGGAGCAGCACTGCCACCTTGTTCTGCGAGATCTGATACAAGCCTGAACAGAAGAAAGAAGCCCAAGGGAACATAAGAACCTCCGAAGCAACCAACACCACATGCTCTTCTCCTGAGCCTTTCTGCAGAGCTCAAGCAACAGCTAGAAGCTGCCAGTTTAATGTTGTCAGCTCAGAGAGAAATATGACACTGCACACACAAGAGAAAATACATTTCAACTCCTGGATGCAGCAGTTTCCTCACCTGAAGCAGGAGATGGTACAACAACAGGCAACGGCCATGAGCTGCAGCTTAGGAGATTCAAACTGTACATTAGGATACAAAGTCTTTACTAGGGAGGTGGTGCAGCACTGGAAAAGATATCCAAAGAGGTGGGGGCTGGCCCTTAAAGTTTTCAAGGCTTACTTTGGCAAAGCTGCAGCTGGCCAGGCACACGGTCCTGTTTCAGATGGGGGTTGGGCTAGAGACCTCCAGAGGTCCCTTATCACCAACATTTCTACATCCCAAAGAAGCCAAGTCTCATCATCTTCAGTAAAGCGTAGGCATTTCTGGAATCTGCCTTAATCAACTATCTCTACCTGTGCTCCAGCTTAAATAGAAGCTGAACATGGCTGCAGTCAGGACTAATAACACAGCCAAGCCTGCAGGAGCCACAACTCCCATAATCTAATTAAAACCAGTATCATTGCTCATGACAAACCAAGGAAGTCCAGAACCTGAGGAAGAAGCAGAAAACATAAAAAACATCCAGCTCACTTTTAGACTTTGTTCCCTGCCTTCTCCCAAGCCAATATCACAGTAATGACTGACATCATGACATGAGCAAGATTTTTCCTTAGGGAACACTTTACGTTCCTCTGGGAATGCAAGGAGCGCTGGGCCTGCCCAAGTCAGAAGCCACAGCTCTGCTGCAGTGGCTATCAGGGCCTTGTGCAACTGCACACCACTGAGCTGCCACTGCTCCTGCAGCCCAGGACAGCCCATGCTTCACCCCAGCATCCAGCAAACACCCCACATCAACCACAGCTGGGGCCAAAACATTCTTGATTTACCTGAAAGACACAGGGACCAAAGAGATTGAATTAGAAGAAAAACAGGATTGGTTTTATGCTTTATGTAACTGGCTGTTTAAATGAGCAATAGAGGAAAAATACCAATTGCTGCTGTAACAGCATGGCTTGGTTTTAATTCTGTTCAGAAATCCAGTTTCCAGCAATAAAATCAAACTTAAGTTGTCTATGACATTGCAGTAACAATATTCCTGCCACTCACCCACGCTTACAAGTTTCAGTCCCACCACAGCAGTAACACAATGTTTCTGCCTAAACACACCTGTTCCCAAAAGGCTGGTGATGCCCAAGCACACTGAAGGGACCTGGTTGCACATCCTGGCCATGGCTCTGCTGCAGAGCAGCCTCTGGCATCACAGGGCCACAGGAGTGAGGGCTGGAAGGCACCTCTGGAGATCTGCATTCCACTCTCCCCCTCCAAGTGGTATCAGGAGAGCTCTCTAGGGAGAAACCTGTGCTGATGGTGGAAGTCTTGGGATTTCAGAGTTTCAGGAGGTCCCTGAATAGCAGGGGAACCTTGAAGATATTTAAACTTACAATGTAAAAGACACAGAGGATTGGGTAAGCTGCATGGCAATGCAAATAAACCAACCAGGATTTCATTCAACAAACCACAAGCAATTAACTCTCCTTCGCACCTCCACTGAACTGCCCATGCAAGAGACCCAAAGCACAGAGCAGAGGGTCTTGGGTACTCATGACACCTTGAGTGCTCGCTCCACTCCTAGCACGTGGTTTTCCTGTGTGCTCATCAGGTTGTTTGCCAGTGCAGGGCACCATCATGGGAAAAGGGAAGGGGCCAAGTGGAGGGACACAGGAGCATGGCTCCAAGCTTCCCCATGCCTTTGCTTGGGACTGTATCCCAGCGGGACCCAGTGCAGAGAATTTACAGAGGAAAAAAAATTAATTAAAAAAAAATCTAAAAAAATTGCCCTGTGGGACACTTCCAAACTGTTCTGCCCCATCCCTGGAAGTGTTCGAGGCCAGGATGAACAGGGCCCTGAGACACCTGATCTAGTGTCCATGCCCATGACAGGACAGTTAGAACAAGATGATTTTTAAGGTGCCTTCCAACCCAAACCATTCTGTGATTCTATGAGATGAGCAATTAAAACATTTTTAATTTATTTAATCATTAAAAATAATCTAGAACTGAAATTGCTTAAGTATTTCACACTGATTTAAACCAAAGCTGATTGGGGTCTGAACTCAGCATCTTCTGGTCTCTGTTGCTGCAGCACAGGGGGTGCTACTTTGGGGTGCAATTAAGATTCACCCAACAGTAGAGCAAGTCAGGCTCTCCATCTCTTCCTAGCACTGCAGGGCTCACACCAACAAGCACACTCGGGTTCTGCTGCAATGGACCACATCCCATGGATCTCAAATTAGAGATTTCTGCAGAGAAAAGACCAAAACCAAGGGCATGACTCGTGATGCTCTGGAGTGAACACTGTATTGGGAAAATTGGCAAGGTCCCCACTTTGTCCTGCAGCATCAAGTGGCTGCGATGCTCAGCCATGGCTTGCGGGTGCCACAGCTGGTGTCACCTCACTGAAATGTGGATGTCCCAGGGAGATGGCAGTTCTCAGTTCTCCATGCAGTGACAAGAGGATGGGATCTGCCCAAGGGGGATCTAACATCTCACCCCTCTCCCAGAGAGGCCTCTCACTGTGGGGACTGAAACCTCAACCTCAGCGGGATGAACCCAGCCCCAAAGCAATATTACTGATGACATCAACAGTGTCACTCTTCTTCTCTTGCCACAATCCATCAGGCTGACTGGGCCATACTCCAGGAAGGAACTGACCATGGGCACACATGAAGAACCCAGCAAGGGCACTCCTTTCCAGTATTTATGGTGCAACCCTACAGCCCAGAGAGTTTTTCCAAGTTCTCATCTTAGGTCACCATGAAAACAAATATCCCCAAACTTTGAGTAAGCAGCTCAAATCACAGCTTTGTGATTTCCCAAATGTAAAACTACCAATGTTCACAACTAAAGTTCATAAGAACTGACTTATCTTACTGTACAATCCTAGAGTAAATGGAAAGATATATCCACTTAAAAAAACCCCACCTTATTTTCTGAAGCATATGGAATACAAACAGTTAACCAAACAGAAAAGGGAAGATGTGTTGGCTGCTGAGATACTCACCAATGCTGCAGTCAGTCCTATTCTGCACAGAAAGTAAAGAACAAAAATAGATTTTGCAGGAGGAACAGAGTGGTCTTGCAAGAGTAGACAGAATTCTCTTGCTGAACAGGCACATCAGCCCCGTTACAAGAGCAGTCAGTAAGAGAAGAAAACTCAAACTTTTCAATTCTGCAAAGCAGTCAGATAACCAGAATGGTTCATCAAACCCTCTGATGAAGTGGGGCTACACCACAGCCCATGGCCAAGGCTTAGACTTCATTAGTAAAACACTGACAGAATGTAAAAGTGTCTGTGCTTGATTTATACCATCATCTCTAGGGCTGCCTGGAAAACATGATTGCTAAATGTTGGTGTTTAAGATCTGAAAGCAAACCTGACCAGGCTGTTTTATCATCTCAGAGACAAGAACAGTGGTATTATTTTTTTAACTATTAAAAAATATCTCAGGCTTTCCCAAGATAAGTTTTGAGTTGTCTGGTTATTTTAACCATCACTTTTCATCACAGAAAAAGGGGGAGGAAGAAGGAGGAGACATCACTTCAGCTGTTAATCTTTGGGGGACACAATGCAGGTGAGACCTCAGACACACGTAGCCAGAGCACAGAGCACTCAGTTCAGGGGTGGCCACGACCTCGCAGCCCCAAGCTGTCCCAGCCACGCAACGTCGGGGACGCTGTGTAGAAGGTCAGGATGTCTCATCTGTTGCCATCCTCCTTAATACCACAAGCAGCTCACTGCAAACAAGGGTCTTTCAGAACTGCGTCCTCTAAGTGACCCACGATCCCCCAAAGCCTGTGCCCATAACACCAGCTCCACTGGGAAATGCCATACAGGGGCACAGGGACGCTGTTGGGGACAAGGCTAGTCTGGGGGGACATGCAGCAACACCCAGATTCAGCAGCATAAAGTCTTGCTCCTGACTGCCATCCTCCAGGAAATAAAACCAAGGGCTGGTAGCCTCTCCAGATTAAACTGGATCATAAAAACAAACCAAACAGGAAACAGAAGCTCTGTGTGTACCCATTCTGGTGGAAACTCAGGCTGCCTGCAGGGCTGAGGTGGCCTGAGGCCATCAGACTTCATGGCCAGGTGACTTGGGCACAGTGGCAGGGTCCCAAACACACCAGACCTGGGCTCCTGCAAGCAGTGAGCCAGCCCACAGAGGTGGCCTGGCCTTTCCTTCCTTTCTATGCTGTAGCCAGCAGCAGGAGGCAGACATACCAGATCCTCACTTGTCTGGTAGGGTGGAAGTCAAATGACCCAGTTTGGCAAAACCGTTAATTTAACCTCACAGCCCCAACCCAGCCCCATCTGCCTCTAGGGCTCAGGGGGTTTCTTCCTCCTCACCATGACACCCTCAAACAGCCCTGCTGAGATGGACTTCGGGGTGTGGATGGATGAGAAGCTCAACATGTCCCAGCCACGTGCACTGGCATCCCAGAAACCCTCCGTGTCTTGGGCTCATCCAACAGTGTGGGGAGCAAGTGAGGGAGTGATTCTGCCTCTCTGTCCTGCTCAGGTGAGACTCCACCTCCAGTGCTGCCTCCAACTCTGGGGGCACCAAGACAAGGAAGGTGTGGAGCAGATGGAACAAGTCCAGAGGAGGCCAAAGAGATGTTCTGGTGGCTGGAGCCCCTCTGCTCTGGAGCCAGGCTGGGAGAGCTGGGGGGGGTTCACCTGGAGAAGAGAAGGCTCCAGGGAGACCTGAGAGCCCCTTCCAGGGCCTAAAGGGACTCCAAGAGCTGGAGAGGCACTTTGGACAAGGGACTGGAGGGACAGGACAAGGGGGAATGGCCTCATACTGCCAGAGGGCAGGGTTAGATTACATATTACAAAGAAATTCTTCCCTGTGAGGGTGATGAGGCCCTGGCACAGGTTGCCCACAGCAGCTGCAGCTGCCCCACCCCTGGAAGTGTTCAAGGGCAAACTGGATGGGCCTTGGAGCAACCTGGTGTAGTGGAAGGTGTCCCTGCCCATGGCAGGGGGTTGGAACGACAAGAGCTTTAAAGTCCATATCAACCCAAACCATCCTGTGATTCACTGTATCAGCTGATCTTCCCTCCACCACCACTCAGCCCGTGGAGTTTGACATGGCAGAAAAACTACTCTACCCTGTGACCATGATGCTCCTATTTTTTTTTCTGATTGGAAATTCTGACTCCCCTGCCCACACATCCCCACCTCTTTGCTGGCAAGGTTGGGTCAAGGCTGTGCAGCCACCTGCCAAAATTTAGGCAAGTATCTCTGCAACCACAGTTGGTTTTTCCTGGTTATATTTTTATTATGATTTTTTTTAATAGTGGTGTTATATTTTATAAAGAAGGGTGCAAGACACATATGACTCTTTGTAAATAACTAAAATAGAGTGTGTACTTAGAAAAAAGCAGAGGATATCCATGTAAGACCTGCGTGCTGTGGGGGAAGCACATTCCCCCCATCCAGCCACGGTCTCCTCCATCACTCCCAGCTTTCACACACCCACACAATGACTAGGGAAAGCCACCTGCATCTACCAGGCGCCAAAAACCACGGATAGTGGGGCTTTCCTGAGCTTCTTTCACACTCTCCATCCACTCTGCTCTCAGATCCCGCCACCCTCCTGCCACTCATGGCTCTGTGTGGATCAGGAACAGCATCAACCTGAGACTGGTCTCTGCACCTGTCAGTGTGCTAGGAGCTCACCCCGAGGCAGCAACTCAGCTCAGCAGCAATGAATACCCTCCCCAGGGGCTTACAGAGTCATAGAATGGTTTGGGTTGGAATGTACTTTAAAACTCATATTGTTCAAACCCCCTGCCACAGGCAGGGACACCTTCCACTAAACCAGGTTGCTCCAGGGCCCATCCAACCTGGCCTTGGACACTTCCAGGGGTGGGGAAGCCACAGCTTCTCTGGGTAACCTGTGCCAGGGCCTCCCCACCCTCACAAGGAAGAATTTCTTTGTAATATCTAATCTAACCCTGCCCTCTGGCAGTGTGAAGCCATTCCCTCTTGTCCTGTCCCTCCAGTCCCTTGTCCAAAGTGCCTCACCAGCTCTCTTGAAGCCTCTTTGAGTGCTTTTCAACAAAATACCCCCAATGCCCTCTAAACAATACCATGAAGTACCATGTCCACTTGTTTTTTTAACACTTCCAGGGATAGTGACGCCATGACTGCCCTGGGCAGCCTGTGCCAATGCCTGACCTCCTTTTCTGTGAAGAAATTTTCCCCAGTATTCAACCTGAACCTTCCCTCGGCACAACTTGAGGCTGTTCCCTCTTGTCCCATCCTTTGTTAGCTGGGAGGAGAAACAGACCCCTCCCACCTGCCTATAAGTGCTACTCAGGGAGCTGTACAGAGCTTCACCTGCCCCTGCCAGGCACGGCCTTAGCACTTGCCTCGGCCCCCTGCGTTTCACAGCGCAGAGTGAAAACTCGGTGTCTCACCCCAAGTGCCGCCGGTCGAGGAGCATCGGCTGCCGGCGCTCAGGGCCGGGGTGCAGCCGTGACCCAGCTCTCCGCCTCCCTGCCCGCCTCACCGTCCCCGTGGCTCCCACCTGCCCCCGCCGCCGGACACCGCCCTCCGGCAGCACGGGGCGAACTGCCCGGAGCCCCGCGGTGCCTCCGCAGAAGGCGGCTCCTTCCCGGGGACCCCGCCAGCCACCGCCCCGGCCGGGCCTCGGCGGGACGCGGCCGCCCCCGAAGGGGTGTTTCGGACACCGCCGGCCCGGGACGGAAGGGCAGGCGGCCCCGCGCCTCGCTCACCTTCCGCCTCCCAGCGCTGCAGGGCGGCGGGGCCGCTGCGGCGAGCGCTGCCCAGAAGCTCGGCGGGGAGCGGCTCCATCCGGCCGTCCAGGCGCTCGGATGGGCCGCGCTGGCGGGCCCCGGCCGCCGCCGCCAGCCGGCAGTGCTCGCCCAGCCCCGGCGGCAGCGCCGCCAGCAGCGCTCTGCGCTGCTCGGGGCCCAGCTCGGCCCAGAACCGCAGCAGGTGGCCCTGCCCGCACCGCTCCAGCCGCGCCCGCACCTCCTCGGGCGGATCCATGGCGCAGGAAGCCCGCTGTGGCCGGCTCTGGACCCAGCGGGAGCGGGCACCGGGCGGGGCCAGAGGTGCCGTCCCACCCCCGGAGCCCCCTCCCCGCCGCTCCCGGGAGCGGGACTGGTCGGGGCTGTAGCGCGATCCCCGCCAGTTCCCGGAGCCGCCGGGACCTTCCCGAGCTCGACCCCCCGGGGTCCGCAGGATTTGACGCCCCCGGCCCCGCGGGCTCCGGCCAACGCAGCGCTTCCCCCGCGGCCAGATCCCTGCTCCGCAGCGGCCGTCATTCTGCGGCTGCCCTGGGATGTGTCTGCCTGGACCCCCAGCCTCTGGTGCTGGGACCTCGGTACCAGAGGGGGTCTCACGCCCCGTCGTACACCCGCACTTGGAAACGCGTCATGAAATCTCGGAGTTCCCTCAGTGCAGCAGGAGCTGGGTGGGCCCGGCTGTACCCCAGCCATGGTGTAGGATCAGGGCACCCAGCTCAAATCCAGCTCCCCATTGTTGAAATAAAGTACCAATGAGATAGATAAAAGTTAAAAATGCATTGAATCACCGAAGTATAGTACAGGATAAATAAAAGAATTTATGAAAGATGAGTGAATAACCAAACCAGCAGGAGTCAAGGGCCATGACCCAAAAATTGAAGAGCAAGAGAACAACACTCTAAATCAAACTAAAAAACCAAAGAACAACTTTGTATGAACTGAGTGCTCATTAGCATAGTAAAATCCTTGTCCATAGACTGCAATTGCCCCTTATTTACAGAAGACCCTTCCCCATATAATAATGGCCAGTCTTCGCGAGCGAAGATCCGGGGAAGGTCTTTACACCTTCCAGCCTGCGCATTGGATTTTTTAGGTGAGACACAGTGTGCGCGGAACTGAGCCCACCCTTTAATCCTAAGGTTCATCTGCCGGGGCCAAGCGAGCTTGGACGGTGGCAGCGAGGTCCTCAAGACGTAGGTGGGTTGCCTTTAAGGCTAACGAGAGCTCCACCTGCCCGGGAGTGGCCCTGACCGGGAATCGAACCCGGGCCTCGGCGGTGACAGCGCCGCGCCCTTACCACTAGACCACCAGGGGCTCCCCCCTTCCCCATAGATCATGAACAATAAAACAAGTGTGCAAGGTATCTTTAGATAGAAACAAGGGAATGAAAAGACAATTATTAGAGCTTTAGGTCATTACCTGTAGGGAAATGCTGATTTCTGTTGAATCCAGTGTATAAAAATGGGCACATGGCATGCTGAAAGTATGCTAGCTTTGTGGATTCACCACCCAGCACCCATCTCTGTGTAGGTATGAAATAAAATCAATTATCTTGACTCTATGTGTGGATCAGCTTTTTGCACATAGAGTGGAAGAACCCAGTTTTGGGACAACAGAGAGAGCACTGGCAGCAGTGAAGTAACCAGACACAACAACCCAAAGGCCAGGGCTAGGCCAGTCACAGCATTGGAAGGTACAGGGTGAGGGAGCTCCCTCTGCAGCCCATGCTGGGGTCACAGGCTACTGAGAGGGGGGACTGTGCAGTGTGCTTCACTCCTGCCCTCAAGCACCACCCAGTGTATACAGTCCACTCCTGCTGCTGGGCAGCCTGGCACTAACCCTTTGTCTCAGCCACCAGCCACCAGTCTGTCTCTGTGGCATCCTGCACACAGTCAGCACAGCTGGGCAGAAGGAGACAAGAAGACAGACAGACAGGAGCTCAGGCACAGCCACCTCCCTGCATGTAAATGGAGTCAGGAGAGCTGGATTCCATCTGGATATGACCATCAAGTCAGAAAGAACTCCTGAGAGTTGTCAAAGCTTTTGTTTCATGTTCTATTTCCTATTTTATGTGACTTGACAAGCTCCTGCTCTGAAGAGGTTTGGGGTTTTGAAACCTCCTTGCTCTGCTCCCCTTTATACAAAATCTCTCCCTGTCATGGTTGTATTCCTTGCCTGCCCAGTGTGTGGATGGGTGCAGGTCCTTTCATGTACCTGGTACCTACATAATCACCAACCTTTATTCATCAGAAAAGGCTCTCTCAGATACCACTTGTAAATCAGGCCCTGCCATTTCCTGCAGAACTCGCTTCCGTGCCTCAAAGGAATCCCAGCTCAGAGCCGTGGGATCTCATACCCGTGGGATCCTAGAAGAAGCACGGAAAATCTTGCTGCTGCTGCTGGCGAATATGCTTCCACCCTTCAAATCAGCCATCCACCAGAACAGGTTTGTCTGGCTACAGAGCGTCCCCTGGACTGGTTCTACAACCCATGGCAGTGTATGTGTAGATATTTTCTTCTGCAAAGCAATAAAAATGATGACAAGTTGGATCAGTTACACCAGGCAGGACAACCTGAGCGAGCAGGAGGGAGGGATGCTTGGGCCAAACAAAACACAAACATGCAGGTAGAACAGGAAATTCAGCAGGGAAAAAAGCTCCAGCACCCTGACAGCAGAGAGTGCACAGCACTCTGTCGGGGTGAGGTATCCCAGCAGGAGAGAGGCAGAGCTTCTTGTGTTTAGGGCCTTGCTCCAGGCTTCAACACATAAGTACACTCCAGTGCATTCCCCAAAGAAATATGGTTTTACAATCATTCCCTGAATAAGATGACAGACAGGGGAATTTCTGGCTGTGATACAGCTGTGACTGCTGTTGTCCTTCATTGATCCTGGCTTCATCATCATTGGGAGAGTGTATGATAAGATAAAGCAGTTGCTAGATGGATTCCAATCAGAAACCCTGCAGTATCTATCATACTTCCATTTAAGCCCCAGATAGTTTCCTGTATTTAAAACAGGAGGGGTGAGATGGTGAGATAGGACACAGTGACTGCCATTTCCTGCTAACACCCGTTCTTACTCTGTGGACCCAGGTGAGCAAACAACCCACCACCCCCACAGACAGCTTATTTCAACTTCTCACCAACTGCCCTTCTACCAACCCTTGTGACAGCCCATGACCCACCAAGCATCTACCAGACTTCCTGCTTTTTGGCCTTCTGGGAGAAAAAACAGTTTGGAGGAGAGAAAAGTCACTTCATGGCAAGTGCCTGGCCCCCACCAAAGAAAACACAGCATGTCTCCAAGAAGCCCTGTTTGCAATGAGATGGAAAACACAATGTCATTGCAGCGATGAGGAGAGCAAACACAATATCCCTGCCCAAAGGGAAACCTCTCCAACCACGCTCTCCTCACTATTTTTAGCCCTTTCCCAGAAGTTTCTCAGGACCGTATACATTTCTGGGTTGACAGTTTGGTACCCCACTGAAAGTAATTCCCTGCACCCACCAGCTTTGGGACTTATACTTAATGAATTTTTCAGTGATGGGACATACCAGGACTTGGTCTGGACTGTTGTGGACACAGCTCCTGGTCTGGTTTTAACCAAGCTCTGACCAACCATTCCTGGGTACAGTTTGGCAACCTGCACTGGCTGGGGACAAACCCACTTTCAATGCAGCACTGTCTGGGCTGCCAGTGGTGCCAGCTGTTCCATGTGCCAGGCAACAGTATGCACACACCGAGCCCACAGATCTGTGGCTGGTTCCCCACCAGACCTTGCTCTCCCCAGAGAGAGCAGTGGAGGTTCACAACATCTGTTTGGACATGGTCACCAGGAGACTACTTCATGGCTGTTAGTCACCATGTGTTCTCTGCATAATCAAGATTTACATGGGAACACTTACAGGCCACTGAAGACAGCACGAGCTGCTGCCACAGTCACCCATCAGCACCCACTGATGGTTCATGTCATTTAGGAAGGTGCCCCATCACCAGCACACTGTTCCTCCAGTGATCTGCTGGGGTTTGGTGCAGCTTCTGTGACCTCTCTTCACAGAGGTGGCAATGCTGGTTGGTAAGACATGCTGACCTGCCACCAGCCTCCCAGGAGACATCAGGTACCCTCTCCAGAGAGGGGCAGTGATATGTTTGGTGTTACTGCACCAAACCCATGCATGTCATTGCTGATGCCCACAGGACAGCAGAGACAGAGGGCTAGGCCAGGTCTGAATGGCAGCTGGCATTTCC
The DNA here is from genome assembly GCF_022539395.1 of Myiozetetes cayanensis. Taxonomy (NCBI): domain Eukaryota; kingdom Metazoa; phylum Chordata; class Aves; order Passeriformes; family Tyrannidae; genus Myiozetetes; species Myiozetetes cayanensis. The sequence continues at coordinate 299,656 of NW_026087765.1, read as the reverse complement.
CAGTAGCTTGGAGGAAGGACAACTGAATAACTATGTTTTTTATATTTCAGAAAACAAAGAAGTCTCTGTCCATCAGAGGTCTGAGCTGGCCCCAAGATAATAATAATGGCCAGTCTTTGCGAGCGAAGATCCGGGGAAGGTCTTTCCACCTTCCAGCCTGCGCATTGGATTTTTTTAGGTGAGACACAGTGTGCACGGAACTGAGCCCACCCTTTAATCCTAAGGTTCATCTGCCGGGGCCAAGCGAGCTTGGACGGTGGCAGCGAGGTCCTCAGGATATAGGTGGGTTGCCTTTAAGGGCTAACGAGCCCCACCTGCCCGGGAGTGGCCCTGACCGGGAATCGAACCCGGGTCTCCGCGGTGATAGCGCGGTGCCTTTACCACTAGACCACCAGGGGCTCCTGGCCCCAAAATAAAGTGAGAGAAAATACCCTGCTCCCCACCCCCCCAATAAAAAAAAAATAAAAAAATAAAAAAATAAAAAATAAAAAATAAAAAAATAAAAAATAAAAAAATAAAAATAAAAAAATAAAAAAATAAAAAAAAAATCCCAAGAAGTCTTTTCCAAGAATATTCAAAATCTCTCTAACCTCAGCCACTTGACACACTGAGGATGAAAACATCAGCCTGTCTCAAGGCAGCTTCTTGAGGGCACTTTGGTATGAAAAATGCAGTAAGAGCAGAGCTGCCCTCTAGGCAGTTGTGTCCCAGCTCCTTGTGCTGGAGCAGGAAGCTTCACATAGACAGCAAGAGTATTTTGGCTGAAACAGCAGATATAGTCAATGCCAGGAACTGTTTCTGATATCTCTGGATCACCTTCCTGGTGGGATATATTGGCTAGGCAGGGAAATTGGACACAAGACATTACGGTCACTCTGAATTCCTTCTGTTATTCCCAGCTGCTCCTGCAAGACCAGAATGGGAGGAGGAACACAGAGAAAAAACCCCTTTTGTTTGCAGATCTAGCCTTTGCTGATCAAAACAGCCCATGTGCTGATGCTGCCAGAGCTGAGCAGCACCACATTGACTGCCTAGTTTCTGGAATAGGAAGGGGAGGGATGCAGCACTGGTTCCCTCTCCTTGTATCCTGAGCAGGTGTGAACTTGTTTAGTCAAACACAGCTAAGCCAAGCAGAGATCTCAAACAGGTACAACAGCTCCAGGAAATTTATGAAAAGAAATGAGTTAAAGAAAAGCAGTCTGTGAAGAGTTCAGCCACAGCACAGAGACCAGCTGGAGCAGGACACACTGTCTGATGGAGAGGTTTTGCAGAGGAGGCAGCATCTTGCACCAGGATGCTGCATCTTGCACATACCACTGCATCTAACAGATGCAGCAAATTTCCCTGTAAAGTAGAGAAACTCATTCTCCTACCAGCTCCAGTACATAGTAAGTTTATAAAATAAAAGACCCAAATCCTGTTTCTCTTACATTTGTCAATACTGGAGGGGTTTTTTTCCCCCTTTATTATCTGTGGCTCCTTTGAGCCCCTACCCCAGCTCCTGCTGGTGATGGCCACTGGTGCCTCACCAGGCACAGCACTGGGATGATGAGACTCAATTCCCTCTGTCAGCACTCACTTCCCCCATGTACCAGGCAAGTGCAACACCGTGCTGGTGCTTCATATCCCTCTTCTGTAGGGATGCTGCATTGAGTGACACTTCTGGGGTGTATGAGAGAATGGTGCTGAGGGTGAATGCCACAGTTGGGTGGTTTTTTTGTCCCTCTTTGCTAATTACATTGGATCTGAAGCCTCAGGAGTTGTGCTAATTTTGGCAGGGTAGAGGTATGGGGATAGGTTTTGGATTTGTGCTGAAAATGGTGCTGATAATACAGAGATTTTTTTTTTGTTGTTGCTGAGTGGTGTTTACACAGAGCCAAGGTCTTTTCTGCTTCCCATCTGAACCCACCAGTGTAGGGGCTGTGGGTGCACAAGCAATTGGGAGTGTACACAGCTTGGACAGCTGACCCAAGGGGTATTCTGGACCATATGGCATCACATTCGGTGTATAAACCAGGGGGCAGAAAGAGGAAGGGTCTGGGATTTGTCTGCCCCAGTAACTGTTACACAGGATGGAGCCCTGCTTTCTGGAAAGGTTGCACACCTGCCTGCCCATGGGAAACAGTGAATGAATTCCTAGTTTTGCTTTGTGTGGGTGTGTGTGTGGCTTTTGTTTTCCCCATTAAAGTGTCTTCATCTTAACCCATGATTTTCCCACTTTTACCCTTCCCTTCTCTCCCCCATACCACCAGGAGTGAGTGAGGCTGTATGGTGCTTAGTTGCTGGCTGGGGTTAAACTACAACATGTCTCTTCTTGAGACCTCTTCAGGTCTCTGCTTGAAAAGAAACCAGGATTTGTGCCTGGATGGATGGATGGATGGATGGATGGATGGATGGATGGATGGATGGATGGATGGATGGATGGACACCAGCCAGAGCGGCTCTTCTCGGGGTGCAGGGTCCCGGATAACCAGGGGATGGAGGAATAAACATCTCCCTGAGTCCTGCTCGCTCGCGACAGAGAAAGTGGCGGGGTCTCGGTCCCTGCTCCATCCCACTCCGAAGGGACCGGACCCCCCCGCGGCCCCTCGGCCGCGAGCAGGGCGGGAGCCGCGTGGAACTCAAACCGCCGTCCTCCCTCTCAGCCAATGGCCGGAGGGAGCGCCCGCCGCCAGCCAATGAGAGCTCGGCACAACCCGGCCCTGGCCAATAGGCGCGCGGGGCCGGGCCGGGGTAACGCTCGGCGGCGATGGCTCCGGAGCGCGGCGATCGCCTCTCTCCGCCGGGACCGAGGGGCTTCCGAGGGCTTTCCTGCAGAGCTTGCGGACCCTTTTCGATATCCTGGATGACCGGCGACGGGGTTACGTGCACCTACGGGAGATCGAGTCGCGCTGGCGGGGCGCAGAAGCCCAGGAGCTGCCCGCCGGGGTGATGGAGGGGTTGCGGCAGGCGGCACCGGCCAGCGGGTACCTCACCTTCGAGAGGTTCGTCCTGGGTCTGCGGGCGGCCCTGCCCGGGGCTGAGCCCCCGGCTGAGGGCGGCAGCGGCGGGCAGCGGAGCGTGGAGAAGCCACCGAGCCCTCGCTGTTCCGAAGAGCGACGAGGAAAGAGCACCGGGCAGCGGGAACCGGGGCACAGCCAGCCCAGAGGCCGCGGTGAGTGCCGGGGGCTCCGGGCTCGCGGGGTTGATGGCAGCGCCGGGCCCGGGGACTGGCGCCCGAAGGTCGGCTGGGATCTAGTGCTTCGTCCTGCTCCCTTGTGCTCTCCTCGGGGCTAGAGCCAGCGATTCCCACAGGGCCAGTGTGAAACTCCGCCAAAGTTACTGCCATGCTCAGTTGGGCTTTGCTGGGTTCCGGTCCCGGTGTGGACATCCCGACGCCGCCGCCCGCCCAGGGCTGTGCTCCCTTCGCGAGGCGCTGGGCTATTTATATCGCTGACAGAAGGAATTAAGGGCTTTACCGTAACGTGTCCGTGGTTGTCCCCCGGCGTAGAGTCTGTCCTGACCTTTCCCGGGGGCGTCTCAGAGGATGGTTGGGACCTGCGGACCCCCCGAGCAACCTTGACGGGGTGAGGGTTATGGTCACGGAGTACTCGTGGGCTCTGGGCTGGGGTGGCCCTCAGGAAGGATTCTTTCACAATGTCATGCACGTGCAATAAAAATTGCAAAACCTGATCCAGCTTTTTGGTTTGGATCATTCTGCAACACTATTCCCATAATAAATAATTAAGGAATGAATAAATGAGAAAGTGGCACCAGGTTAACATGCTTTGCTGTCCCGGGCTCTGGCTGCAGAGCTCACCTGCAGGTCCCTATGGACTCTTCCCCTGCCTTGGTACCTGGGGGCCCTGTGTGGCTCTGCCAGAGCCCTCTGGGGTGGTACGCTGACCTTGGCACAGGAAAGACCGTTTCATTAGCATCTTGATTTGTTGCTAGTCAGTAGGAGATGTTATAAGGAAATCAGGTTTCTGGGCTTATCTGGGTAGGTAATAATTCTTTATCTGGGTTTGTGAAGTGCTTTGAGACATGAGGACACAAAGGTCTGCGTGAGGACCTGGTGTTCGTTATTGCACGACCTGAGTGCTTATGAGAATACTTCCTCCACCTTGGGAATGTCGGGCTAGTTTGCCTTCTCTTCCTGCCCACTCCCTTCCAGTCCCTTCTGCTGGGTGGAGAAGAAACTTTATCTGTGGCTGAGGTTCTCTGCTTTCCATTTTGCCTCCAGACTAATCACTGGAGCTTCATCTAAGGGAATATTATTAAGCAGGCTGACTCTTCTATCATCAAGAGTGTAAATCTGGTAAAACCTGCAAAAAATCCTGCTTGGTGAATAGACAGCAGATTGAAAACTCTGTCCTGGGAAGGAGCAAGAAGATGACTGCAGCAGCTTTCTGCTTGCTGAGGATCTTTTCCTTATAGGCTGATGTTCCACAGCTGTCTGGAGCCTGTAGACAGGGTTAGTGCCTCAGCCCTTGATGCCAGCTTCCCCAGCTGCAGGGTCATATTCTGGCAAGAGGCCTGAGTTTCAAATTGATTCATCAGCTTAGAAAATGTTACAGCTCAGAGTTACTCCGTCTCTTTTAACTCCTGCACAACTGCCTAGTGCTCCCTTGGAGCACTGGAAGGTTTCCCAGGGTGTGGTTGAACAGGTGGATATTCTCCTCAGCTGGCTGTGAGGGAGCTGGGCGGTGCTGTGTCAGGACACAGCTCCGTCACACTACAGAGAAGTGTGCTGGGAGCTGTCTGTTCCTCCAGGAAGCTCTATCTCCACTAAGATTATATTGTTTGGGTGCTAGGCTGCTCTGAGCCTCCAGCTACATGTGGTGGCTTCTGTAAGAACCCAACTAAGTGCAGTGAGAGGATGTAATGAGTCAGAGGAAGCTCTCCCTGCCTATGATTTGGGGAAAGGGGTGCTCACAGGATGCCTTCCCAGCTCTGCTTTATGATCTGGGGTCAAACGTGATTTGGATGTGACTCACGGCAAAATGGCAGAGGTTGGGGCCATGTGACTCTCCTGGTGTGTCCAGGGGTGTAATGAGCCAGTGGACAACAATGCCCTTTCTCTCACTAAGTTCTGCTAGTGTGTGGGCTGAAGCACTTCTGAAGAAGTCCCTTCTTAAGTCACCTTCCAGCTTCTCCTCAGCCCAGCAGTGCTCAGGCAGCCCACAAGCTTCTGCTGGGTGCCCCATGGTCCCTGAGGAGCCAACAGCACCCTCTAGGCACAAGGATGGTGAGATGGATATTGGGGAAGTCACTGTGATGGTGCCAACTGGTGCCTTGTCACAGCAGTGTCTGAGTGTGTCACTCCTGGGGGTCTTTACCCCTGTGGTTCTCCTGTGAGCTGAGACCTGGGGAAGTCAAGGCACAGAGCAGAAAGTGCCTTGCCCAGGAGGTGTGTGATGGCCCTGGGCACTGCTTCCTCCCCAGCACTGCACTTACCCTTGCTCCAGGGGTAGCTGGGCTCTAGCAGCTCCCTGGAGAGCTGGTGGCACTGGCAGGAAGGATGAGACTGTTTGTAGGGGCTTATCTGGGTCATCGCCAAGGGCAAGTGTGGAAACGTGTAAAACGACCGTGAGGTGTCTGCTTGTCTTGGGCAGGGAGGCTCCCAGAGGGAGGAGGCTGTCCCTTATCTCATGTCAGGATCTCTTCTACTCTGGTGATCTGGTCCTGCTCTTTTCCTAAGAACTATCCAAACTCATTAGCAGGAATCCATTTTTAGCCACTACCTTGTCAGTTCAGGTGTGCAGAGCTTGACTGTTTGACCAGGAGCTCCTGCTTATCACAGGTGCAGCTCAGCTCAACCCCTGGCACTTCCAGGTAACAGCAGCAAAAAGCTTTTAACACATGCCTGTCCTGCAGCTCCTACCAGAAGCGTTCCTGGCTTTGCCTTGGGAGTCTGCATGTTGAAGGTACCCTCGATTTGGGGCTGTTTCTCCGTGTTCTGAGCAGGATGTGCTACTGGTCTGCTAAGAGAACACACACGTGGTCACACCAGTCTTGCTGGGTTCCTCCCAGGTAGATTTGGGTGTATGAAACCAAAGGCAGTTGGCAAAGCACACTGATGGGTGATATCAAAGACCGTGTATATTGATGTGCTGTAGACCTGCCTGTGCCAGAGTATTTGCTGGGAGGTAGAGCAGGATGCTGTGATGGACCAGAAGGAGGACTTTTCCCATGGCATGGTGGCTTCTTTCTCCAGTGACACAAAGCTGTCACGTTGCCTGCTGTCCCCTCAGCCTGAGTCTGGTTCCTACCACTGAACCGGTGTGAATGTGGCAGCACAGGCAGCCCTGGCACAGTGCAGATCTCCCAGATCTCGTTGCCTTAAAATGCTCCTGTGGCCATGGCTGCTCTCCCTTGCCCCGTATCCCAGCTCCATCGTGTCCGTGTGCTTGGCTGAGGAAACTCATGGAGCAGAAGGAAGCAATGTGCCCGGCCAGGTGATGCCATGCACCCTGTCCTGGCAATAACAGCCCTTCATGTGCCTGCAGCAGGGACCGTGCCAGACCTGAGCCAGGTAGCTCTGGTACCCAGGAGCCAGCACATGCCCAGCCATGGGAGGAGGATGTGCGATGGATGGCAGATGCATGGGGAGCAGTCCCGAGGAGAGCATATCTTCCCCAGCTGCCTGCCATCATTTACCAGCTCCCTGATGTTTAAAAGCCAGGTTGGGAAAAGCACTCTTGAGGAGACTTCTGTGCAGGGAGCGGGCAAGCTGCAGGACTCAGGGGGTAGCATGAGGCAGGGTGTGCTGGGCCAGGAAAGGAGGAGCAACAGGCTGGTGCCCAGGCATGCCTAGGAAGGTGCTGGCTGCAGCCCTACCTGCCCTGGTGCTATGGTTTGGGGCAGTGGGGTTTCAGAGTGCTACTCTACCTGCTCAGCCAGAGGCAAATCAGAGGTGGTTTGGCTGTGGCTACAGGGGCTGAGTTTCTGGTGAGGGCAGGTGGTGCAGGGCTTGTACAGACTTCAGTGCAGGTGCCCAGGGAGTTCCTGCCCCGGCTAACAGGTAGGAGGTGTCTGATCCAGTCTGGAACCTGCCAGTATGAACTTAATCTGCAAAAATAGGTTATGCATGGATTTGCATCAGCACCATGTGTTTGTAGTAGATTAGTCTTTTGCAGGATAGGATGTTGGGGTTTTAATAAAATTTTGAAAAAACAACAGCCTGATTTACTCTGGTTATATCACAGGTGTGCAGTCTGGGGGAATGTCCACATGGCCAAGTCCACCACCAAGCAAAAGCTGCCTTCAGGTGAAGCTGGGTTCCTGGCAGAGCCAGTGCCACCTGAGTGGGAGCCAGGTGTCCCATGAGGGCCAGCAATATCACTGACTGGACCAGTTTTGCCTGGAAGCTGCTTGTGATACCGAAAAGCAGCAGAAACAAATTTAACGCCAATTTGTAGACATTAAAAAGGGCATTTTTCTTTATTCAGTGCTGGACGTTCAGAGGAGAGCTCCTCTAATCAAACAACAGATGGACAGGGCTTTTTATTACACCTACTGTTTATATATTCATCAGATATTCTCACTAAATGCATATTCATTAGTTTGCTTTACATAGTCAAAGCCATATTGGAAGTCCTTCTTTGGTCCTTCTGTGTCTTTTTCACTGTCTTGACCTCAGGTCTTGAGCAGGCACAGCATTATTGTAACAAAATCTGTAACATTTGTTCTTTATCTTGTTTGGGTACACAGGGCTTAGTTTACATCCTGATTGTTTGAGTACATCCCTTATCTAATTCTCTAGGGCTTCTCCAAGATTATATTGTTCCTTATTTGGGCATTCCAGGATACCTTGAGTAAAGATTCTATTTCTCCTATCACTTGCTCTCTGCAGAAGATGACACTGAGGTTTGTTGCCAGCCTGGCACAGCTGAGTCAGCCATTCCTGAAGCCTGTCCTGCCTGGATAAAGGTGGGAGCAGGCACTCAGGCTAGTGCTTTGCTCAGCCTCTCCCTGTTTGCAAGACCACCCTGCAGATCATCCCACAGAAGTGACCCTGGGGAGGTTTTTGTTGGAAGGGGCTGGTGGCCTCATGCCTTCCTCTGTTCCAGGTGGTGATGCGAAGTCTACTGGGCAGTCCCAGGGGGATGGTGGCCACCTGGGGGCTGGGGACACTCGGAGGCATCAGAGGGGCCGTGCAGAACACCGGAGACACACCATCACCAACGGCGTGGACTTCAGCACGGTAAGGGACAGCCCTGACACGGGCTCCCATGGTGGAGAAGGTGGATTGCAGTGCTGACACCATCTCTGGGCTGTGGTTCCCCCGCTGCCCACCTGCATACGTGAGCCACGGGACATTGGGCAGATCCTGATATTTTGGATACAAAGCTCTGTTGATGTATGTGGAGGTTCTGCCCTAACTTGCGTGGCTCTTTCTGTCCTCACCAGAAATCATGCCTGACAGGGAGGAGGTGCGTGCCTTTCCCTGGAGTGGGGTCAGCCCGTGGAGCTAGCATTTGACTGCATGGCTGCCTTCCCTGTGGGCAAGGTCTTGAGCAGGGAAAGGTGAAGGTGGGGGTGTGGCAACAGGTGGATCTCTGGGCCTTTCAAGCACCCCAGTGAGGGTCAGGTACTCTGCACTGGCAAGTGGTGGGGCCAGGCTGTGTCCCCTTCCAGATGTTCCCTGCAGGTCAGGGCTCAAGCATACTGATCCTCCTGGCTCCCAAGAGACTTTTTGCCAGCAAAGCAGAGAAATCCACAGTGAATTTAACCAGGCAGCCCAGGATGGAGGCATCTGCTTCCTTCTCTCTGCCCCTGAGTAGAGAGGCTTGGATCAGATGCCTGGGTGAAGGGATCTGCACTGGAGGCGCTGCCTGGGCATGTTGCCCACAGGCTCAAGCTAAATTGTCCTGGGAAGAGAGCCAGGACCAAGCCTGCAGAATGAGTGCTTGGTGAGACTGTCACCATTGCACTTCCACCCCTTGCACCCTGGTGTCACCCTGCTCCTGCAGCCCAGCAGGCCTGAGTGGCAGTGCCCAGCCTTGTGCTGGCCTTGGGGGACACAACATACCCCAATGCCAGCCTGGGAGGGGGTGTTTGTGCACATAGTTTGCTGGGCTTGCAGCCTTGCAAGGGCCAGGGTCCCCATTGGGCCAAGCAGTCTCTGCTGAAAGGTGCTGATAAGGAGTGATAAATGAATGTCTGGGATCAAGGGCTTTTGTTTCTCAAGGGTTTTGGGTGACTGGAAGTTGCTGTTTGGAGAGGGAAAGGTCCCTGCTTCCCTGGCAAGGCTCTTTCCTGTGCATGCAGCTCAGGGTTGGAGCCCATCACTGCTGTGGCACTGTGTCTGTCCCCAGCTCTGCCACAAGTGCTCTTGCTGTGGGCTTGTGTTGCCCTGGTCTCTATTTTCCCAAGCTGTAGGGGCAGTGGGAGAGTTGTCCTCTGCATTTTTTTATCCCCTCCCCACATACCCAAAAGCTGCACTGTGTTTCTGTGCTTCTAAGCCCAGAGAAGTGATGTCTGTCCCTGTTTCAGGCTTTCCTGATACCCTGGGCCTTTGGGCACTGGTCCCATTTGTGAGCCTACAGGGAACAGGTTTGAATCCAGTAAGGACTGAATCTTTATGCTGCCACCTCCCCCACCCCTCCCTGCCCCAGTGGTGGGAGGATGCTGGGCCCCCAAGGGACAAGGAACTGTCAATAAACTTATTTGCCTAAAGCCCATGGAGGATGGGAGCACTTGTGTCCATCCTACATCCCAAAGTGCACCAGGACTGGTTCCTCCTGAGCAGGGAGTGGAGCTGTGGGGGCTGTGCTGCAGCCCCAGGACCCTTTGCACTGCCAGCTGGTCCCTACTCATCAGCTGGTGTTTTCCAGCCAGTCCCTCATTGATTGATTTGATTTCCCCTTAGCCATGAGAGTGGCTGGGATGAGACCTTCCATGAGAGGCTGAGCACTGTCACTTGTAGACAGTTGAGGGCACAGCTCCATCCTCCCCCCTTAACCCCAGGTAGCACCAGCCAAGTCCAGTTCTTTGTCTTCCTCCTCCTTCCTCCTTTGTCTTCCCCATCCTTGTGAGATGCCATCTGTCCCCGCAGCAGGCAGGGCTGGCAATTTCCCTCTGCCCTGTGGGATGTTGCCTTTTCCTCTGGTCCCCGTGCTGGTGGCCAGAGGAGCCAGTGGGAACAGGGCAGAGCAGGTGGGCTGCACCCCCAGCTGGGTGGGGTCCTTGCCACACGCAGCATCTTCTTCATGCCCCTCAGGAACAGCCTCCATAGCATCAAGGCTCTGCACTTCTTCCTCTGGGTATGTCCCTTGGGACCATTGGGGAAGTGAGCAGGGAGGTTCTCATGTTGCAAACAGTGTTTCCAGGAGCAGTGGGGGCAAGAGCAACCCCAGTGCCTTGCGTGGCAGGTGCGGAATGAGCAGAAGACACTCTGGAGCCCAGCCTGTGCTGTGGATGAAGGCCAGGCTGTGTTGTGGCAAAGAAGGCAGAGGCAGCAAGGCAGGCAGCTCCCCATGCCCTTGGCTTGGAGATGGGAGCAGGAGCTGGGGGAGCAGCCTGGCATGGAGAAGGGGAGCAGCACCCTTGGGCTCACAGGGTGAGAGTGGTGAATGGGTCACTGCACCAGTACTCTGTTCCCTGGGGATGTCCCTTCTTCCCTCTCCACCTCTGTGATTGCTGGTGGCAAAGTGGTGCTGAGGGGAAGTAGAAGCAGAAGGTGGTAGTGGAATGGGGACCCTGTGTCCCTGTGGATGCCAGCTGAGCCCCCCTGTTCTCCAGCAGCCTTGGCTGTGTTGCAGCCAGGCACAGGGTTCTGCTCATCCTGTCCCAGGGGGTTGCTCTGGAGGCAGGGGCCCCAGGCACTCTTGTAGCAGCTCTCCAGGCACATCAAGGTCCCCACTGCCTTTCCAGGTGATGCTGGTGCTGGAACCTGAGTGAGTGGCAGAGACACTCAGCAGAGAGATGTGCTCTGCTTTGCTGTGCACAGCTCAATGTACTTTGGGGAGTGAAGCAGAGTGGGGGCAGAGTGCTGGGGAAACAGGACTGGAGGTTTTCCCCAGCTCGCATCCTGCCCAGTGAGCTGGGCTGTTCACTGCTTGCCAAAATCCAAGTGTGTCTGTGCTGGAGCTGACGCTCATACCCTGAAGGGAACTGGGGGTGGCTTCTCCTACTGCCTCCCTGGGTAAATAAGAGGTGAAGAAACTGGCTTCTGCAAAGGGGAGCAGGAGGGTGGAGATGATCTGAGTGTCCATCACCTGTTTCGGTTGTTCTCTCAAACTGGAGAACTCTTCCTCCAAAACTCTTCCTCCAAAACTTGTCCTCCAAAGCAGCATCAGGCAGCAGCCATCATCCCACTCCCCTATGGCTTCTCATGAGGAGAGGGGGTAAGACCCCTGCCCATATCCACATCCCTCCACACCTCATGAAGAAATCAGCTCCTGGGAATCAACAAGACCTTGGTGGGGAGTTGGTGACATCCCTGTGCTCTGTCCTGCAGCTGAAGTACATGAAAGAGCTGGAACAGGAGAAGGATTTCCTGCTGCAGGGCCTAGAACTCATAGACCAGGCTCGGGACTGGTACCACCAGCACATCCAGCTCATGCAGGAGCATCAGCGGCTCCTGGGGAAGAAGAAAAGCAGTGCTGTGAGTCTGGGGCTTGTTCTTGTGATGCCTGGCTGCTTGGGAGGAGGTGGGGCTGCTCTGTGGATTTGGAGAACTGGGCTGGGACTTGGCTTGACCTGGAGCCAGCCTCATGGTTACCCCAGCCTCTTCTTCCTCTCATCCCACAGGATTTCCCTGAGGGTGGCTGGAGCCACATGGGGCGCCTGATCCCCAAGCTGCAGGAGGTGAACCGCTGCCTTGGTGAATTCCTTTCCACCGCTGGCAAGGTGAGAACAGCAATCAGCAGCTTGAAGTTGTTTGTGTGACCTTAGGACCCATCCTGTCCCTCCCCATGCTGCTAGCAGGGCTGACATTGGAGCTGCCAGAGTTTCCCCCAGCTCTGAAAAGGTGACATGGCTCCATTACCAAGACAGGTGATGGGGGACAGCCAGGAGGACAGCACTGCTAGTCCTGAGCTGGACTGGAGGATGGTCAAGGCATTTGAGGGAGTAAAGGAGGTCCTCAAAAAGATATAGCCATTGTCAAGTGAATAAGAAACCCAACCTGCTGAAGTACTGAATTTGCTACCTCAGAGCTGGCTGTCCCACTGGGCTCCTGGAAGGAGCCAGGCACTCTGGCAGGAATGCTCCTCCCCTCCACCTGGTGGGGTGGAGACCCTGCGATGTCCCGTGCTGGGATTTTAATCCTCTGCTGGGCTTCTCTCAGTTCCTTGTTTGCCGCAGAAAGAGCTTCCAGCCTTGAAGAAAGGCTGGGAAGGGCCACAGCGGAGGAGGCTCAATGTCTGATCCCTTCCCCTTCTTTGCAGCCAGCAAACCCCTCCTCAGCCCTAAGCAGGCTGGTCCCCACAGTGTCCCCAGCCTCCACAGGCTCCCAGCAAGCCATCAACATGCTGAAGGAGCAGAATCGGCTTCTCACCAAGGTGAGTGGGGGTACAGGTGGAAGGGGTGCCCTTGGGGATGCTGGGAAAGGAAGGTGGGATAGGGCTAGGAAAGGAATGCTAGGCAGTGGGAAGTGTTCCTTCAGCTTGGCCAGCCTTGGTCATCTCGGAGAAGGGGGTGTGGGCTGCACCTAGAGACCCTCTGGCATGCAGCTGGGCCCAGCTGTGTCCATCTGTTTGCTGGGTGAGGCAACAGGCAGAGATGGGGCATTCCTGCCAGAGGGAAAAGACTGTGACAAATGCAGGTCACAAGAGGGTGAAGAGACTGCAACTGGGGTCTGCAAGCAGGGCTGATGGGGAAGGGATGCCCATGGTGTCCCCACCAGGGCCAGGCTGGGGCTCCTGTCCCAGCACACGGCCACAGAGATGCTCCCAGGGCTGGAGCCCTCTTGCTCTGTTCACCTGGAGAAGAGAAGGCTCCAGGAAGAGCTTGGAGCTCCTTACAGTACCTGAAAGGGCTCCAAGAGAGCTGGAGAGGGACTTGGGACAAGGGACTGGAGGGGCAGAACAAGGGGGAATGGCTTCCCACTGCCAGAGGGCAGGGTTAGATGGGATATTGGGAAGGAATTTGTTGGCTGTGAGGGTGGGGAGGCCCTGGCAAAGGTTGCCCAGAGAAGCTGTGGCTGCCCCAGCCCTGGAAGTGTCCAAGGCCAGGTTGGACGGGGCTTGGAGCACCCTGGGCTAGTGGAAGGTGTCCCTGCCCATGGCAGGGAGGTGGAATGAGATGAGCTCTAAGGTCTTCTCACCCAAACCAGCCTGTGATTCTGTGGTTCTAGGACATCTTACCTGCAATGCAGCAGTTGCCAGCATTTTCCTCCTCTGAACTGCATTTTCCTCCCATCTCTTGCAGGAGGTGACTGACAAGAGCGAGCGCATCACCCAGCTGGAGCAGGAGAAATCTGCCCTTATCAAGCAGCTCTTTGAGGCTCGTGCCCGCAACAACCATGAGACGAGCCAGCTGGACTCCACCTTCATCTAGTGCCTGCCTCCCCCTCCCCACCATCGAGCTGCCTCGGGGCTTTCGAGGGACTCTGGCCCCAAACCCATCACACCCGTTGCTCCAGGTGCTGTGTCTCAGGGTCTGGGACTGCCGCTGGCATCTCTGCAGGAGGAAGCTGGGACTCCACCTGGGGAGCATCCCTGCCCTTCTGCTTTCCAGCCATGCTGCTCTCAAGCTGCTCCTCTTCTGTCTCTAAATGGGTGCAGGGACTCTCTCCCCAGCCCCACAACCCCAGTGTGCAGGAGATGTGGCTGCTGCCTGTGCTGCCTGCGCAGGGGTAGGTGCTGTGCTCTTGGCCTGACTTAGGTTGGATTTTGGCTGCTCTTGGGAAAAGGTGATGCATCTTCAACGCTGCAGCCACCATCTGCAGGCAAGCCTGGCCTTTGGACGGTGCCTTGCCCCTGCTTGTCCTGCTGTTGGAAGACAAGATGGGAAATCCAACGGGTCATGCCCTCTCTCCTGCCTGCATTCTGCCTGCCAGAGATGCTTCCCTGGCCAGGCAGTGCCCAAGCTCATGCTTCTCCTGGCAATCCCTCTATCCCATTTGTGGTAGTGATGCCATAGTTGCTTTTTACACATCTGCAGGCTCCTGTAGGGAATGAGCCATAAGTCCAAGCAAGGCAGCCTGCACCTCTGAGCTACCGTTTCAGGCTGTTGACAGGTTGAGGCAGACATCTCACCCTTTACTTGGCTTGACCTAGCAAATGTTTCCTGATGGCTGCCAGGATTAGATTCTTTTCATGATGACTGTAAAAGGGAGAGGTCATGTTCCATAGCCTGAGGATGCTCACATCATCTTGACCTCGCAGAGGGCCTTTGGAGCTCAGTTTTGTATTTAACTGAGCGTGGGTGATGGAGCAGAAGCTCTATCAAATGGCTGCTCTGCCTGTCCTTTGTGGTGGATGCTACTTCCTGGGGTGACATCCTGAGTGTGAGCTGCACTTCTCTGCAGCTCTCTTGTGGGATGATGGTTGTCTAAGATGAGTCCTATTGGATGGTGCATCTCAGGACTCCTCCTGCTGCCCACCCAGCTCAGTGGCAATTCTTGAGCTGTGGTGTTCAACTATGGCTCAGTACTTGGTAGCCAACTGGTACTTCAACTGGAGATCCCTGTGAACCCTCATGGCTCCTGGCCCTCCCTACCCCTGAGACCAGGAGTTTTCTCTCCAGGGTTGTTTCAAGCTCTGACATGCTGTAACGCTGAGCTGAGCTGGGCAGAAGGTGCTATCCTTTCCCTGGGCTGGCACCATGCAGACCAGTTCTGTTCTCACTCCTGTTTTTGTCTGTTTGGTGCTCTCTGTCCCTTCCAGCTATGCTCTTTGAGGATGATCCTGACCTAAAGCTCGCTGCAAGGCATGAGTCCCTGTTCTGCTCTGGTGCCTGCAGGTGGAATGGGGATCAGCAGAGTGCCAGGGAGAGGGTGAAAGAGGAAGAGCAAGGCCATGGCCAGTCATGTCCCTTGCCTGCAGGAGTAGGGTCTAAGTTGTCTCCTTGGCATCAGTGCCTGCCATCCCTTTTGTGATGCCACCTTGGTGTCCAGTGCCTGTTTTGCCTAAGGTTTAATTAAAAGCAACCCTCTTTATGAGGAGAGTCACCTGTCTGTAGGGATAATAAAGTGGAGTGAACTATTTAATGTAACCTTTTGTCTCTCTGCCCAGATCAGTCCATCTAGTGCTACCAGCCCTGAAGGCCATGACTGTTCTGTCCCTTGGGATGTGGAGTAAGCTGAAGTTGCATGGTCTGGTGAGCACAAGGAGCCCAGGCCTCTCTGCTCCTGGGCTTGTTCCCATGTCCTTTCTCATCCCTTCTGGGCTTCCCAGGGACGGGGGACCCCCTGTCCCCTGTTAAGGGACGGGGTCTTGAAGCCACCTGCCCCTCTTTGAGTTCTGTAGCCTCATCTGTCTGCTCCTCTAGAAGCTGTTCTAGAGGCTTGCGCTCCTCAGGTGGTGCTGGTGCAGTTCACAACCTCTTTGCTTCGGCGTGCCCTTCCTTGGAGATGCCACAGGGTGGTGGCAGCAGTGGCCGGTGCTCTGCAGTGAGTCTTTCCCTCAGGGGCAGACAGAGGGGACCTCAGTGGCATGGCATGCTGTGGCACATGGTCCTCTGCCCTATGCCGAGGTGGCAACACCAATGTGGGGTGAACCTGGGGCTCTGCACTAGTCAGGAGCACCCTCCTTGCCCAGGCTGTGGGGTGACCTCTGCACCCTGCAGAGCCTCCTCCAGGGTTGAGACCCCTTGTTGGGAAGGACCCAGGAGGGAGACTACAGCCAATTGTCCCACAGCTGGAGAGAAATCTCTACCATGGCCTCTTTCAGGTGCTTCTAAGGACAGCCACGAGTTCCAGCTGGGGCAGGGAGGGGAGTGGTAATTGCCCTCAGTTCTGATTTCATGCCTTTGCTTGGATGAGGAGCCCATAAGGACTTAAAAAGGAAAAAGAGGGCCATGGTTCACACTCCAGGCTGCTCTCTGCAGAGCCTGGGCAGCTCTCCCTGCCCCAGCCCAGGGGATTGTCTTCCTGGTCCTGGCCAGCAGCACTGTCCCCCAGCCCACCTCCTGTGGGGCTGCTGCAGATTACTGGGGAGTGCTGGGAGTGCCAGCACTGCCATGGGCCTGCTGGGACTGGGGTGCCCTGAGAGCTGCAGGGCTAACCTGAAGCTGTCACCTTGGCCTGGCCATGCTGTTTGTGGATCTGGGCTGTGCCCATTTCAGCACCCTTAACTGTAGGGCTGGCAGCTCTGAAGTGATTCAGGAGCCACGAGACCTGGGTTTGGGGCCAGGTCTGTAAGCGATGTGTATGGTGGGTGACACGGGTGAACACCTTCCCTTTTCTTCAGGCTCTGTTCCTACTGGAACTGGGTTTGCACAAATCTGTGACAGTGCCTCTGGGGCTCTGTTATCACCTGGAAACCACTGTGTGAAGCTGCAGTTACACTGGGAACAGCTGGAGCAGCACTCTGCTGTCCCCAGCCAGGGCAACTTCTGCTGACCCACCTCATCTCGCTGCATCCTCTCCACCCTGGATGTTGTCAAACCCAGGTGCAATACCATGGGGTCAATATGCCTGTCCCCAGGAATTTATGGTGGGTAACACCACATGGTGAGTCCCCACTGCCAGAGCCTGGAACTGCTTATGAGAGTGGGGTGAGCCCTCGTCTGGGCTCAATCTGGACACAAGCCCAGCCCCTGGCCTGCCCAGGGATCCAGGATCTCATTCTTTGTGTCCTCAGCCATGCAGTTTGGAAAGAATCCAGTCACCCAGGTCTATTTGTAGTTTCTCTCTTCTCCTGCCCAGCTACATGTCCTTCTCACGCCCTTGGAGGTTGGGCTGAATGCCCAGCTGCCCTCTTAAAGAAGGGCCACTCTCCCAGCAGAGCAATTATCCCATGTGCCAGCAGGAACAGCCACACTGTGGGCCCCCAACCCGAACGTTCTGTGCTTTTTGCTTTTCTTTCCTGCCACATGATCATCACTGCTCTGCTGCCAGAGTCCCTGCTGCCCTGGACTGGCACCGTCAGCTCCCATGACCTGTACCCCCTGTTCTGCTGTTGTCAGTGCAATTCCTTGGAAGATGAACCAAGGATGTAATGACCTGGAGAAGACTCTGGGTCCTGGTGCTGGTTCTCACTGGGATGGGGAACTGGGCCATGCAGGGCTGACTGGACTAAGGAAGTGCCTGGTGCACTTCAGACCTGTGAGCTGGCACC
Organism: Myiozetetes cayanensis; assembly: GCF_022539395.1. Classification (NCBI taxonomy): domain Eukaryota; kingdom Metazoa; phylum Chordata; class Aves; order Passeriformes; family Tyrannidae; genus Myiozetetes; species Myiozetetes cayanensis. The sequence continues at coordinate 282,446 of NW_026087765.1, read as the reverse complement.
TGGTACCTCTTGCTCTGTGGTGCCTCATTTAGGGTGTTCTCCTGTCCCAGACCATCCCTGTGCCACGTTGCTGCAGCCCTACCCGTATCCTGGGCTGCCTGTATCCCAGGTTGCAGGTTGCCAGCACTTAACTCCTCTTGGCAGCAATAAACTCCTTAGAGGCATCACCTGGCACTTCCCAGTGCTCTGTGTTCCCCTTCCGTGCCTGTGGCTGACATTTGAAGCACTGTGAGCAAAACCCCACTCCCAGGTGGAATGGACAGGGCTTGCCCTCCCCTGTGCAGGGTGCAGGAGGGGCAGTGGTGGCTGAGCCTCTGCTCCCCATCCTGGCTCGTCCCTGGGGGGACACTGCAGCACAGCTGTGCCAGGGATCCCAACATCTCCATCCCGAGAGAATCAAGCACAGCATCCTGGCTCTGCTTCGGTGTTTCATCAGGTCCCTGCCAAATCTGTGGCTGTGATCCCAGCCGGGCGCACGTGCTCACCTCTGCCTGCACAGCCACCCTAGCTGTTCCAAGGTACAACTGATTGAAGGCAGATGCTCCTTCTGGGACACCCATGTGATGGGGAAGGGTGAGACTCTCAGAATTCCTGATTTGCTCTGCAGCTGCATGTCACTGGGACCACGACTTTACGCCCACACATTACACAATGAGGCAGCAGCCCATGGCAGATATCCATCATCCTTCCTCACTGCCAGAAAAGCATCTGTCAGGGAGCAGAGCAGGGGCTGGGGTCATGGCCAGCACCCTCAGGGACCTACTGTGTGGGTTCCCTTAGACCCAAAGTGTCCCTTCATGGGACTCTGATGTGGCAATGGGTACAGACACTGGGTGCAGGTTACCCTGTCCTCCTGTCCTGCCATCAGGACACCTCTGGCTGCTCCTAGGACATGGGATCATGCTCTGGGTTGGAGCAGGCAGCTGAAGGGACAGAAGTATCTGCAAGGGCAGAGTCTGCACCAGACCTGGGCTGCAGGCACATCCCAGGGAGCCATCAAAACTCACCCATGTAATAACACCCTTTGACTGCCCTGCCTCAGCTGAGAATCAGAGAATCACAGAATCACAGACTGGTTTATATTGGAAGGGATCTTTAAAGGCCGTGCAGTTCCTCCCCCATGCCATGGGCAGGGGCACCTTCCATTAGCCCAGGTTGCTCCAAGCCCTGTCCAACCTGACCTTGGACACTTCCAGGGATGGGGCAGCCACAGCTTCTCTGGGCAACCTGTGCCAGGGCCTCCCCACCCTCACAGGGAAGAATTTCTTCCCAATATCCCATCTAAATGGATATCTCGAGGCCCTTCCCTCTTGTCCCTCCAGTCCCTTGTCCCAAGTCCCTCTCCAGCTCCCTTGGAGCCCCTTTAGGCACTGGAAGGGGCTCTGAGCTGTTCCTTCGAAAAGCCTTCTCTTTTCTGGGCTGAACACCCATAACTCAATGTTTCCTCATTGGAGAGATGCTCCATCCCTCTAATCACCTTTGTGGCCCTCCTTCGTGGACCAGCACAACCCCAAAGCAGGAAGCCTGGGCTGTTCTGTGCCTGTGCAAACAGCACAGCATTTCACTGGCCCCTGGAGATGGGGCAGGGGAGACACAACTCCTGCTTGCCCTCCAGCTGGATCCAGGGGACAGCACTGGGAGTAGCGAGTCTTGCTGTTCCATATCTTCTTGTGGGCATGTGTCCTCCGTTTCCCCACAAGGCATCCCTTCAAGGGTTTGAGGGACCCCACAAGTCTTCCGTGGGCAGACGAGGACACCCCATCCTCGGGCACATCCAGGAAGGCAGGTTTGATTTCTCTTGGCCCCTGAAACCGTCTCCTTCCCATGAAGGAGATCTGGGGGTCCCTACAAGCCCAGGAAGACCCCAAGTAGGGATGTGGTGGCTTTAGAAATGTCCCTTGATCCTTTTCCCTGAGGAGAAAAGAAATCCAATTTTTATTACAGAAGTGATCCAATCTTCCTGTCAAGAACCTGTGGGCCTGTTCCACTGCCTGCACTGCCTGTGCTGCCTGTCCCAGGCATCCTGCTGCTGCCCCAGGTAAGGGTCACAGCCATGGCCGTGTTTGTGTGCTCACAGATGGGGACCCACAGGGCAGAGTGACACAGCAGGGAGAGCCCAGTGCAAACAGGATGCTCTAACCCGAGCCCCCACATCCATGTCCCCAGGTACAGCCTCTTTGCTGAAGATGACCAGGTCCCACGAGGTGCTGCTCAAAGTGGGAAAGAAACAGTCTTTTTTGCCCTGTTGACTAAGCCAAGAAAGCCAAAAGACACTGCCTCCGCCCCAGGGTTTTGTTTAGTCCCAAATGAAAACATTTTAAATATTTTGTACCATTTTAAGTTCAGGTTTTTTAAAAGCTTTCCTTTTCCCTTCTTTATATTTAAGGCCAGTTGAAATGGCAAAACTGTTTCTCAGTAGCACATGGAGAAATGGCCCTGTCCTGGTGCTGCAGGCTCCAGGAGCTGAACATGCAGCTCTGCCAGGCAGAAAACATCTAGTTCTTTGGGATGGTCCCAAAATCTCCATTAGCTCTTAAAATTTCCCCAAGACCTCTATTAGTCCTCAGGCTGAACCTCTTTGTGGGGAAGACCTGGTCCCATGGGTGGATCGATCATCGCACTGTGCCAGGCCAGGAGCCACGCTGGTCTGGTGTCCTGTGCCCTGTGAGGGATGGGCTCCAGCCAGCTTGGAAAGACCTCAGCTGGGAATGACCAAATAATCTAACAATTTCATCATAAATATTTAGTATTCATTTCTTAGGAAGAGAATAATTTGGGCTTGTGAGAGACATCCTGGTGCTGATGCTGCTGCACCGATGCTAACACCTTCTCACTGGTGGCCCTGTGGCTGGTCCATGCCTGCAGCTGCTGCTCCATACCCGGTTGCCAGACTTGTCCCACTGGGACATTCCAGTAGCATCCCTGGCATCCCTGCATCCCAGGCAGCTGGGGGCACACAGCTGATCCTGGGGAGGTTCTTGGTGGAGTCTGCAGGGGCAGCTTCCCCCCTGCAATGTCCCACACTCTGCACCTCCCACACACCTGCATGTCAGCTCACATTTTGCTTCTCTGTTCCAAATCCTAAGGGGGTTTTCCCAGCCCAGCCATTTTTCACATTCTCCTTGGATGAGTAGGCTGTTGCATCACTGCCAGCTCACAGAAAGTCATAAATCTCCCTGGCCCTACTACAGTCAAGAAATTAGGAGAAAAAAAGAAGACAAAACCCCACGAAAGCAGTTTTTGTAAGTAATACTTTCAGGAGAGGGTTTTTATTTTTCTCCAGGGTCCTCAGCCTTCTTCATTCCCATCACTCAGCTTCCCCTGGAGCGCCCACATTCAGTGGGAGCCCAGAATTACGAAACAAAAGGGACTGTGAAAGCTAAATACTGCAAAACTTGGTGGGGCTGTTGGGGCTGCAGGGCTGGGAGCAGCTCTGCAGGAATGCCCTGGTTGCTTTGTGTCCTTTGGGGCAGCTGTGTCAGTGGGCTCTGAGGTGGGCATGGCTCCCACTGTAGCTTCACCGTGTCCTGGGGACAGTGGAAGATCAAAGCCACCCCACCTGTTCTACCGTGGGACCCATCTCTGCTTCCTGTGGCTTTTCCAGCTCACCCTGTGAGCATGGTCACACCACACCAAACTGTGCCCCTGGGCTCCACACCAACCCCCTGCTATCCCCACTCATTCCTGAGTCCTCAGCAAGGCAAAAAGGAAAGACCCCCTCCACAGGCAACCAACTGCTGGGGCTCAGTGTCCTTCCCTCCAGCCCACAGGCCCCCACGCACCCTGGATGGTGTTGCACAATGAACACCCCAGGCAAGGCTGGGGGAGGCACCTTGTCCTGCAGCAGTCTGGGAAAAACAGGCTGGGGATAAAATTAGCTGGAATTTTTATTACTTTTATTACTGGGATTTTATTTTTAAAAGCAATGGAAAGTACATTAATGGAGGGAAAACCCCAGAGGTCTGGGCCAGCCTGTGGGACAGCAGCGTGCCTCTGTCCTGTGGTGGATGTCCTGTTTGCTCCAGGAGGGATGCAGGGTGGGAGCTGGCTGTGGGAACCATCAGTGTGGCAGCAAGGACCATAGTGGGCTGATCCTGCCCCCCAGGATGTACCAGGGCAGTGCAGGGGCACAAGGGGAAGCAGGGCCAGCTGAGCCAACAGCCATCACAGTGGCCATAAAGTCCCTGAGGAACTGGTGGGAAGGACCCTTCCTGTCTGAGGAGGATGGGACTCTCAAGCCAGAGAAGATACAACTGGGAGACTGGAAAATCAGGACCGCCCTGGAGAGACTGGAGAGGGATGGAGCCACCAGCTTTTCCAGCACATGAAGGGAAGGTGGGAGATAGATCCAACCTCCCCTGAAGCAGATAGCTCTTAGTGCTGGGATGCAGCAGCTCCCTGATGAGGGATGGTGCTGCTGGAGGTTGTTCTGTGCCCCAAGGGAGGGGTTTTGACAAGTCCAAAAAAGAGGGATTGTAAATGCAGAGAAATCAGAAAATCATGGCTATCTCAGGAAATCCCCCTATCTGAGAACAGCTGGAGACAGGGAGAGGGCTCAGGGAAAGTGTCCCATATGCTTGCTGTCATTTTGCTCATCCCTGGACACATACTGAGTGGCACGACAACATGAGGAGGACATAGCAGTTGTTACTGCTGACTGCTCCCAGGCTTATTTGCTCAGAGCAACGTGTACCAGCCAGAAGCGTGGCCAGCACAGGCTCCAGTTGGACCCTGACATGGTTATTTTTTAAACTAAACACATGTAAAGATCTCACCTGAAAGCTTAAATGTACAATTGGGGTCTAAGCAAGTGCCTGTTCCCCTGGTGAGCTGCCCAGTGACTCCCAGGAGACCTCAGTTATTCCAAACACTTGAAATGTGGCTCCTTGCAGAGACACCTGCTGCTGAGCCACGGGATTCACCATCCATCCTCTCCCTGACCCACAGGAGAGATGGTCCTGGCACAGGGCTCAGGGGCGCTGTGGCCCTGGGTGGAACTGGCCAGGGTCTGGCACCTCCTCAGCAGCTCTGCTTGACTCTGGGTTGGAGAAATCCTGCTGGGATTGAGCAATCACATTACCACGGGAGAACTGACATTTCCAATCCTGGGGCTTGCTTCCAAAGAGAGGGACATGTGGGATGTTGGAAAGGGAAGTTGTATCCTTTAGCAGGGCATATAAAGCCTTCCTGCACAAGACGGAGGCAGAAGGCATTGGCAGCCAGGCAGGTTCCCAGCAGCAGTTTGGATCTCAAATCAGCCCTCAGAGACTGAGCAGGCTCCTGCCCTGGGAAGGCAGAGGTGTAGGATCCTCCACAGGCTGCAGGTGTGTATCTGCCCCACCATGGACCACACAGAGCAGGGGGGCAGTGCACTGGAAGCAGGGTGTGGATGCTCATCCACAGCAGCCTCTGCCCAGCTCCCATCTGGTTGACACACACCAGGCAGGATTACGTCTGCCCTGACAGCAGCTTGCCACACCTGGGCTGGTATCAGCTCTTCTGATAATTCACCGTCCCGGGCAGCTTATCCAGCAGCTGGTGCAGAGTGTTTCGGGATCTGGATCTCAGCGTCTGCTTCTCAGAAAGGAGGGGAGTGGCTGCTGCCGCAGAGCAACTCCGGCGAGCCGCCCACACCCCCAGGCGCTGCCAGATTTCACACTCACGCAAGAGGTTTCCGTAATGAGGGTTTAACTTCAGCCTGGAGACTTTGAGCTGAAAGAAACCACTCCAGTAAAGAAAATTTTTACTTGCAGTTGGGCAGTGTCTCCCTGTAGCTCCCATCACGATTGCTCTTCCACCTCACAAAAACCTAAAATCCAGCTAACACTGGAAGATTTGTACTCAGTAGTTTCATCCAAGTTACTTGTTGAAACCTGAGAGCAGGAGTGAACCTGAGGTGGGACAAGCATCTTTCCCATGCCCACGGACAAACATTCTTCCCATGCCCATTGCTGCAGGCACAGAGGAGCACCTGGAGGTCACTGTCATCTTCCCACCAATGAACCCTGTGGGTTTTTCTTTTCCTTTTGTCCCAGGAACAAAGCACAAATGTATCTTAAAAGGGCAGGACCCTGGCTTTGAGCGAAGCATTAGCAGTCCTGAAGGCCTCAGAGATCATCCCAGGACACATCTCCTTTCCCCTCGGGTGACTCCATCACCTCTGCAACCTCCTTCAGCCTCCGGGGCAGGAACAGGTACCTGCAGCCCTGGGGTGTGCCTGAGGGTGTCCCTCTGCAGCTGGAGAGATCCCTGCACATCCTTGGGAGCATCCAGCTGCTCACCAATCATACGGTTTTGTAGCACTTGGAGGAAGAGGAAATGAATGACGCTTCCTAGGGCTTTTTTAGATCTTCACAGTACATGATTTTCTCACATTTCTCACATTGCTGGTGCCATCCCACAATGAGTTCAGAAGCTCATTTCCCTTGAAAGACAAATAAAAGTCCAGTTCTGCAGATATGTCCAATAACTGAAAATCTCTACAGCTTATAAACTTTTTTTTTTTTTTTTGGTCAGGATTTTGGATTATTTGACTCTCATTTGAGTTTTGAGTTATTTGAGAAAAAGACCTAAAGAGAGCTGGTGGACCCTGGGGTGCACCAGTAATTCAGGAGGAGGGTTCATATAAAAGGCCCCAGGGTGGATTTAATAAATTGATTAAATCTGAATAATTTCCTGGCCAGGGTAAGATTCAGTTCAACAATAACAGGTGATTTCACTGTGGCTTTACAAAGCTCACCCCTGCTCCCTGGGCACCCAGGAGACCCTCAGGTTTGCCATAAGGAGACAAGTCCAGATGCTGGAGGACTGCCAGGAGGCAGATGCTGTCTCAGGAAAGCAAGCTGCCAGTGGTGTTTGCCTAAGGTGGGAGCTGTCAGCACCTGGGAGAGATCTTCTGCCCATTGCCCAGAGGTCAGTGGGTTTGGGTTGGGATCCTGCAGGGTCTGGGCAGCATGAACAGGCAGAGATGCTGCCAGGGGCCACCCCAGGGCTGAGAGGCAATATGAGAGAGGGAGGGATCTTTGGCAAAAGGGTCACAGCACCCACTTTCCTGCCCTTGTGCTGTGGTGGGTCGATTGCTGCCAGACCTGAAGCAGATTCTGCAGCCAGCCAGGAGCATCTCAGGCTGCTCTGGGCACCTCACACCGCCCTGCCTGCCATAGTGATGGGAAATGAATCTGTCCTGTGGGCCATCACCTGCCCTGCCTGTGCTGTCACACTGGTATTACTCTGCTGGACACAAGGGGTTCAGCTGCCAGGAGTGGTGACAGCTGGAAGCAGGAATAACAAGAGCCCATGACCTCCCCAGTGCCTCCTTCAGGAGCTTTGCCTCCACCAATGGAGCCAGGAAGGGGCTCAGCCTCTGCATGGCCCAGCTGCTCGTTGTGGCCATGGCCTGGTGCCCATGAGGATGAGCTGACATTGTTCAAACCATAGTTTCTTACTTGAAATTGGAGGCCCTGGGTAGTCTTGGTCAGTTTAAGAAAGGTGACAAACAGTTCCCTGCTTTATTCCTAGCAGAAGATAATTTTTCTGTCTGTCCCGCCAGCTCTATCCCCACCCCACTACTGTCCCCTCCCTCACACTCATGATGGGGATCAGCCCCATGCCAGTAGTCTGCCCAGGAGGATCTGCATCTGGTGCTCCCTTCCTTCATGTCATGTGCTTCACTCCTGCCCACCCAGCCTGTCCCACAGATTTAGGGATAGGTGAGTCTGTGGTGGCTGCGTGGAGCCAGTGGGATGTGACCATGACCCCACTCTCCGTGTGCCAAGGAAACCTCTGCCCTGGGGCCACAGTGTAGGGGACAGATGCTCTGCCAGCAGGTCCCGTGTCCTGTGCCAGCATCCACAGGCTCACAGCTTGGAGAAAGAGCTCACCAGGCACCCTGCCATGGCTGCAGGAGCAGGGCTGGCAGCACAGGACACGTGTCAGCCCAAGGGGTTGTCCTGTGCTCCAACACCTCCCTTCCCTCTGTCCCTGCAGGAGAGGGCTCCTGGCAAGACAACCAGTGGGGCTTTTCTGGAGAAACTGCCTATTTCCTGGATGGTTCAGTGCCAGGAAAACAGGATCCCTGCCCATGGAACTCCCTCCAGTTGGCACCACAGAGACACTGCCCTGGGAAACGGGAGACACAAAAGGCTTTAAAAAGTGAGTTGAGAATGGAGACTTGTACTTGGGTTTGATCTTCCTTCCAGGCAACGATCGTTGCCAGGAGGAGGATTATAGCCTTGGATACACTGAGATCCTTCCAGCCCTTCAATGCCTCTAGGAGGACAAGCTCTGGGCTTGGAGTTGAGGATGGAATGCATCACTGGGCTCCCACTTGAATGTTACAGAGACTCAACAGGAGCTGCACTCAATCAGGAGTGAGGACCTGACTGAGGAGGGTTGTTGCACCCCCTTATTTTTCTCCTCTACCAGTGGAAACATGGGTTAGATTTTCAGCTTCACTGTCCACAGATTCAAGAACACCCCAAAATGACTCGCACGTGTGTGCTGTGGGCTTACTCAGTGCTGGGACCGGTGTGGGCACTCCCAGAAATTCCTGACAGGTGTTTTCTTCCCTTTCAGCCCTGTCTGGATCCCATCGTGGAGATGCAGGTGGGTACACCCTGAGCAAAAGCATCTTTCTAGCTCCAGGTTGACACATCTCTGTTGGGCTGAGGGATGCAGCCACCATCAGGAAAGGCAGCTGGGAGGTTTCCTGGTACCCCATACAATTTTGGGACTCCTCCATGCAAAGCAACAAGATGCTGGGGAGAGAGTCAACCCCAGCAGCTGGGGAAGCCCAGACATCCAAGTCCTTTGGTTGGTGCAGGACTCAGCCTCCCTGAAGGTCCAAAAGGAAGAGGCACCTCTGGGCATGCAGTGGCCTGCACTGTCCTGTACTCTCCAAAAAATATACCTGATGTCTCAGCTGAGTCCCCAGGGTGGGTCAGTCCAGATTCCAACTCCATCAGGAGCAACAGAGCCCTGGGGACTGGGAGCAGCTTCCCACTCTTCCATCTTTCTGTGCCTTCAGTGCTGCTCCCAGGCAGAGCTGAGGTTGGGAGTGGGATTGAGGTTGGGATTGAGAGCAGAGCTGTAGGATTCCACCCATGGACCACAGCCTGGGGCTCTGGAGCAGCTTCAGCCCAATCCGAGACCAAGGAGCAAGTCCCTACCCTTGTTCCCTGGTCTGTGCTGCAGATGCAGACAGGGCGGTGCCCCTGCTGGGGACATCTTTGCAGCCTCGTGTTCACCCAAATGTGCTTCCAGCTGCCACAGGGACCAAGCTGTACTCCTGCCAGCCCCTCTCTGTCCCTGTTGGTTCTTGCCCTGCAGAGGAACCTTGGACCCCTCTGTCCTCTGGTGCTCTCTCAGGTGCAGGTCAGGACCCCCTGGGGTTCCTGCCAGGGCTGAGATCAGTGTTGTGCTGTAGCAGCTCTGGAGTGTGTTGTGGGATTGTTTGTGCACTGCTCATGGCTGGCCCACGCTGGTGGCTCATCCCAATCCCAAGGCTATTGAATGCTCCTGGATGCATCCCCCCTGTATTTGCTGTTGGCTGAGGAGCTCACAGCTGGGAGCAGAGAACCCTGTCCCTAAATCCCTCCCTTTGGACCCCAGCCCGTTGCAGTGTCTACAAGCTCAGTCTGTTTTTCCTGTTATTTTCCAACCACATATGGAGCTGCAGTGCCGCCCACCAGTGCTCCCAGATGTGCCGCCCACCCCTGGCTCCCAGATGTGCTCGTCCATGTCTAATGAAGCTTTTGAGCAGACTTGAGCCCCACAACCAGCAAACCCCACCTCTCAGAGACACCAGCAAGTGCCTTCTCCTGCTCCAGCGTCTCCTTTTATCCCTTATTCAGCCCTGCAACCCTCGCCCAGATGGCCCCACCTCAGAGGCTTTTGTTGGAAGAGGTGGATTAGAAAAACCTCTCTTGTCCAGGGGCGTTTCAGTCCCCCACTGCTGTGTGAGTAATGAATTCCTCACCTTCTCCTCTTTGTACTCACCTGCCACTTTGCCCCAGGGAATACTTCCCCTGCCCCATGGTGGGAACAGGCTTTTCTGCCCAACTGGGATGGGTGCCAGCATGACCTCTCTCTTCTGGGTAGTCTCTGCTTGTGCCTCTCCTTGGAGCAGGAAGAGGAAAGCCCTGTCTCCCCACACCACTGAGCTGAACCTGTGTCCACACCAGCTGCAGGGGATGTAGAAATACAGGCAAGAGTCCTCAGGTGCCTCAGGCACACTGGTGACACATCCTCGTCCAGCTTTACTTGGGATTAAGCTCTCTGTTTATCCAGCTGTGGGGTGAGCCAAAGGCACTAGCACAGTGGGGAGTCAGGGCTCCTGATGTGGTTTCCCCTTTGCCTGGGACATCCATCTCCTTCTCTGGGCTCCTGTCCCATGCCACAGAGAATGATAGAACCATAGAATGTCTCAAGTGGAAGGGACCCACAATGACAACACAATCACAGAGTCATTAAGGTTGGAAAATGCCTCTAAGATCATTGAGTCCAACTCCTGGCCCTGCACAGACACCCCAACAATACCCCCATGTCCCTGAGAGCGTTTTCCAAATGCTCCTTGAGCTCTGGCAGCCTTGGGGCCATGTCCACTGCCCTGGGGAGCCTGTTCAGTGCCAACCACCCTTTGGGGAAAGAACCTTTTCCTAACATCCAACCTAAACCTCCCCTGAAGCAGCTTCTTGCTGTTCCCTCAGGTCCTGTCACTGGTCACCAGAGAGAAGAGCTCAACACCTTACCCACCTCACAGGTACACCTGGTCCCTTCCTGCTGTGACCCTATCATGGTGGTGACACCTCATACACAGGCTGAAATTGTGCAAAATGGGCATTAAATTGTGGGGAACTTACTGTTGCCCCACAGCAATCCCTGCCCCTGCATCTCGTAGATTATCAGGTTATTTCAGGTTACTGAAGATACCGTTTTCAGGTCTGATCATGCTGAGGGGATCTGTTGCTTCTGCTATCTAAGCAGCCCCCTAAAAACTCACCATGTGCCTCTGTGCCTGGGGACACAAAACAGGATGAATGCATGGAGAACAGCACTGCAAAGGACAGAGGTGACAGAGGTGGCAGAGGTGGGAGAATGGCAGGCAGACAGGTGGCAGAGTGGCAGGGTGGCAACTGTGGCAGGACAATCAGGCCATGCCAGACTGGCTCCCCACGCAGCTACTTGCACAGTGAACCTGTTTGTTTGGGCAGATACTTTGCTTCACAATCTGAGTCCTGCAAAGGTGACACCTGTTCTTGCCTTGCTTTGGTGGTGCCCAAAATCCACATCCCTGTTTCCTCAATCAAGTCTGCACTCATCTTCTGGCACTGGGGCAGGCTTCCTGCTTCATCTTCCATGGTAGAGAAGGCCCTCCTTTCCCTCACTTTTTTTTTCCCCACTGAACTCGACTGTGTCTAGAGCTCAGGGATTGCCCACCTGGGGGGGTCACCTCAGTGCAGCCACCTTGGGGAACCTGAGGGCTCAGTTCTCTGTGAGTGGCTGAGGCTGCCCACACACATGGGCAGAGGTGCTGCCATGCTCCATGCCCTGCTCTCCAGCAGTGGTGCCTCGATGAGCTCCATGGGAAGGGAGAGATAACAGGAGCCCCCCTTGCTGGGGCCACAGTTGGCAGTGCCCAACCCTGGCCAGGCTGAGCTCAGACTGGTGTCGATGTGCTCCCTGCCTGAACAGACCGTCACAGGGGTGCTGCTCTGGCTATCCGTGGGTTTGCCTGGCTGTCTTTCCCCTGGGAACTGCAGCATTTCCAATCCAGCATGTCCTAGCTTTTGATGCCTTCCTGTTTGCACTGCAGGTTGAGTATCCTTAGACACCAGCAATTGGTCAGGGCTGGGCACAGGCTCCCTCAGACCTCGGCTCACCCTTCCCACCCCCTTGGAGCCAGAAAGAGGGTAGCAAATGTGACCCCATGAAGAGAAGGAGCAACAGCCCCCTCTTGGGGAGGGAAGAGATGTCAACCCCCCCTCTCCACGCCACCTATGGACAGCCTGGTAATAGGGTGGCCAAGTTTGCACAAGAGCAAGACACTCACATCTGTATTCAAATCCCAGGAGGGTCCCACCACACCCAGAGCCTCCTGCCAGAAAGGGACTTACTACAAAAGCAAAATAACGATAAGGAACAAGGGACCATCCCTACCCACACAGGGCTCTCCCAACCCTGTTTCTGCTTGCTACCACCCAGAAAAGAGATTTTTTTGTTCCTGCTTGTCCATCTGAGAATGAAGCAGGAGACTTGGCGGCTATTGAGAAAGGGGTTAAGTGCAATCCAGAGAAGATCTCAGCTTCTGTGGTAATCCCTGCTGCAGTTGCACGAGGTGGGCAGCAAGAACAGTCAAGAACAGGCAGGTATTTTTCTGTGGAAACTTGAGAAGACTTAGCCTGGAAAGCAGAAAGGCAGCAGAAATGATGCTGTGATGAGCCTCGGGGACAGGACTGTCATTTCCTGTGGCATCAGCATCAGCAAAGGGGAATCATTTTTTCACATAAACTACTATATTATTATCCTGGAGTTGATTGACACAGCTTTTCCAGGGTTAAATGCTTAATGAATCAAAGTGAGGAGGTAAAACACCCTACAAACAGACTGGCAGGGTGAACACAGCAGTCCTGCAGAGAAGCCCTGTGCCATGGTGATGGGCACTGCCATGGCAAGGGTCACTCTCTGTGCCCCTATTTAGACGTTTGCTTCCCAGACTCTGCTGCCAGTCACTGCTGTCACACTGGAGCTCATCCCCTGTGAGATCTCCAGCAGCAGAACCTCTGCAATGGAGTCAGGGCTGAGGGCTTTTGCATCACAAGCCCTCAGCACAGGCTAAGCCCCACTGCACCCCAATACCACAGCAATGGGCAGGAGGCTCTGCAGAAGATCCAGCACTGGTGCAATGTGTGATGTGCATGGGTCAGCTGTGAGTGCCAGGAAAGTCCCTTGCTTCAAAAAATAGAAGTGAGGCAGGGTGTGAGGAGCCTCAGCTCACATCCTGAGTGCGAAGGTGTGACCCTCAGCCTGCAACACAGCTGCACTGGGAGCTGTGTCTACCAGCCTCCCTCCTTAGTGATATCTGCTTGTTTATTATTTTGTTCACTTTCTTATCCCATTGTGTAAGCAAGCTCCAAATGTCTTCCTTGGAGCCAGGAGCCCAACCTCCTTTGGCTCACTGCTCCGTGTGCAAATGCATCTCATTATTCACTTGTGACCATATTAAAAACAGCCTCAGTATATGTCTGGACTCCTCAGGGCTGTCACGAACTTGTGATGATTAAAAGTGGTAACACAGCCGTAGCTGTTAATCATGGTAGCTGTGAGACTCTTGGAGCTTTTCTGTATCTTGGGGTGTTTTGATGTTCCCATTGAATCCATGTATGGGCTAAACCTAGGGTGGGGGCAGGCTGGGGCTGAGCCTGGAGTCAAGGACCGTGCCCAGGGGGGTAGATGGGGCTGATCCCAGGGATAGAGGCTGTGCCCAGGGAGGAGACAAAGGATGGGGCTGAGCCCCTCCCGTAACGGTGATGCCCGAAGGGCCGGGCTGAGGTTGATCCTGGGGACAAGGACCGTGCCCGGGAGAGGTAGATGGGGCTGGTCCCGGGGGCAGGGGCAGCCGCGGAACCCGCAGCTCGGTGCCGCCCCCGCAGCGCCCCCGAGCGCGGTGTCCCGCCCGGGTGGGCCGGGGCGGCGGTGACTCAGCCGGGAGAGGCGGGCGAGGAGGAGGCGGGGGAGGAGGAGCGGCAGGAGCCGCCGCAGCCTCCGCGGAGCTGCTCACCTGCTTGGTCCCGCCATGGTCCGCCGTCTGGCCGTCCTGCTCCTGCTCCTGGCCCTCGGCTGCCTCCTGGGCATCCTCCTCCTGCTCCTCGGCTCCGGGGACACGCGAGGCCCGCCGGGCTTCAAGGTGAGCGGGGCTGCGGGGCGGCACCGTGCGCGGAGTGGTGTGGGCTGCGGGCACCGGGGGGTCCCGGGCAGCCGGGGCTGCGGGAACCGCAGTGTCCAGCCAGTGTGCGGGATTCCCCGGGCAGGAGAGGCTCCGCCATCAGGGGGTCCCCAGCGTCACGGGAGGCGCCGGGGCTGAGGGGTCCCCGCCCTGCCGGAAGGGTCTCAGGGAGAAGCCCCCGCCGGGTGCGCAAGCCCCGGTGTGTCACTGCCCGTGCGGGACCCCCGGCTGCGGGAACCCCGACCGCCCATCCCTAGTGCCTTAGACTAGTGCCATCCCTGCGCTTTGGGAAGGGAATCTGTTGGACACACTGAAAGATTGCGGCCCCCCACACCAGAACAGCCGTGTCAGCATCTGCTGCTGCAGCTCTGCCTGGGTCGGGGCTCCACGGTGCACCCCAGCACCTCCCAGCTCCCCGGACTCTGCTGCATCGCCTGAGCCAGCGCTGCGGGGTGACAAACGCACTTCCCTTTGAATGCAAGCTGCTTTTTTTCCTTCTTTTTCATTGTAAATTCAGATGCTGAAAGAAGTTTCCGAACAATTTTATGTTGGCCAAGTACCTCTTTTGTAGTTCAAGTCTTTTGTTTTAAAACAGTTCCAGGCTCTTGTCTTGGAAAATGGTCCATCTAAACCCCCCTTTTTCTCATCCCAGGCAATTTGCATGGAAACTTTCTGAGCCAGCCAGCGTGCTAAGCGTGCTGCCTTCTCTCTGGGTTTGTCAGATGTAATGAAGATTGGGATGAGATGATGAGCTGGCTTAGCCAAGATGATCCTCACTGCTGTTAGTATAACTAGCAATGATTAACTTCTTCCCTGTGACACCTTTCTTTGCCACCCATTGCCACATGCTGGAGCATCTTGGCCATGCCTCAGATGGTTTCAAGGTGGATTTTATATCTTGGGACATGGGGGAATTAGACTGGTATCAAGACCCCCATATGTAGCACTTGGGTCAGCCTGGAAAGCCTTTCTTCCTTGGGGTTCCAAGATGGAACTTTGGTTTTAAGCCAAATGAACTCCCAGAAATTTAATTTTTGTGCTTTTTTGTGCTTTTTCTCTCTCTGGGTGGTAGCACCTTCCAGTCTACAGGCAGTGCTGCAGTTTGGGGACGAGCATCCCTGAACACTCATATGGGTCCCGGCCCAGCTCCGCCCAAGGCTGCACTGCCCAACCCAGGGACTCAGAGTTCCTGGACTGCCAAGTGTCACAAAGTCCAGCATGGGGCATGCACTGGTGTCCAGCAGTGCCTGTTTCCATAGGGCTTGCACAAAGCTCAGGACTGTTTTAGGAATGCAGAACTTTGTGTTCGTCTAACTCAGCCCAAAAGATGCCCACTTGATTTAGAGGTCAGTCCTGCTGTACGAGACTCGGGGCATGTCGTCCCACCCGCCTGGGGAAGATGTGGTCCTTGCTGGCTCAGTCTGCATTAGCTGCTGGGTGATAGTGCTGTTCCCTGCTGAGCTACAGCTCCAAATCTTCCCTTCCCAGCTCCTTTGCTTGGAAGATAGCCCTAATGCCATCCCGGATTAGTTATCTGCCTGCTGAGGGACTGATCCCAGCAGAGCAGCATCCCATTTCCCTTGTGAGTCTGCAGTGGGGCTTGTGGCCTGATGGCCCTGAGATGCTGCCTCCTTTCCCTAGCCCTTCTCTTCCCTCTTTTGGCAAATGTATTCAGTGGCCATTTCAATGCTCTCTGGGCTCTTCCTGTGCCAGTCATGCTGGCAGTGCTGTGGCTGCTGCAGCAGGAAGGAAATCTGTAAACCCGGTTGCCCCATGGTGTCACCACCCTTGAGGGAGGCAGGATGTTTGGGTGCAGGGCTGACCCCACATGCGCCATGGGGCAGCCTGGAAAGCCTGTGGGGTGGGAGCTGAGTCCTGGGCATGTCCATCGGGCATGGTGCCAGGTTGCAGCATGTGAGGCATTCTCAGTGTCCCCATCCACCTCCTATCCTGGTGTGAGGGTAGGAGGCAGATAGGGACAGAGCCATGCACTGACCAGGAGCCCTGAGCCCCACCCCGTGGCCTCTGGGGACATCACTGTTCTCTGTGTCCTCTTTGCAGGGGCTTTAGGGCTGAGCAGTGCTGGCTGGGGCTGGGCTGAGTGATGCTGCATTGGGGCAGAGCCTGTGGGGTGACTCAGGAGGCAGCAGGGCCAGGGCTGGCACTGGGAAAATTTCCCAGTGTGGGGCCACTATGGGGACCCCTCTATGTCCCCCAGCCCTGTGGCATCACCAGGGTCTGGTCAGAAGGTCCAGTTAGAAAAATTTGTCATCCCTGTGCCACCAGGAGATGCTGGAGTTGGGGACTGTCCCACACATACCAGACCCTGTGAAGCCCTGGGTGCTGGCAGACAAGCATGCCAAGGGCAGATGAGAAGGGTGATGGAAGCCAGGTGCCGGTGTGGGAGTATGCCAGGGCATTCTTGTATCTCACCAGCCCTCATTTGCAGCGTGCTCACTGGCAGGCACAGGGCAGCTCAGTGGGCAGAACTGAGGGCAGCACTTATGCTGCAAATCACTAAGGGAATGGAATTTTGTCCTCTGTCTTGGGGCCCCCCACCTGCAGGGCCCCTGCAGCCCACCTGCCTGTGCCCACAACTCAGCCATGCTCGTGCTCACATGGCAGCACACGCTGCTGCCAGATGGGGAATGCAGTGGCTCTGATGCCCAGGCGTGGGCTCCGGGCCAGGAACTGGCACCATTGAAGCACCACTGTGGGTGACCTCATCCATGATTCCCATGGGGATGCTGGAGACATGTGGTACCCTCGGATCTGGAGGAGGGGACATTCCTTCAATGCTGGGATGCTCTTGGCTGTCCAGATCTGCCTCAGTCCCTTCATGCACACATAGGTTCATAGAATCATAAAATCAACTGGGTTGGAAAAGACCTCTGAGCTCATCAAGTCCAGCTCTTGATCCAACACTGACGTAGTTACTAGACCATATCTGCACACGTGGCTCCCGCCCCTGCTCACCATCACCAGTGCTGCAGCTAGGACAGGCTGAGGTGGCAAAGCCTACTCCTGGGAGCAGGACAGGAGGGCTGACATGAGGCTGCAGTGGTTCCTCTTATGCTGGAGTGGCCATAGGGCAGCAGCTGGCTGGGCACCAGGCACTCCCTGGGGCTGGCCATCATGTTAGCCAAGCCAAGTGCTGCTGCCTCTGCTACCAAAACCAGGGGTCCCACAGGATGTCTCTTGCCTACCAGTCCACACTTGGCAGCAATGGGCTAGGGGTCTGAGAAGAGAGACCCCCCCCGACCCCAATCCACAAGTGTTGGCAGCAAAGGGCAGTAGGATGTGCCTATGTGGAGCAGCTGGTTCTGCAGCCTTGCCCCAGCATTGCCACTGTGACTGCAACACGTCACCTCTGCATGGGGCTTGCCCTGGGTGCAGGCTCCATGCTGCCCTCACTGCCACCCACCTGTAGCCAGGTGTGCCCTACTTGCCCAGGCACTTACACGACATGTGTGCCCATGCACACCCATACACACACCCCCTCCTAAATGCATGTACACACAGCCACAGGTGCCCCATGTGCACACGAACATGCTGGCACACCTGTGTGCATAGACACCTCACCTTTGCACACGAACATGCAGGCACCCCCATGCACCCACCTCCACATCTTTGTACACACATGTATGCCCATGTGCACACACACACACGTGCACACCTGCAGCATGCACATACATGCACACATACAGTCCACACATACAACCCCACCCCAGGTGTGCACCCCCACACATGCACCCCCGCATCAGCTCTCCATGGGATGAGAAGCAGGGCATAGCTGAGCCAGCCCTTCTGAAGGCAGGAGGAAACCTACTGGAATCAGCTTTCCCCATCACAGGTAGTGGATCTGCTCACCCTGGAGTCAGCCATGTGTTCTGGTCCTGCCATGGGGTTGGTCTGGTGTCCTCCCAGGTTGACCCCATTCCTGATGTGTGGCAAGTATCCCTGGCACTGTGGGTTGTCCTCACTGCCTCACACTCCAGTATTTCTCAGCCCCTGCCACCATGTAGATATCCCTGTCTCCACCCTCATCCCCCTCTGCGGGCTGCAGCCCCTCCATGGCATCCAGCACTGGAGACTGCTGCCAGGATCCTGGCTGTGCTCAGCCTCAGTTTTGGGGGTGACTTGTCAATGGTTTCCCTTTGGGGACAGCCTTGTCACCTGTCACCTTTTACGCCATCTGATACCTGGGGTGGTGTGCTGCCCCATGAGGAAACCGGGGATGTGGTGGCTGCAGGTACATGGGCACAGGTGCTGCAGAGGTGCATCCACAGGGGCTGCTGGGTGACTGCCCATCTGGTGGTGCAGAGAGTGCTATGGTGAGGAGGGACTGGGGTGCCGGGGGTCCATGGCCCATATTGCACTGGGCAGAGCGGGTGCTGAAAGCCCCCTGAGCCTGCTCAGAACACTCACCCCAGCACCCAGCCCAGGGGTTTAGGTTGGGGTGTTGGGAGGAGTTGTCAGAGCCTCTTTCCTTCCCTCTGCAGGGTTTGGCAGCACTGGAAGCTGATCCCTCGCACCAGTGCTGTGGCACACCAGCCCCAGACTGGCCACAGAGGGGGATTCTGTGCTGGTTTGTAGCTTTTGGCCCAGGGCAAGCAAGTGGAGGCCAGGGGCGGGTCATGGGTGTGAAATGGTCTTTTGGGGAAGGAGGGTGTACCACTGGTGTGGGGCCATGAGTTCATGGGGGAATGAGGGCTACCTATAAGTGGGGACCCCAGGTGTTCCTGCCTCTGCCCTGGCACTACACTGTCTGAGCTGGCCAAGACCAGGGCATAGGGGCACCCATGGCAGGCAGGGCTGGGGTGGTTCCCAGCAGCCAGGCAGGGTCTGGCCCTAGGTCTGGGCAAGGCAGGAGCAGACAAAGCCTTGTACGAGGTTCAACCCTTAGATGGCTTCACTCCAGAGATGCTCTGCTGGGGCAGTGCCAGGTCCTGCCTTGCTTCCCCCCAGCCCTAAGGGGGCACAGCGGGGGCCAGTGTGGGCAGCCCCAAGTGCCCAGGCAGGGGGGGTCAGGCAGAAGGGTCTGCATGGAGGGGCTGCAGGCAGCATGTGGGTGTCCCCTCCCTAGGAGCTGGGTAACCTTGTTTGGCAGGAGGGGTAGGGTTATTTATAGCCAGAGAATGGCCAAGCCATAAAAGGCCAGGAGGGATGAGGTGCCTGGCTGCCCTTCTTTGGTGAGTACATCCCAAGGGGCCACTCCAGGTATCCCTCCCTGCCACTGGCCCCAGGGACCTGCTGGCATGGCTCAGCATGGATGCAGGCAGTGAGGAGCGATGCTGGAGAGATGGGAGCCTGCAGCAGGGGAAGAGTCCCCAAGACTGTACTCAAGGGGGTCCCCATGCCCAAAAAGCCAGAGACCCCACGCCATTCCAAGCAGCATCCCAGAATGGCCAGTATACTGCTCCTAGTTGCATCCCAGGCAGTGCCTTGTGCAGGCAGGTGTGGGCACAGCTGTGCCAGGGTGGGCTGAGCAGAGCTCACCTTTGCCAGATGATGCTCTGGAGATGCTGGGCACTGCCAGGGTAGGAGCGGTTGTGCACAGAGCCCCAGTGCCTTCCTCAGGAAGGGCTGGAGCAGCTGGGGGCCTTCCACCTCCAGGCCTGACCCAGAGCCTTCCCCCCGCAGTACGGCATCGTGCTGGACGCTGGGTCCTCCCATACCGCCATGTTTGTGTACAAGTGGCCTGCGGACAAGGAGAACGACACTGGGGTGGTCAGCGAACACGGCATGTGTGATGTGGAGGGTAAGGGCTGGCCTTGGCCTGGGGCTAGCGGCTGGTGGCGCGGTCTGTCACGTCCCTGTGGCAGGGCACCATGGTGCAAGTGCCCCTGCCATGCCCAGCCCAGCTGCCTTCCTCTGTACTCACCAGTGCAGTGAAGTGTTCTAAGGGGTTCAGCTCTATTCCCAAAACCTCTCCCAACTCCCCCCAAGGCTTGCAAGCATGCATTCTTGTGGTTTATATTTTCCTGGCAGGCACTGAACCACCAGAAAACAATCCAGCTCCCTGTCTATCCCAGTGAGGAGCCAGGGTTGGTTTTCCACTCTCCATGAATGAACTTTCCGCGGGCTGTCAGTGAGCAGGGGATGTGGTGTGGCTGGACCCTGGATGGCTCCATGTGGCTCCATGCTCACCTGCCTTTTGGAAACCCTGGGAGGGGGGCAAAGCTGCCCACTGGGCACCATCCCCCCACCCACAGGGAGCATTGCTGTTCCCTCTCTGCAGGTCCTGGCATCTCCAGCTACAGCTCAAACCCTCCAGCTGCTGGGACAAGCCTGGAGCAGTGCCTGAACCAGGCCCTGAGAGATGTGCCCAAGGAGAAGCACATGGCCACGCCTCTCTACCTGGGTGCCACAGCTGGCATGCGCCTGCTCAAGTGAGTGCTTGCTCAGGGGGCCCTGCCATGCCAATTTGCCACACATGGCAGTGGTGGAGGTGCTGAAAGACAGCTGAAGTGTTGCCCCTTGGCGGGCAAAGCTCCTCACCACCCAAGTGCCCAGCTCCGCGTCCCCTGCAGAGGTGGTCCTGCCTTTCAGAACAGAATATGCTCTGCAGGGTACAGCCAGCAAAGCACTGGTGGAAAGGGGCTGGTGTGGGGCCGGCACCAGGATAACCCACTTGGACTTTGTGTCTAGCTAGGAGGAAAATACCTCTGCACCCACTGTCAGCCTGACAGGGCACAGTGAAAATAATTGGTAATCAACCCCCAGAAAACATAGAGGAGGGGAGCTGTGCTCCCCTTACCTAGCCCAGGAGGGATGGATCCCATTGTCCTAGGAAAAGGGAGCACACCTCCATCCCCACTACCTGCCTTGTTCAGCAAAGGGGAATTAGCTGGGGTTTTCTGGGGGACATCCCTGTAGGTACCCAGGCAAGGACTCATATATCCCACCCCCCTGTCAAGGCAGTGCTAGTCCCCAAGGGCTCTGGGGGCCAGCGGGGATCCCACTTGCTGCACCCCAGTGCAGTCCCATCATTCTGTCTTCTCACCTGGCCCACAGCATCGCGGACCCACAAGCGTCAGACGCCGTCCTCAGAGCTGTGGCAGGCACGCTGAAGACATACCCCTTTGATTTCCGGGGGGCAAAGATCCTGTCAGGGGAAGAGGAGGGGGTCTTTGGCTGGGTCACTGCAAACTACCTCCTGGAGAACTTCATCAAGGTGGGCAGGGGACAGTGACACACAGCAGGATGGCTGTGCTGGCTGGGCTGTCCCACAGCTCATCATATCCTTATGCCCACTCTTGTCTTCCTGGCTCAGCGTGGGTGGCTTGGAGAATGGATCCAGCCTCACAGGAAGACCTTGGGGGCCATGGACTTTGGGGGTGCTTCCACACAGATCACCTTTGAAACCCAGGACACCATTGAAAACCCCAAGAACGAGGTGATGCTGAAGCTGTATGGCCAGGTGTACAAAGTGTACACCCACAGCTTCCTCTGCTACGGGAGGGACCAGGTCCTCAAGAGGCTGTTCTCCAAGCTCCTCCAGGTACCGCATGTGCTTGATGTGGATGCTGGCTGTCACAACGCCACAGGTGCCCCCTCACCCTGGTGTTTACACTGGGGTGTCCCCCAGGCCTGAGCCAGCTGGGTTTCCCAGCCAATTCTTCAGTTTTTCTCCAAATCCTATCCTGTGTTCCCAGGGCTTCCATCCACCATCTCCGTAAGGTGATGCACCCCTTGACTAGAGCCAAGACACCCAAAGCCACCTTGAGACACGTGTGGCAACTGCTCTGTGTCTCACTGCTCAAGCTCCAGAGGGAGCTGGAGCTATGATACAGCTTGTGCATCCTGTGTGTCCCTCCTCTGGCAGGCTGAGAGCTACCACGGAACTGTCCCCAATCCTTGCTGGCCCATGGGCTACAACAAGAGCCTGTCACTGAGTAGCATTTATGACAGCCCCTGCACGGAGAAGGAGAGGCCAAACCTTGTCCTCAACACCACCATCACCTTGGTTGGCACCGGGAATGGGAATCTCTGTGCTCTGCACGTCAGCAAGCTCTTCAACTTCACCACCTGCTCCTTCTCCCACTGCTCCTTTGATGGTGTTTTCCAGCCGAAGGTTTCAGGAAACTTCATTGTAAGTCCTGGCCCGAAGCAGGGTGGTGACCCAGCTGCTGGGTGGGTAGGTTGTCCCCAGCACCCCCAGCATCACATGGTGGCAAAGCCAGGCCCCCAGCTCTGCAAGGGCGGTCGTTCGTGCTCACCACACCAGTCAGTCTCTGTTCAAGGTTAGAGAAAGAGCCTGTCCCACAGCTGCTCCCTTCTCTCCATCAGGCCTTCTCCGCCTTCTTCTACACGGTGGACTTCATCCGGACTGTGATGGAGAGACCTGTGCACCTGCCCAGTGACCTGAAGGACGCTGCAGAGACCATCTGTGCCACCAGCTGGAGTGAGGTGGGTTCCCTGGGCACAGCAGGGAAGAGGGGACTGCTCTGTGGGGAGCATAACCCAGGCTCTGAGAGCAGCCCTTGGAGGGGGCTGGGTGTCCTGGCCCCCATGGAGTAGGGGTAAGGCAGGTGACAGCTCCCACATGGGACCAGGAGGGGCTCAGGTGGGTATGGGCAGCCTTGGCCTGACAGATGCAGCCACCCAGAGCTTCAGGCCACAGACACAAGCCTGGCCCCTGCTGGCTTGACCCCTCTTCTTCCCTCTGTGCACCCAGCTACTCCAGAAAGCCCCCAAGCTGGAGAAGAGGCTGCCAGATTACTGTGCTGTCAGCACGTTCGTGTATTTGCTCACCACCAGAGGCTACAACTTCAACAACCACTCCTTCCCCAATATCGCCTTCCAGAAGAAGGTGAGTAGCACCAAAGCACATCTCCATTCCATGGGATCTCTTTGGAGTTAGGCAGGAGATGATTCCACACCAAGAAAGAGCCAAGCAGAGTGAAGGAAGATCTTGGGGAACAGGGGCAGGACAGAACTCTCAGTTTTTGGTTGGATCTCCTGGAGGATGGGAAAAAAAATGAGCCAAGCTTGTTGTAGGGTGAGGTGAGGTCCTTCAGCCCTTCCTTGGCCCTCAAGACACCAGCCATCTCAAACTATGCTTTGCTTAGGCTTTTTGGGAATTTACCTCAGGGCAGGATCCCACTTCTGGCTGCATGCACCATGGGATGGGCAACAAGATCAGGACTGAACTGAGCAGATGAGGTTCTGCTCCCATGGGATAAGCCCACTTAAGCACAGGATGGTCACTGCTCTGTTCCTGGGCTAACTGGATCCATGGGCAAGCAAGAGTTCAGGGTGTTCTGGGCTCCCCCACACCCTTCTCCTCCCTTGGGCTGACAGTGAGGTGGTTCCTGAAAAGGCTAGAGCACAACTCTAGTGAGGACTGGCTGAGGGAGCTGATGGGGCTCAGCCTGGAGAAAAGGAGGCTCAGGAGGGGACCTTTTAAGAGCTATGTGAAAGGAGGGTGGAGTCAGGTACGGGTTGGGATCTTCTCCCAAGTAACAAGTGACACGACAAGAGGAAACAGCCTCAAGTTGCACTAGGGGACGTTTTGGCTGGATTTTAGGGAAAAGCCCTTCACAGAAAGGGTGTTAAGGCATTGGAACAGGCTTCCCAGGGAAGAAATAGTCACCATCTCTGGAGTGATTTAAAAGACATGTGGATGTGGCACTTGAGGACATGGTTTAGTAGTGGCCTTGGCAGTGGTTGGACTCCTTGATCTTAGAATCATGGAATCATTAAAGTTAGAAGAGACATCTAAGATCTCCTGAGGCCCACAGAGCTGGGCTGGCTGGCTGGCTGGGTGACCATGCCATGCTTTTTCCACAGGCAGGAGAAACCTCCATTGGCTGGGCCCTGGGCTACATGCTGAACCTCACCAACATGATCCCGGCAGAGAAGCCCTCCTCCCACAAAAGCATGTTGTACAACCACTGGGTCATCCTCATCCTGCTCTTTGTGGTCACCACCCTGACGACCCTGGTTACTGCCGTATGTCTGCTCCGGCGCAGTAAGTCCAGTGCGATCTGACGGTGGGGACAGCGTGGGCCGTGTCTGCAGGACCCAGCACCATCCTGCCTGCTGGAGTCTCCATGGTCTGAACACCTGGGATGCAGCAAGTGCTCAACGTCCTCCTCCAAGGCCTGACACTGTCCCAGAAGGAAAGCTGTCCCCTTTTGCCCTCCCCTTGCCCTCAAGCTGCAGGAAAGGAGGGACAGAAGAGGAAGGGTTTCCCAGCACTACTCAGGGATGGACGCAGGAGCAGGTTTGGGAACGGGATATTCAGAGGTGGGACATCTTTCTGCCACCAGAGCTGAGTTGGACTGGGCCAATAAGCGAAGGCGACAGCAGGATTTATTTTCATTTGTATGAGAGTGGGTGGGGAATATTACTTACACCAGTCTTTACAGCTGACCTTGCTAGCCTGTCCCTGGAGCATCAGCCCTGCCTCCTGGGGAGCTCTAGGCAGCATCCAGAGCCCACACTTGTCCTTCTGGCCTGCACACAAAACCACACTGACCTTCCTGAAGGCCAAATCTTGGCCTAGACTTCCACTGCTCTCAGCAACCAGATGTGGGGAGCCAGCATCTTCCAGGTCCCCCTTCAGCAACCAGACATCGTGCCTTCCCCATCCCTGTGGTTCCTATGCCAGACTTGCCTTTGCCACCTCCATCCCCTGGTGCCTGCAGCTCTGTGGTGCATGTCCATGACAGCGCAGAGGCCATGGGCTCGCTTTGGGAGCCAGACTTTGCTCTGCACTGGGATTTGAGCCTACCATCACCCTATGCCAGGCAGCTGGGAGGATGCATCTTCATTTCCATTTAAGAACAGGGACATGCAAACATGAAGAAGGTTTGATTTTGTCTGTTTGGTTTTTTTTTTTTTTTTTTATAATCTGAAATAAACCTTTGTAACCACTGCTATGGCTTGGTGGCTCCTGATCAGCAACAGGCAGATCAACCTGTCAGAGCCAGGGTCAGGGTCTGCCTGAAGGCCTTATCCCTTGCAGCCCAACCAGTGCTGGGACACTATCACGACTTGATTTCTCTATTTGTACCAGCCTGGAGACCCCCAAAGATGGACTGAGGTGGGCTGGAAACCTCACTCCAGTCTAAGGCCCACCTGGAGATGGAGGAGTGCCAGCCAGCCACAGTCATCAAGTTCAGGTTTCCCCATCACTGCAGATGCAGTCCTAACTAGGTAAACTGGCTGCTCTCGGTGGATGTCCAGCTGATTCAGCTGCATCTGAATTTCTTAGAAGAGGAAATGCAGTCTGGATTCTGGAAAGTACCTGGGTTCTTAGAGCAGTGTTTCAGCTTCAGGGACCAGAAGTGCCTCTTCCTTCCGTGTGAGATGTGGAGATAGACCCTGAGCCTCACTCCACCACGGGGTGAGGGAGATGAAGGGCCTGGGGAAGAAACTTGGGTTTGAGAGTTCAGAACATCATCTGAACTGGAATCAGGTTTGCCCTGTGCAGAGAGATGGGGAGCAGCCAGTGGAACAGCTGAAAATAAAGTGTTGCTGGGAATGGGTGGGTTAAGTCAAGCACAGTGTTCCAGGAGCTTGGTCAGAGCAAGGAAGGATGCTGGGAAGTGAGCAAACCTGCAAATCAGAGCTCGTGCTGCTAGCAGGAGCATGGAGGGCAGCGAGAAACCACAGCTCCCTATCCCTCTGTGCATGGGATTTAAGACAGTACCATATCCTTGCCAACTAGTTATGGATCTGGATGGGCAACCTGGGACTGGCCAGATGACATGCCCTGGCCAGTGCCAGCACCACAGAAAGGGGCCCTGGGCACATGGTCACCCCTGTTGCAGAGGAAAAGGATACCCCAGAGGACACCCAGCTAGGGGGCTCAGCTCAGCCCTGTTCAGGTGGGTGGGAAAAGCCTTGCTGCTGCAGGCGTAGGGACATGGGGACTGGCTGGGCTCAGGGTACAGAAAGCACACAACAACAGCTCTGTCCTCACAGCTTAGCCCAGACCTATCTGTGTCTAGAGCCAGCTCGCAGCAATCCATGTGCCAATGGAGTGTGAGTGTCACCGTTCCCTTGGGGTGACGTTCACCACCTGCTCTGCCTGTCCCACTGCCGGCCTTTACCTCATCCACAACGAGCACCTTCAGTTCTTGACTTTTATTGTACCCCCAGTGCAATGTTCAGAGGCCATGGGGCAGGCAGCAGTGATCCCTGTGGTGCCTCCACCACACTCTCGCTGCAGGATCAAGTCCTCTGAGCTTCCAAACAGAGCCACCAAGCCCACCAGACTCACAGGCAGCATGGGCAGTGACCAGCTGGGCAGCAGCAGGGGCTGCAGCGGGACACAGGTACAGAGTGCTGTGCTTTGCTGGCTACTCCACCACATCCCCATACCCGTTCCTCCTCACCGGCAGTGCGGCGCTGTCCCTGTCCTCTGTGTTGAGTAGGTTTTCTGCAACAGAAAGTACAAGCTCCTTGGACCTCCAACTACCCTGGTGTGTTTGCCAAGGGTGGGCAGAGAACCACAGAGCCCTGGTGAAGTGTTTAAAGCCTCTTCAGGTGGGCCCAGCTTTGGGACCTCAAGGTGCTTTGGGAGCTCAAGGTACATGTGGGAGAGAGCAGCAAGCAGCCATGGGAACTGTCCAGTGCCTCTCTTAGTGCCTCTCCAGCTCTATCCACTCTACAGAGCAGCACATCTCTCTACACCTCATTGGCTCTCTCCATCCCTTACCCTCTCCTTCCTCTTCCAGCAGACAAGCCCTTCATGCTAGCTCGTGTGAATCCCCAAAGCAGGCAGGGCAGCAGTTAGCAGCAAGTGCACCCAGCCCACGTCTCCAGGCCTGCTCCGATACCGCTGTGCCCAGAGCACAGCGGGACATGGGAAATGAGATCAGATAGGGAGCTCCAGCCACCACACATCCTCCTGCTCCCATCCCTCGGCTGCAAAGTGCCAGTGTGGGACTTATACTGAGATTTTGGCAATTACACAGTCACCAGTTTAATTACGAGACAGGAACAGCAAACTCATTACTGCAGCAGCGAAGAACCAGGCACAACAAGCCTGGGGAAAGCAACAGGGAGTTGTGAACGTACCTGAGGGCTGAGATACCCCACCAGTCACGCTGAGCTCCTGTGGGGACTTGCCTGTCTCCAGGTAAATCCAGAAGTCGGAGCATTTCTGTGTCTCAGCTCTGGTTACCACATAGCTCGCGAGGGACCCTGCAGCTGGGGAGGCCGAGGTGCTTCTGAGGGTGCCACCAGCACCTTGGTGGGGACAACACCTGCTGCAGCTGCCCAAGACGCCTCCTGAACCGCCGGGGCGCCGGGAGGTGACCGGAGCTAGGGAAGAGCCCCCCACAACAAGGGCAAACACCTGTGTGTCCGCAGCACCAGCCGGGCCAGGCACTCACCCGCGGCCAGCAGCAGGCTCCACTGCGGGCTGTACGGCAGCTTCTGCCGCGCCAGCTTTTGCACGGCGAAGGCGGCCCCGCTGCCTGCCGAAGTCGGGGACGGGGTTACTGAACACAGCCGGGCCGGCCCCGCTACCCCTGGGGAGCGGCTGGGGACAACCGAGGAGGGGGGCTGGACCGGGCTGTACCTGCCAGGAAGGTGCCGATGCCCTTCATGAACGCGTGGGACTGGCAGGCCGCGTACTGCTGCAGCGCCTGTGGGGACGCGTCAGCGCCGGGGGTTGGAACCCTGTCTGGCCCTCTCAGCCCCGGCCCCACCGGCACAGCCGGGTTCTGCCCGACCCCCTCAGCCCCGGCCCCACCGGCACAGCCGGGCTCTGCCCGACCCCCTCAGCCCCGGCCCCACCGGCACAGCCGGGCTCTGCCCGACCCCCTCAGCCCCGGCCCCACCGGCACAGCCGGGCTCCCCAGCCCGTCCCCCGCAGGGCGCACCGGGTGCTTGGCAGCCACATCATCCTCCACCCGCCGCAGCCCCAAGTTCACCATGGCGGAGCTGCCGGTCCCGCTCACAGCCCCGGGCGGACGCGCCGCTCGCACCCGCCCCTTCCGGCGCAGCGATGGCGGAACCGTCCGGGCTCTTCCACTTGCTGCGAGCCGGGCCGGGCCGGTTCCTCTGCTACTGCCGGCCCGGTGGCGCCGTCTGGTGAGAGCGGGCGGGGGCCGGGAACGGGAGCGGGGCCGGGCGGGGGTCGAGCAGCCCCGGCCTGAGCCGCTGCCTCCCACAGTGTGACCGATGCGATGGAGGTCTGGGCCGCGGACCTCGGCGACTGTCCGGCGTTTGGCTGCGTACGTACCGGGGCCGGGGTCGGCGGTGGGGCTCGCGCCTGAGGCCCGGGGTGCCGGTGGGGCGGAGATGGACTCGGCCCGGGTTAGGCCGTGTCGGACATGCTCTCCTCCTCCTCCCTCTCTGCAGCGGTGTCCGCCGGAGGAGCACAGCGCGATGCTCAGGTGGGTGCCGCCGCCCCGACACCCCCTGTCCTCGGCTTCCCTCATCCCGGGCTCCCCTCACCCCGGGCTCGTCGTGTTTCCCACTTCCCTCGCCCCCTGTCCCTGCAGGGCCGCCCTGGGGCGCGGCACCGCTGAGCTGAGCCTGGGCCCGGGTTCGGCCACGCTGCGGCTGCCGGAGGAGCCGCGGTGCCCGGCCCTCGCCCTCGCCCAGCTACCCCCCGCCGAGGCGCGCCGCCAGCTGCAGGCGCTGGTGTTCGGCATGGCCGGCTGCATCGAGACCTTGGAGAGGCGCCTGGAAGGTCCGTGGTGGGTTTGGAAGGTGTGAGGACAGGGGGAGGGCCGGCATCTCCTGCCACCTTCATGGGATCGTCACCCCGACCCAAAGTGCCCCACATGCCCCAGCTCAGCCTTGTCCTCTCAGTGGGAGAGGGTTGTGCCTCCCGAGTATCACCTCAGGTGGTTTCTCCTCACCAGTCCCAGTGGGCTAGCAGCAGAGCTGCCGCCATCACTTCCCTGTTCAGCTGGCCAGTTCCTGCAGCTTCACCAGAGCCCCCAGGCAGAGGACAGCCCCCTGCCGGGGCCCGGAGGACACAGTGGTGTGTCTCTGTTTGGAAACAGCCCTGTCTTCATGGCACCACACCAGCATCCTGAATGTGGGAGTCACCTTACAGACATCTTTATTTGAGGAGTCTGGGAAGATTTTGGGGCAGCAGCAGTCTGGATGGGAGTGCTGAGCGAACAGGCCTCAGTTTGGCTGGGGAGGCTTGGGATGCTGCAATGCTGTATTGGGGTATGTTGTCACAAGCTTTGGCTCTGGCTCCTGTCTTAGCAGCCGTGGAGACACTGGCAACTTCCTGCAGCCCTCAGAAGAACTCTGCCCAGAGCCAGCAGCTCTTCCTGCCAGGTAGGCACTGCCAGAGGCACCTGCCCTGGTCCTGCTGTCCTGCTTTCTCCTTCCTGGAGGCTGCTGGTCCTGCGTTCATGTGCTCTTCAGGACACACCGAGTACCCTTGGCTGTGGCTGCTGTCAGGCACCTGCTGTCCTGTGCCCTTCCTGACAGAGCAGGGGCAGGGCTCACTGTGCTGGCTCTCGGGGTATCTGGGGTGCTCAGGTCACAGGCTGGTCATCACCAGCCTCAGAAGAAGGGCAGTCCTTCTAGACTGGGAGCCAGGGCAGGTCCATGGCTCCTTTGGGAGAGGAGGCCAGGCTTGGCCCTTCCTCACCCTCCATGGCTGCTGGCCCTACATGACTGGGCTGCTGGAAGCTCACCCTGGCCCTGGAGGGAGTGTCAGGGCTGATAGAACACCTGGCTGACCTGCAATCTGCATCCTGCCTATCCTCGACTGAGGCAGACCCCAGCCCCAGGAAGAACAGGGCTGCTGGCTCAGCTTTACCAGCCAAAAGGAAGGTCCCTGGGGAGTCTCTCATTAACCCTGGTTTCAAAAGGTCAGTGCTGGCTGCACGGGGACCCCATGGGCTCTGCTTGGGGCATGGGCTTGGGGCTCTGATGCTCCCTCCATCTCCTCCCAGCAAGAAGGTACCGTCTGGAGTGAATTTCGAGGACTCCTGACTAGTGCTGTCCTGTGCCCTGATGACAGCCCTGTGGAGCCCTATCAGCATGTGCATGGGTGGAGGAGAGGGTGTCCCTGTGTCCGGGGCCTGCTGAGCCCCTCGCACCCAGGGAGGCAACAGAGCCATCAGCACCTGGCAGTTGGCCCTCTGCTGGGGTGGTGGCAGGGCCTTTGAGGAGACAACAGTGCTTGCTTTCTCCCCAGCAGCACTTCTGGGGCAGGGGCCACCTCCTGACCTCATTTACCATGAATTGGTGAGGTTTGCAAGGAACTTTTTTATCACTGCAGAATAGAAAGATTGTCCGTGCTTATCTTCTTTCCAGTAAAAGGTGCTTTTAGCCAGCCGGTCTCTGCGGATGTGTCAGTGTATTCTGCCTCTCCCTTTCTCAGGAAGCCTTGGGCCAGTTTCAGCTGAACCTGGAGGTCCAGGGCTCAGAGAAGTTCCCTTCCCTGCCAGCTTTTTGCAAATGGGCTGGAGGATGCACTCTGCCTTGCACTGGGAGAGAGAGTGGAGGTCAGTGTGAAGCCCTGTAAGGAAGAGCTGCTGGTGTGGTCACCCCAGACTCATACTCGTCTTGCTTGCAAAGCCTTTATTGATTTCCAGGAGCTCTGAAGCTTGACTTGGGCTTGTCCAACTTCACAACCCCCAGATCTGCTTCTGAGAGCTTCCTAACTGCAGGTTCCGGGGGGTTGGTACCCTCTGCTCCCCTCACCCAGGGTGCTGGGAACTGGCCTGTGCCCACTACCTCTGCCATCCCCTGCCAGCTCTGTTCCCAGGACTCTCCGTGACTGTGCTGGGTCCCCTCACACAGTGAGGTGTGAGGGCAGCAGTGCCTGCTGCCCAGGAGCAGCTGGACCTTGGACCCTCATGAGAGGGTGGCATGGCATGCCCACAAAAGAGGCTGCAGGGCTGCCCTCTGCTCTGGGCAGCTCGTCCTCCGCAGCCCTACCCCTGCCCACAGCAGGGCCCAGCTTTGGCACTGGTGGTGTCCATGGTTTTGCGCCCTTGCCCCCAGTCCTGATGCCTGGGGGACCGCAGAGCATGTCCTGGCTGGGAGGGGGGATGGCACAAGAGGGGCTCAGCGCACCACAGATTACTGCCAGCATCTGAGTGCCAGGGGAGAGAATTTGGGTGCTAGGGGCACAGCTCATGCTCTGCTCTCTCAAGCGTGTGCTGGCAGGAATGGGGTGGGCACTGACCTCCTACCTGACCCCATCCCTGGCCTTGCACCCATCGGGGTGCGTACCCTGCTCACTGTGGTGCCCGGACCACGGAGCGATAGGCTTGTACAATCTCCTGGCTGTTGGGGCAGGTGTATTTGAACTCCTTGGTTTCATTGGCACTGTTGAGGTATCGCCACACGCCTCGCAGGTCCTTGGGGATCCCGAAGTGGCGGTAGTGCTGGCACACAACCTGCGGGCAGGAACAGCGGGAGCTGTGCCTGGTACTGTGTGCGAAGGAGGGCCCAGCTGCCAGGAAGGAACCAGCTGGAAAGGGTGGCGGGGGGCCAGGGGACATCCCCAGCACTGCACAGTTGAAGACTGGCACTTAGGAGGGAATGTAGAGGGGAGTGGGATCTCTGGGAAGGCACTTTGCTGGGCAGGGCTCCTGGGGAGAAGGATGCTAGAGGACACAAGGGCTGACAGCGTTTGTGAAAGGAGCAGGGATGGAGAGGAAAGTGAGACCATGGGACCAGTAGAATGGAGATGCCAGGGAAAGGAGAAGGGCAGGGTGCCAGAGTGCCGCTGCTTACCTGAACAATGTTGAGCTTGGGCAGCAGGTTGCAGTCGGCCAATGTGAGGTGGTCTCCATCGAGGAAGCGTCGCTGGGAGGCCCGGAGGTTGGGGTCCCGGGCCAGCTCGTGCTCCAGAGGGGCACACAGGTATTCATCCAGCTTCAGCAGGGCCCTCAGCAGGCTCCGCTGCAGCGCTGTGGGGAGGGCAGCTGTGTCATGGCATGGGGCTCCTGCTCTGCTATGGCACCCTGCCAGCCCAGGCAGCACCCACATTACCCACGCTGGCACCTGCTCCCACAGAGACCTGGCATTGACCCACGTAGGTGGGGAGCACTGGGGGCGCTTGGTGTGACCAGGATAGGCTTTGGGGTGGTGACACCTGAGAGGATGCATGGGGTGCTTCCCCACTCGCTCCTCACCCTCGTCCTGGGCAGGCACCGGGTTCTTGATGAAGGTGGAGAACTTGTGGAAGATGTCGTTCCCGGCCAGGCTCGACCCCCGGTACTGCGGGACCAGACTTGGGCACCTGTGGGGAGGTGGGCACAGCTGAGGCAGGTGGCAGGGGCCAACAGGCTCACATGCTGTCAGCCCCCTCCTCTCTCAGGCTGTCCTGCCCCTCTTTGGCCCCTTAGTCCTCTCAGGGCAGCGCTGGCCACTGACGTGGGGGGGCCCAGCTGGTCCTCCAGGAACTCCTCGATGGTCACAGTGTCAGTCTTGGGCTCGCCGTTGTAGAGCAGAACAGGCAGCTGGGCACCTGGCGCAAAGTCCTTCAGCACATCCAGTGCCCTGCAGGAGATGGGAAAACTGCTGATACCTGGCATGTGCAGGGCTCTGCTTGGCCCCGTGTATATGTGTGTGTGTGTGTGTTCATATGTGCATGTGTGTCCCAAGCAAAAGGGTGAAGTGGTGCCCCTAGGCTGCTCCTGCCTCCTACCTCTGTGTGTGCCTAGGGAAATGCACCAACCTCCCCAGTCAGCACTGGGCACCTGGGCGTACAACAAGCTCCATTCATGCCATAGTGCCCTTCACACACCCCTTCCCAAACTGTTGGGGACCTACCAGCCACCCACCCTGCCCATGGCCCTGGCCTGGGGACTGGCAACCCTTGGGAAGGGACTACCACTCACCTCTTTATGTCCACGGTGGTGAGGGTGAAGGGCACCCCTTTGAGGAGCAGCACCATGAAGAGCCGCTGGCAGAAGGGGCAGTGCCCCACACTCTCCCCATCTTCGCTTGCCTGTGGGCACAGATGGAGAGCTCAGCTGCCCCTTCACCTCAGAATGGCCACAGTGGAGGCAGCCCTGGGTGAGGGTAGCAAGGCATGTACCCCAGCCCAGCCTGGTGCTCCCAGGGCCTCGGTGCCACTCCCCAGAGCAGCTACGTGGCACAGCAGAGTGCTGGCCCTGGCACCCCCCAGGGAACAGGACCCCCAGGCTGTGCCAGCCTCAGAGTGCCAAGGGGGGCCAGGGCTTGGGGGAAGCAGCAGCAGGGGCAGCTGTGGCAGGGGACAGCCCAGTAGCAGGGACTGTTCGCCAAAGGAAGGCGACAGCAATGCTGATGGCCCAGCCACCCCCAGGCACAATCCCAGGCAAGCCCTGTCCTGCCTGGCACAGTCACACAGCCAGGCGGTGGTTGGGGAGGGCCTGGCAGGTGCAGGCAGATGCTGTGGCGCTGGGCTGCTGGCCCTGGTTTGTAAGGGGCATCCCAGTCCGACCTCCCCAGGCTGAGCCCTCAAAGCACCCCTGCCTGCAGGGTAGGCAGCAGCAGGCAGTGCTGTGAAGAGCCCTGCCCTCTGCCTGCCCCCCCTTGCCTGCCTGCTGCCCACTGCCCACCCTACTCTTACCTGACCACTACCTGCCACACTGCCTGTTGCCAGCCCCACTCTGTACCTGCTGCCTGACCCCCTGCCCATTACCTCTCCAAGTCCCCACATCTGGGCACTGTAGTGGGCAGGGCAGCCAGGTCGCCCCACTGCAGCGCTGCCAGGGGTGGCAGCCCCAGTGCCCACTGGCCTGAGGATTCCCCCTCACCTTGATGAAGAGCTGGATTTGGGGTTTCTCAGCCATGTTGGGTGGTGGCTGTCGGTGCAGTGCTGGCTGTACCCTGAGTGCCCCAGCTGGAGCCGCAGCCCATCCCAGCCCACATTCCTCCCCAGGGTGCACCCGCTCCCACCCACACCCGGCCCCACACCCTGCCATGGGGCCCCTGCACCGCGGCTGCTGCCAGCCCCAGGACGGTGAGGGAGACTGGTGGCATTGCCAGCTGCCACGCCTCCTGCCTGCACCCCCAGCCACCCCACCACCATCCAAATGATGCCAAGCACTGGGCACACCCTTGGGTTGGGCCCAGGACCCCTTGCCCATAGCAGGCTCCTGCGCCCCCACCCGGGGCACTGCCAACCCCCTCCTCAGCCTGATCCCTCCCAGGCAGCCAGACCCGGCATTCCCACCCCTCACCAACCACACAGCCTCACTGGATCCAGTTATTATTTTTTATTTAAAACGATCATTATTTTCACATTTCATCTTTGTTTGTTTGCTAGCAATGTACAGGCAGCTCCAAGACGTCCCCACCCCTCAGGGGCCCCATGCCTGGGGCTGAGTGTGGCACCGGCGCTGCGCCCATGGCTGGTGGCCAAGGACGTGCAGGGGGAGGCAAGGCTGGAAGTAGGGCCAAACTCAACCAAGTGAACAGTGTTAAGGCAGCAGCCACTCCTGCCCTGGGGGCATGCCCTGGGGCACTACCCTCCCACTCCCTCCCTGCTGCCACCCTTGGGGTGGCCCCAGCAGGGTCTGTGCCCAGGGCAGCCCTGAGCCCAGGGCAGGGAGACCACCGTGGCCATCCAGGCTGTATGGGCACCAGAGCACGTCCATTGACCATCAAAGCCAGAGGGATGATGGCATGGTGGCAGTGGGGAGGGCTGGGAAAAGGGGAGATGCTGTGACTGGGGTGCCAGTGCCCTTCCAGAGTCCTGAGCAACAGGGCAGTGTGGCAGGTATGGGGTAAGGACAAAGCCCAGAGCACAGCAGCATTGCCCACCCTGGGGTGCCCCAGAGTCCCACCACTGAAGTGACAGCTGGGGACTCAAAGGTGACACCATCCCCTCTCCCTGATGGCAAAGGGCAAGCCTCGAGCTTGCTCATCCCCCAGCACTCACCCAGGAAGGCAGAATGGGCCCAGCAAGGGAGTAAGAGCACACCAGTGGGGGCTGCCCCCATGTGCCATTCACTCCACCCCAGAACCAGCCAGTTT
Organism: Myiozetetes cayanensis; assembly: GCF_022539395.1. Classification (NCBI taxonomy): domain Eukaryota; kingdom Metazoa; phylum Chordata; class Aves; order Passeriformes; family Tyrannidae; genus Myiozetetes; species Myiozetetes cayanensis. Next base: position 247,585 of record NW_026087765.1, on the reverse strand, counting down.
CCCATATGCCATTAAAAAAAATATGGTCTGAAAAATCTGAAAATAGAGATTCTCCCCCCAGTTTTCCCCCTATTGAAAATATTGTATATTGTATCACAATCTATAGCAGGTGGCATACAGGGTTGGTGAGACCAGGGGGGCATGAGGACAGTGGAGGTCAGGCCCTCCTCCTGTTCCCAAGTGGGACCAGAGGTGGCTCAAAGAAGCCTCCCCATGCCGTGTGCCCCACACCTCCCATGGCAGCCAGCTGAGGCGCCTGGTGCTGCTCAGGGCCTGCAGCCGAGCCCGGGCCAGGGAGGCAGAGAGGGCAGCAGAGCTCAGGAGCAGCTGGGCAAAGGTGCTCCCCAGGAAGGTACATGGCCACCCTGGGGTACTGCCAAAGCCTGGTTGGGGGTCAGGGTCAGCATCACGAGCTCTGCTGTCAATCTTGTCCCTGGGCACAACTGCAGGTTGCTGAGAGCTGAAACGTGCCAGACATGGTCCCTGTGGGTGACAAGGCAGAAGGACCCTCTGCAAAAAGGAGGGGCATTGCTGGCTGAGGGGGTGTCCACTGCTGGCCCAGTGACACTGCCAGCCCACTGCCACGGTCCAGCCTCCCCTCCCCACCACCCCGGGCACTACTGCCAAGCTGTGCCCACGCCCACTCCGACTGTCCCTACCTCGTACCTTCAGACTAACCCACTACCACCTTCCAAAGACATCCTGGGGTGCAGCAACCCCTCTTCCAGTACGGACCCAACAATAAGAAACCAGTGCAGGTGGCTCCTGTACAGGGCTGGACACTGAGGAACGAGTGCCAGGGCAAGGGGACACTGAAAGGGACACAGCAAAAAGGTGGTAGAGCTGCAGCAATGCCCTGTGATGGGGAAAGCGGATGGTGAGGACAGCCAGGAGGCAGGGGAAGGGACATGGTTAGGGGCAGAGGGGAAAACAGCTGGTGCCAGCCTGTGAAATACCCTGTGACATACCCCTCTGCCCCACCGCGTGCCTCTGCAGGAGTGCTGCTGCCTGGGGATGGAGCCAGTGCCCAAGGCCAGGCAGGGCTGGGGTGGACAGACCCCAGGGTAGGCAGGACATACCAGCAGGGTCAAGACCCCCAGTGACAGAAAGTGGTTGTGGCTGAAGCACCAGACCTGTCCCTGTGGTGCCCAGGGCAGTGCCGGCCAGGGGCAATACAGAAGCACTCATCCCTCCTCCAGTTCCACGGGGCCAGGCCTGGCAGGGTCCCCACAGCCGAGGGTCCCTGGGGTGAGTGCAACGTAAGTGTCCAGTCAAAGGCACTGCTCACAGGCCTGTGTGTCTCTGCCCCAAGGCATGTGGGGCTGGCAGTGCTGGCACCAAACCGTGTCCTTTCCTTTGCAGTCTGCATCCATGGCACGTGCCAGCTGGAGAGGCCAAGGACCGTGGCCCTGTCACCACACAGTGATAATGCTCTGGAGCTGAAGGGGACAAAGGCCACCCGGTGGTGGCTCAAGAGGTCCATCCAAGCATTGCTGTACCCATTGTGTCCTCCCTGGCTTGTGCCTCCGGCCGCGGCAGCTCCGCTCCACAGGGCAAAGGGAGGGGAGAGGCCAAAAGGGTTCGGTGACTTCACAGACGGGAATGTAGCTGCCCCCGGGGTCTCAGCACAGCGTGTCGGTGTTGAAGGAAAGCTGAGCCTGGGCAGGGAGACAGGAAGGGCTCAGGGGTTGCCCGCTCTGCCAGCACACCCATGGCGTCTGGGGCCAGAGTCCAGCCCAGGTGGCGGAGCTGCCATCTCTCCCAGAGAACCCCCATCCCTCCCAGAGAGCCCCCGGCACGGCACGGCCCTGGCTCCACCGTGTCCCTTTCCTGGTGCTGCAGCACTCAGTCCCAGGGCTCCATGGCAGGGACATAGGTGGGACCAGGGACACTCTCACCCTGTCCTCCTCAAAGCTGATGAGGCCTTCATCATCAGTCTCCAGATCCTCCTGCTCCTCCACCACAAGGGCCCTCAGCTCAGTGGGGGCAGTGCGGGGCCGCAGCAGGCTCAGCAAGCGCTCCAGGGGTGACTGCAGGACACAGCTGGGGCTGGTCTCCTGTTGCTCCAGGTTGTCACTTTGCTTCTTGGCAAAATTCACAAACACCTGGGTGTGGGGGAAGGACAGGAGAATCGGAGAGGTATCCTCACAGATGCCTCCACCCTCAGCCACCTCTTGCCTGTCATCCATGCTGCCATGACAGGACACAGTGCATTCCACGATGTGGTGGCTGCCACTTCTATTCCCCATCCAGCTCCACCTGCTGCACCAAAGGCAGTTCCTGCCTGGCACTTTGTCACAGCCTCCACCCCTGGGGACAAGCATCTAGTCGCCCATGCTGTCCCCAGTCTTACGTTGTCCAGCGTAGTCTGGCTAACAGAGTAGTCTTCAATGCCAAGCACGTCCACCACCTGCTCCATCTTGCTGAAGACCTGTGCCAGTGAGATCTGGTCTGACTTCAGCTGGTACTGGGCCTTGGTGTGGTGCCGCTCCTGGGGGTGTGCACAGGGTGGGGCATTGAGCCCTCGCTTCCAGGCCCTCCGATCACCCCAGAGGATGAAGGTTGCTTGTGCTCCAAGGTGGGGGCTGGCAGGGAACAGCATGGCCACCAAGGGCAGCTCACCTTGAGAACGGCCTCAGGAAAGTTGCGATTGAAGAACCTCACCACCTCCTTGACATTGAGGCTGGACTTGGTGCGCACGGTGATCATGTAGCCATCACCAAACCTGCACGAGGACAAGGGACCCTGTGAGGACCTGTCCCCTCATCTGCACCCCCATGGGGAAGGACTGAGTCCATGGAAGGGGACAATGCTCTCAGGCTGCTACTGCTGGACACCAGGACAGTCCCAGGGCACTCCAGTGAGCCTGTTTACTGCCCACCTCCAAAGCAGCACCCGCACGAAGGGCTGGCATCTTGTCGCGGGTGCCACACTGTCACCCAACCATGGGGGCCCAACCCCTTCCTGCCCTGCAGTGAACATGGGGTGCTTGGCTCCCGCAGGGCTCTTACCTGTTCTTCAGGTGCTGGATGCTGCCAAGACACTTGAGCCGCCCGTTCACCATGATGGCCAGGCGGGTGCAGAGCGCCTCACACTCCTCCATGCTGGAGGGACAGGGCAGAGGTCAGTGGGGGTACATGGAAGGACAGTGCCAGGGCTATGGTGGGGGCAGGTAGGGGGCTGGGCTCCCCAGGCCATCACCTGGGTGCCATGGTCAACACCACCAGGGATGAAAGAAGGCAACAGAGCATGTCCCAGGCTCCCTGCTCCCCATGCCCCTACCAAATTCCATTGCCTGGGGACAGGGGAGCTCCCTCCCTCCCATGCAGCATCCCAGGTGCCTGGAGGCATCTTGGGCGCAGCCAGAACCCCTGTGGACCTGTGAGACGTGAGCACCACAGAACGACCCGTTTTGATGACGTCCAGGATGAGGTTCCAGAGGAAGCGCCGTGCCTTGGGGTCCATCCCTGTGGTTGGCTCATCCTGGGGGACAGACAGCACTCTCAGACATACCAGCCCCAGGAAGGGACCCTTCCAGCCCCTTCCTGTCCTGAGCCTAGCTCAGGACACTCTCCCACACTCCAGGACATGTGTGGCTGAGCCAGGGGTGGGCAGCTCCCACCCAGGGTTATTTCTGCACCCTCAAGGCACACCAGGAAGATGAAGGCCGGGTATCCGATGAGCGCGATGGCTGTGGACAGCTTCCTCTTGTTGCCCCCGCTGTAGGTGCTGGCAGGCTTGTCCGCATACTTGGTCAACTCCAGCTTCTTCAGCGCCCACTTGACCACCTGCAAGGTGCAGGGGGCTGCTGTCACCCTGCCAAGGCTACACAGCTGGCAGAGCTGGCAGGGGTTGGGCTACACGGCACACATCGGCTGCCGATGGGACCACAAGCCATGTGCCAGTCAGGGAAGCCCCAGGGTAGCCCCTGGCACAGTCAAGTGCCAGTAGCACTGTGAGCCTGTGAGCATGTGTGCCTGGCCCTGGCAGCCCATGTGGGCACACTGCCATGAGGGCAGCAGCACTGCCATGAGGGCAGCAGCACTGCCATGAGGGCAGCAGCACTGGCTTGGGATCCCGCTGCTGCCCAGTGAGATGCAATCCCCATGGCACAGCACCAGCCCTTGGGTGCTGCCAACTGACCACCCAGAGCCCTACCCGCTCCTCATCCTTCCAGGGGATGCCACGCAGGCGGGTGTAGAGCTCCAGGTGCTCCTGGGCAGTCAGCTCATCGAAGAGCGCATCGAATTGGGGGCAGTAGCCTAAGCTCTGCTGGACCTGCAGGAGCTCCTTCAGGATGCTGTGGGAGAAGATGGGGAGGAAGTGCAGAGAAGGAACTGCTTTTCACGAGGATCCTGCTGCTGAGGCCCCTTTTACATGTCTTTACGCTTTACACAGGTAAACCCCCACCAGGCAGCCTCAGCCACTGTCACCTGACCCACATCCCAGGTGAGGATGACCCAGGACACAGGGCTGCAGTGTCCCATGGGAACACACAGGCTCACTCACGCTGTTTCATCCTGGGAACCCTCCAAGCAAACCCCGTCCAGTCCCCAGGAGAGCGGGCAGCCCACAGCCTCACCCAACATGTGCCCCCATTAACCTGTGCCCATTAATGAAGGCCTCTCCGCCCGTGGTGCTCTCATCTCCCGTCAGCATCTTGAAGGTGGTGGTCTTGCCGGCGCCGTTGACGCCCAGCAGCCCGAAGCACTCCCCGGGGCGCACGCCCACGCACAGCCGGTCCACGGCCAGGATGCGCCCGATCTTGCGGGACTTGTACACCTGGTAGGGTAAGGGATAAGGGTTCAGCTCACCAGGAGCCACCTGAATCACCAGCCCCGTACATGTCCCTGGGATAGGCTGGTTCCAGGTGTCTTCTTGCAGCCTGGTGCAGGCCCCACCTTGGTGAGGTTCTCGATCTTCAGCATGTCACTGTCGGCGTCGCCACGTAGGACCCGGTGCCGCTCGTTGGCTACGTCAATGTCATCTTCGATGGGTTTGGTGGAGACAGGCAGGCGCCTGTGGTAGGGGGCATGGGTGGAGGGGGGTGTGGGACTAGGAGCTATATCCCCGCTGGGGCTGGACAGCTCCCATCTACCCACCAGAGGGGCAGCCTGGAGCTCAGGTGTCCCAAGAGCAAGCCAGTCCCCCATGCCCGCTACCCACTGCACTCACTGGGGCTTCCGGAAGAAGTTGTACTGGCACATGATGGTGATGAAGAAGCCAACAAAGCCTTCGATTGTCATGGCAACAAGCCCCCGTGTCACTATGTCCCATTCAAAGGGCGATTTCATTTTATCGAACTGCCCTGAGTGGGAGGAAGAGGAGAGAGTGGCTGGGGACACCTTCCCGAGACGACAGCCTGACCACACCTCCTGAGCTGACCCATAACAACAACACTGCTCCCACGCTCCCCATGGCAGCTGCCTGGGCTGGTCAAAACATGGTTCCCCACTCAAAGCACAGGTGCTGTGGAAATGATCTGGCAGCTTTTCAGCAGGATGAATCAATCCAACTGAGAGTGGTATCAGTTGGATTCGTCAGATCCTGACCCAAAATTGCCCCTCATGGTGCCAGCAGCATCTGCATTATGTACAAAAGCTGTTCAAGAAGCAGGGGAGCTTCTGAAGCCGGGCTGAAGCTGCAAGTGGCAGAAGCCTTGTTTCAGTTGGGCAGCAGCCAAGAGACCCCATCTGGGAGAAGAAAGCCCCTGCAACCCCCATCCCTCCTGTCACAGCACAGCCCCACCACAGCCCAGAACAGCTGAACCATGGCCCACCACATCTCCAATGCAGCCTCAGTATAATCCACCTCAGCTCCACCACAGCCCCACTGTGACCCACCACAGGCAGTGTGCAGCAGCAGAAGAACCACACACCTCTGTCAGGGCTCACACCTTCCTCTCACCATGAGCCTGCTATTCAAGATGGTTCAAGGAGCCACTTTCAGCACCCCCGGCACTATGCCATGGCTGACCTTCAGCCATATCTCTTTGTGTACCCCGTCTAGTCCACCCCCCTGGTTTTTTGCTCTGGGCCTCAGGACACCCCACTGGGCAGGCAGAGGGGATGTGCCAGCATCACCGTTCCCTCCAGCCCCACATGCCCTGGAGCAAGGGAGGCAGGGAGGGAGCAAGAGGCTGTACCGATTTTGGCGTAGTACTCGTTGATGTACTCATTGTAGGCCATCTCCATCAGGCCGTGTCCCAGGTTGTAGTTAGGAAACACGAGGAAGCAGCTCTTCAGGTAGCTGTTCACCACCTTCAGGTCCTGTGGGTACAGTGGAGAAGACACAAGCATCAAACAATCCTGAGAGTGTGGTAAGATCAGGAAACCAAGATCCAGTCTGATCAGGTCTCACTCTGGGAGCAGAGATCTCCTAAGTTCTGTCCCAGCCTGAGCTGTCCCATGACCCAGCGGTAGCGCTTCCCTTCCTGATGGCCCTCGGCAGAGCCGTGAATCCTATACCTTGTCGTGCTCAAAGAGCTGCAGCAGGAACGTGGCAACAGTAGCTGTGATGCCGATGAAGAGATTGATGACAATGAGGAAGACATAGGCGGAGCTGGGAACCTCAAACCAGAAGGAGGCCGGGTACATGATGGGGGTGATGGACCAGCTGGGGAGATGAGCAGCAGGAGCACACGTCAGTACGGCAGGAGAGGGACCTCCAGCCTTGAGATCGCCCATCTCCCATTCTGCCATTCCCAGCTCTCACACCCCAGCCCTCGCAGCCAAGCCATCCCAACCAGCTCTGGGGACTGCAGAACATCAAGAACATCAGCCCCAAGGGTAAGCCCTGCCTGTGCAGCCACAGCACCGATGGGGCATAGAATCAAAAAAAGACTTGGGTTAGAAGGTCATCTAATCCAGTACCCCTGCCATGGGCAGGGACAACTTCAACTGGATCAGGTTGCTCCAAGCCCCATCCAAGTTGATCTTGAACACATCCAGGGATGGGGCAGCAACAGCTTCTCTGGACAACCTGGGCCTGTGTCTGACCATCCCCCTTGTGAAAATTTTTTTCTTTATATCTGGTCTAAATCTCCCCTCTTTTAGTTTAAAATCATCACCCCATGAGACTCCAGAGGGATCCCCAGTGCCTCCTCACCACCCCTCTGAGCAATGTACCCATAGAGCAGGAAGAGGGAGAGGACGGCAGGGAAGTTGGTGGGAGAGGTGTACGCCGGGAGGTCGAACACGAACAGGATGATGATGCAGCATGTGGCCGGCACCAGGTAGTTCAGCTGGAGAAGACAGAAAGTTCTGTGGCGGCCCACTCCCCGGCACAGCCCTGGGGGCTTGGTTGGTGGGGCCACGTGCACTGCTCACCATGTCCCACACGTAGTTGGCCAACCAGTAGATGACAGGGTCACAGCCGCTCACAAACTGCAAGTGTTTGGCCTTGGTAGCCTTTTCGGCCACCAGGAACACCACAAAGCTGGCTGGGACGAAGGACATGGCCACAATAATGAAGATGGCGATCACCACATCTGTGCCTTGCAGGCTGGATGAGGAGCAAGAGAAAGGGACCCCATCAGTTGCCTAGGGAAGGGCCACTCATCCAGGCTGTGGGACTGTCGCTGTGCATAGGGCAAAGGGACTGCCGCATCACAGCCACCCTGTCCCCCACCATGCAGCCTGCAGGGCAGGAGCCTCAGTGTTCCCCTGCAACCACCAGTGAGGAGCCCCCACCTCCCATGAGACAGCCACCCTCACTCAGACCAGCTCCTTGGACCTACAGGTAATCCAGTGATAGGCTGGCACTCGTTTTGTTCATGGGGTGATTGGTGACCGTGATGCCTGCAAGAAGGACCGAGAAGAAACATGGAAGCATGAAAATTGGCTCAGGACACAGAACCTTGTCCCTAATCTGCCTGGTCCTGACTTCTGAGCAGGACAGGTTTTCAGCCAGAAGCTAGTCAGGAGCTGTGTTCTCTGAAGTAACTCAGCACCTCGAGGCCAAGCCCTCTCTCACTGGAGCACACCCTCACAAGCCCTGGCACCATCAGGGCAGCACTTTGGGACGTTCTGTCCCAGCCCAGATCTCAGAGGGCTCTGCCCAGACCTCAGAGGGCTCTGCCCAGACCTCACATCTCAGAGCCAAGGTGCATGAAACCTCTGACCCAGCCAGGCCCAAGGTGGAACGCTGCACTTTGGAGCCTAAATGGACCATGCCCAAATGCTGCTCCTGACGTGCTTCTGCACTCAAACACCCTTCCAGGTCCTCACCGTAGGCAGCAGGGTTGCCCTTGCTCTTGGGCAGGTTGGCTCTCAGGATGGCGTTGTTGAGGGCGTTGAGGTAGGTAGGCATGCTGTGGTAGCCTTTGTTGTTGTAGAAGACCTAGAGGAGGAGGAGTGGTGGGAGGTGGCAAGAGAGGTGGGCCCACAGATGTACTGGGAGAGAGAGATAGGATGGGGCGGACAGCCAGCCACAGGGCAGATGTCCTGTGCTCGGGGCTGTGGGGAGACCAGGCCTCTGTTGACTGTGCTGGGACAGACCTGCTGACCACCCCCCACCCAGCTGGAGCCCCCCCGAGCCCTTGGAGCAGAGAGCACTGCAGCAGAACAGTGGGCCAGGGAGCCCTGCCTGCCCATCCTCTCCTCCCCACCCATCTCCCCCTGCCCCGGGGTGCAGTGCTGTCCCACCTGGGCTGCTCTCCGCACAGCGATCTTGCGCACCATGGCAGGAGCCCTGGCCCCAAAGGAGGCTGGGATGGATTTCTGGACATTGCCGAAGGTGAGTGCCCCGTACCTGGTGGACAAGGCACTGCTGAGGAAGCTGTGACTGCTCTCCCCCACCTCCAGGGGTAGAGCCATACTCAAGCACGTTTCTGGCTCCAGCCTACGCTGGGGCAGGTATCCCCAAGTCCCTGATCCTCAACCCTGCTCCGTGGTGCAGGGCAGACCCCCCAGCCTCCCCTCTTGCCTGTGCAGCCGGAAGCGGTCCGAGGTGTAGAGCAGATACTCAGAGACGTTGCGCCCTGTGATGTCTGCCAAGATGTCCCCCGTCACTACCTTCATCTGTGGGGGGTGGCCCCCCACCCCACTGGGGCAGGAGAAGCCAGTCCCCTGCATGGAGCACGTGCACTTGATGGGCTCATGGATGATATGAGGCAGAGCAGGGGCCGAGGTCACAGTCCCTGAGGAGCAGAGAGGGTGGCTCACAGGCAGGCTCCTGCCTGCCCTGGCTGCTGCAGACAGAGTGAGGGTGATGGGCTGGCCAGGCATGGTCCTGGTGACTAAGAAGGACCAAGAGATGGATGTGAAGAAAAGCTCTGAGGGGACAGAAAGGTTCAGAGAGGGGCCATGAAATGTGGCTGAAAAAAGCAATGGCAGGGGAGTACATCCACCAAAGATGGCACAAAGCTGGCCACAGGGCTGGTGACAATGTCACCACCCCAGAGGTTCTACTGGCATGGTAGGGGCTGAATGAAGACAGTGTTTCAAGCACTCATCCTGAGCCACAAATTCAGCCCAACAAGGCTCTGCTGTGGCCAGGCCAGACTGACAGGTACTTCCAGGGGTCCCTGGAGCTGCTTCTGTGGGGAGAGGCATCATTTCCCTGCAGGAGACAAATCCCAGACACTTGAGCACCCAGTACAAGTAATACCTTTGACAGCAGAGAAGGTCGTGGAGTTCCAGGCACGGAGCAGGTCCTCATCCACTGAGATGGGGTAGTCAGAGGGAGCCGGGGATGGAGGCGGTGGCACAAAGTTGGAGAGTGGCAGGCCCTGGGTGAAGGAGTCGATGCACATGGCATCGAAGTACTTGGCTGCCAGCATCTTGGACTCATTGCTGTTCAGGTTGAGGGTCTGCATGGGCTGGTCCAGTGTGTTGTTGAAGGGTGTCTTGAGCACACAGGTGGCCCCCACACCAGAGGGCAGATGGAAAGTGTTCACGAGCTGCTGAGGGCTGGCATCGGGAGACAACCTGATGCTGCAGGGAAAGTGAGCCAATAAGGGAAGAACAAGGAGCAGGAGACACAGGTTTCCCCACCTTGGCCATCTTCTGCTGGGACCTCCCTGAGGCCTTGGCACTCATGGACACATACAACCTGCGCCTGGCATGACCAGGCTGCTGACTGCAGCGTCAGAGACAACACAGCCAAGACAGAGGCTGCTTTCTGTCAGGGGATGTGGCAGCAGCTGGGCTCTGCTCCAAGCTTGAGGCAGCACTGGTACCAGGCCTGCTGTGGGCTGCATTCCTCCCTACCCTCCCCAAAGTCCCAGGGATGGGGCACGGGGTGCTGGTCACCAGTGGTGGCAGCTCTCACCGGTACTCATGCCGCTCCTCATTGGCGTAAGGAATGAAGTTGCCCTTGGGCTGGGTGTAGTTGTGGTATTGTGATGGTGAGAGGATGAGGGGTGGTAGGTCACCTGCGGGGACAAGGACAGGAACCTGCTCACACCCACAGCACCACTGCACGCAGGCAGACTGTGCCTTGAACCTGTCCTCCTGCAGCCAGTGTCCACATCGGCTACACCGGGGCAGGCAGAAGAGGTAACCCCCAGTGTGCAGGAGCGTGGGTGGCACACACACCTATTTCGGGCACGGAGAGGGCCACAGTCATGGCCACACAGACGAAGAAGGCGGGTAGCAGGATCTGTGAGAAGAGGGCCTTGGTGTTGCGCTTGGCGCAGTGGAAGCGTTTGACAATCAGCCCGTGGAACTGGCGCAGCTTCAGCCACGAGCCTTCCAGTTTGAAGCTCCCCTGCCCTGCCAGATCACAGTCCTCTGCCTCCACCTCTGCATCATGCTCTGGGGAGGGGAGAAGGACATCAGCCCCTTGGCACAGCTGCTCCCATGCCTGCCAGGGCTCCCAGAAAGCTGAGCTGGACACCCAGTCCAGCACAGCTGCCCAAGGGACAGGGCAGGGCAGCACCCAACCACCCTGAGTGCCACAGAGCCACAGCAACAATGTGATGTGAAGCAAGGCAGCTGGCTGGCAGGTTCCTCTTAGACCCTAATGGTAAATTTAGACAACAGTTTAAAAAAAAACAAGCTAAATTGGTGATTTTTTGCAGGACTCCTCCATTTTCCCATCAGCTCTCCCAGCTGGTAAGGGGTCAGCACAGTCAGGAACAGCATACAGGACACAGGTGGGGGTCCCAGCAAGGTAGTGGGAGCTCGGCTGCGGCACTGTCCTGGGTCTGCCTCCCACAGCCCAAATCACAGTGCTCAGAGCAGCTCTGGTGGGGGTGTAAAGGTGGCACATCCCTGAATTAATCACAACAATTGCTGAAATAACCCAGAACAGGATCTGTGACTAAAGCAGCAACCTCGAGGCACTTGCCTGCACCCTCCATATCCAGCAATCCCAGCATCCAGGAAGGGAGAGCCTTGCACCTGGGGCAGGGTATGGCAGGTGAAGCCACCAGCTGGAAGGTGACTCCATGCCCAAGGGTCAGAAGGAGAGACCCCACAGGTGCCAGTACGGGGAGCGGGCATGTTAGTGGGAAAAGTCTGCAAGGTGGCACTGGAGACCCACATTGGCAGAGCCAATGCCAGCTGCCCTCACTCCGCGCCTCGGCACGAGACCCCCTCCCCACACCCTACCTACCAGTCTGGGGTTGCAAACTGGTGCAAGAGCCTATTCCCAGCCCTCCCACCCAGGCTGTGGCTCTCTGGGTGCTGTGTTGGTGGATGCACCATCAGGCCCCTCCCTGTGAGCTCTCATCCCAGCAGGCACAGCCCCCCATCTCAGACACAACCGCAAACCCTGTGGGGCCAGGACCAGGTCTGCCCTGCCCCGGTGAACCCTCTGTATCCCAGCCAAGTGCCTCCCCTGGCCCCTGCCGGGCACCAGTGGCACCAACCTTGCAGACTGATGTTATCAGGGTCCTGCCGGTTATCGAACAGGGGCGCATAATCCCCAAAGAATTCGGAATAAGCCCCACCTTCGTCACCCCGCACGGAGCCCACCGAGGAGGCCGAGCGCAGGGATGCCTGTGACTGTGCCAGCTTAGAGCAGGTCACCAGGTTGCTGAGCTCCACCTCAGGCTTCTCTGGCATCGCTGCTTCAGCCAGGGGTTCCCCGTTGGCCTCGGGCTTTGGGCCCAGCTCAGGGGTGGGTGGCTGCAGGGCATCCTTCTTGGACTCCTTGATGTCTGGAAGGAAAAAGGTGGGTTGCCACCAGTCATGCTCCTCTTCACTGCAGCATGTAGGGAGCAGGGATGGATCGAATCACAGAATCACAGACTGGTTTGGGTTGGAATGGACCTTAAAGCTCATTTCATTCCACAGCCCTGTCATGGGCAGGGACACCTTCCACTAGACCAAGTTGCTCCAAGCTCCATCCAACCTGGCCTTGAACACTTCCAGGGATAGGAAAGCCACAGCTTCTCACCACCCTCAAAGGGAAGAATTTCCTCCTAACATCTTATCTAAATCTCTCCTCTTCAAGTTTAAGACAATTCTACCTTATCCTATCACTATCTGCCCATGTAAAGTCCCTCTCTCTCATTTTTTCAAGCCCCTTTTAGGCACTGGAAGGGGCTCTAAGATCTTCCTAGAGCCTCTTCTTCTCCCGGCTGAAGCTCCCCAGCTCTCTCAGCCTATATACCCGGTAGAGGTGCTCCAGCCCTAAGAGCATCTCTGTGGCCAAGTTCTTCTTGTACTGAGGACTCCAGAGCTGGACACAGTGTTCCAGGCAGAAGTACACCCAGAGCAGAGCAGAGGCTGGCTGGGATGGGCTCTGCTGGAGACATCTCCTCTTCTTAGGAGAGGAGACTCCTGCAATCACCAAGCCAAGGAAGAGCACACAGCCCCTCGTTAACCCCCGCAGCACCCGTACCCACGTCGCTGTTCTCCAGAGACTGGTCCTCCTCAGACACCTTTAGGAAGACTTCCTCCAGCGTGGTGTCCATCAGCCCAAAACTGGTGAGGTCCAGCTCCTCCAGGCTCTGCTCCAAGTGCTGTTGGGGAAAGTGCTGTGTGACGAGGGCAGGAGATGCCCACAGTACCATAGCCCCCTGCGTGCCCACCCTGCCAGCCCCTGCAGGTACCTGGAAGAGCCTCTCAAAGCAGCCCTTCTTGACAGCCTCACTGGGCAGGATGTAGGAAAGCTCTGTGTTGGTGTCTGAGATCAGGAGGCAGGAGGCCACATACTTCTTGATGAACTGGGAGACGCGGGGCTCAGAGCAGGGGCTGACAGAGGAGTGGGTCGGGGGGCTGTGTGGCTGGCCTGGCTCTGGGGCAGAGGGGCAGCACCCGTCAGTCACTTCACACCTGGCCTCCCACCATGACCCACCACATTCCCCCTACCCCCCAGTGCAATGGGGGCTCCTCCAGCCTCCATCAAGGGGTGCTGGCAGCTTCCTGGTCACCCTGCCTGACCTAGGGATGGGCTTCTGCATTGCGATCCACACTGGATGTCTCGGTGGGCAACCCACAGGCTGGACAGAACCAGCACCTGGAGGCAAATGCCACCATGCAGGATCTGACCAAGGACTCAGCTGGGAGAAGTGACGGCTGAGTGATGGCACCTCCTACACCCCTGCCCCATCCCCTCTGCCCTCCATATGGCCTAAGAAGACTCAGGATGGGAACACCTGGAACACCTTCGCTCCTTTCCTGGGCTGAAGAAGGGCTGGTCCCACCTACTCCTCTACAAAAAGGGTCCTGCTGCTCCCCCCAAACCTGTGCTGTTCCTGGTGTCTGACTGCTTCTTCACCACCGTCAGCTTGTAGCCATCACCGTAGGTGCTCTTGAGGAACAGTGGGGAACCACAGCACTTGAGTTTGCCGTGGGAGATGATGGCGATGCGGTCCCCCAGCAGGTCGGCCTCATCCATGTGGTGTGTGGAGAGCAGGATGGTCCTCCCTGATGGCAGCAAGGGGCCTCAGCAGAGGGGCCAGGGCTGCCACGGACAGATGAACATGCCAGGCTCTGCCCAGCTCCACTCACCTGGCTTGTACTTGAGGATGAGGTCCCAGATGGCCCTGCGGGCATACGGGTCCACGCCAGCTGTGGGCTCATCCAAGATAACGGCCCGCGATCCACCCACAAAGGCAATGGCCACTGACAGCTTCCTCTTCATGCCACCTGAGAGGGTCTGCACCTGGCAATGCCGTTTGTTGGAGAGTTCCAGGTCCTCAATCATCCTGGGAACAGGGTAGAAGCACCAGGGATGCTGGGGGAGCTGTACTGGAGCTCAGTGCCTATGGGGAGTACATGACCCCTCTTCCCCACGTGATACCTGTGGCCCTTGGCCACTGGAACTGCCCAGTTGCTGTCAGGCTATGAGCATCTTCTGTTTGTTTCCACAGCCTGACACACTTAAGGGTGGGAAAACACCTGGTGGAGCTGCTCCAGGGGACATTGCCACCAGACTGCCCCCCGCAGCACAGCCAGCAGGAAGGAGACTTGCTCATGCCAAAGGCATGGATGCAGCCAAAGGAGCTGGAGGATGCCTACTTGTCCATCTCCTTGCGGATCTCCTCCTCTGCCATGCTCTTGAGCTGTGAGTAGAACCAGAGGTGCTCCTCCACTGTCAGCCTGTCAAAGAGCACGTTGTGCTGGGGACACATGCCCAGGTTCTTCCGGATTTTGTCCATCTCCGTACGGATATCATGGCCGTAGATGGTTGCGGAGCCCGAGGTTGGAGGGAACAAGCCAGTGAGGATGGACCTGAATGGATGGAGAAAGGCAACAATATGAGGGAGCTTATATTCCTCAATCTGCTCCCAATCCCAACCACCACCTCTGGGAGCATCTGCTGGGCCCCACGCAGAGCAACATCAGCACAGAGCCACGAACCCGCTGCCTGTCCCCCCTGTTTGTGCCAGCCCCACATCCACACTGCTACCCTCTAGGCACGGCACCAGCTGCCACAGGATCCTGCAGGGACATCCCACAGCCCTTTCCCCACCCCCTGCAGCTGGCCAGAGAGACATGGCCCCTTTCTGCCCGGACAGGCACTCACATGGTAGTGGTCTTGCCCGCACCATTGTGCCCCAGGAAGGACACGACCTGGTTCTCATAGAGATTGAGGCTCAGCTTGTTCAGTGCCAGTTTCTTGTCTGTCTTGTAGACCTTGGTGAGCTTGTCAATGCAGACAACCAAGGGGAGGTGGGTTGGCTCCTCCTCGATGCCCCGCGTCTCCTCTGCTGTGACAGTGGGATGGTGAGAAGCCAGGAAGCCAGGCTTGGAGCAGGGCTCCTAGAGTATGAAGCAACCCGCCTCCATCCCATGGTGGCTGTGCTGGCTTCTGGCTCCTTCCCCTCTGCTTCTTGCCAGCTTCTCCCTCCCACACTACAGTGGCAGCTCCCAGACAGGCTGCAGTGCCTGACCCAGGATCCTACCCCAGCAAGAGCACAGGGGTCCACAGCCACAGCAAGACCCTGTGGCAGAGCCAGGGCCATCCCCGTGCCACTCACTGTCACCCCCAGCTGTCCTCACCCAGCCTCCGGCTCTCCATGGCACAGGCCTGATCCTCCTCCATGATGCTGAGGCGGGTGGTGCGTGACCAGGGCCAGGTCCACTCCCAGGTCTCCATGCGCCCATTGCCCAGCCAGTAAGACTTCTGGAAAGGGAAGTACCAGGGCCGCGGCAGGCCGAACATGCCTGCAACCACAGCCCCGGACAGTCAGGGCCAACCCCGCACCCAGGGCCACACAGAGGCCGACTGAGGGCCAGGGCAGAGCTTGGTATGGGCACAGGTACGGGGGTTTCCCCGGCTCAGGGTCACCATGTGGGGCAGGGCCTGTGAGCACTCCAGCCAGCTGGGCTCAAGGCAGTGCTGCTGGGCTGTGCCAGAAAACAAAGTTCTTTGGGGTTTGGGTTGGGTTGGCTCATGCTTCAGCTTAATGATGAAAGAAAAGGGAGCAGGTGAGACACCTCACTGAGGAGGGATAAGGGGGATCAGTGTCCCAGCTGTGGACACGTTTTCTACAGCTGACCTCTGAAGTGAGACACTCAGTTGAAGATCTCCAAGGAACCTGATGGTGTCACCAGTAGGTGAGGGCATGTGGGCAGGTATTCCCCAGCAAAGAGCCCCCATGAGGTCCAAGGTGCCCTCATGCCCCTCTACCTGCACGTACCTGGGTGCACGGCCTCGATGTACCATGTGAGCACCCCGTACACCACGGCATCCACAACCAGCATCATCATGGACAGCAAGAGGTTGAAGTCATCTCCTTCCACAGGTGACTGGCTGAAAGTGTGCCACTGGATACCCACACCGGCCACCTCATAGAGCGCAAAGTACTTGGAGCCCAGCCCGAAGGCTGTGGTGGACATGAGCGACTGTGAAGAGGTGGAGGGAAGGGAATGGGAGGTCAGCAGGAACCACAGACCAGCTCCAGAGGAACAGGTTGGAGTGAATTCCTACCCAGTGCTACTCCACCCAGTTGGGTGGAGATGCTCCTGGCCCTGAGAGGCACCAAACCTTCTGGAGATGCCTCCAAAGCCCCACAGGGGAGTTGGTTCATAAAGGCAGAGGCTCGCCAAACGTTTGGTGACAGCTTGGTGGCCTTGTACTGGACATGGGAGGCCTGGGGCAAACCTGGGGCCAAGCATCTCCCCAGCAGCCAACTCACCGCAATGCACTTTTCGAAGGCCGTTATCTTATCATGCGCCACCTCCTCCCGGATGGCCACGTACATGTAGGGCACATAGCTGAGGAAGTAAATGATGCCGCCGCAGGCAGAGGCCAGCTTGGCCTTGGAGTAGAGCACTGACACCAGGAAGCTGCAAGGGAGGACAGTGCCACCTCAGATTCCACCCCACCAGGGCTTTCCCCACACCATCCAGTTTTGGTGGTGTTGAGGCGATAAATTGGCTCCTCAAATCAGCTGCCTGGGGGGACTTGTGCTCCTCCACTGGCCCTTGTCCACACAGCTCCCAGCACCCTCCTCCCACGGCACAAGGACCCAGTGCTGCCTGTGCCCCCTGCCCAGCACGGACTGGGCAGCTCACCAGAACATGATTGTGGCCACAGCATAGATGGCGAGGAAAAGCCATATGATGAGGACATCGCTGTGCATCAGGACCTTGCCATACTTGAGAATGGCAGTGAGTGCCGTGACCGAGATGGAGAGCTGGACAAAGCCGGTTATGAACCAAGCCACCCAGTGCACCGCGTTGTTCAAGCCCATCATCTTCATCACCTGTGAGGCCAGAACTGCTCAGTGGGGCTGTCCTCGGACCCTGTGTGCCCCTGCTGTCACACTCACTGGGCTGGGAGAGCAAGGGGCAGCACCGAGGGTCATGGGGGTTGCTGGGAACAGGCAGGACACAGAACCCTGTGCTCAGCTCCCTCCAGCGCTGGGCAGGGCTCATCTCATGCTGGGGACAATCAGAAGGACCAGCTTAGCCCAGGGATTTGGGATCTACATCTGACCCCGCTCATGTGACCCAGAGACACAGGGAAGGTGACCAGGGGCACAGAATGTAGAGCTCAAAGACACCCACTCCTCCCCAAATATCTCTCCCACCATCCCCACCTCTTTCAGGCGATGCTCCTTCTCAGTCACGATGTGCTGGATCATCATGGCCACTGAGTAGACCCAGGAGATCACCATGCACAGGGGCATCATGTGCTCGATGACAAAGAGGAAGCTGGTGAGGTAGAGGAAGAGAGGGGAGAGCTGGATCATGGCAGTGCTCCAGAGACCCAAAGAGACCCTGGGGGCACAGGATCATGGAGAGGTTCTCCCACTGCTCAGGGACCACCAGTCCCCAAGCCCAGCACCTTCTTAGTGCCCTGAAAGATCTTCTCCAGTGAGCCCACAGGACAATCCACTGTCCTGGCTGGCAGGCAGGCAGGTAGCAGCCACAAGCTCAGCCAAGGGCCCTGGCCACCCTGGTGTGGATGAGGCCCTCTCCACCCTCCTGTCTAGGAGCATTAGTGGCTCTGGGACTTCTCCAGGTGCTGCCTCCAGATCACTGTGATCCATAATCACCATGTGCCACCCCTTTACTTTCCCCCACCTTCCTGGGTCTGGTGGTCTAAGGAACTGGCTTAACTGGTTGTTCATCACTCCTAATGTCACCAGTCTTTCAGGCCCCCAAACTTGTCCCCTTCTCTGAGCTAAAGTGTCCTGGCTACAAAGTGGGAGGGGAAAAGTCCTGCAGGTGGGTGTTACTCACTCGTCCCGAGTATAACACGGGTATGGGAACATCTGTACATAGTTGCCAGGCTCCACCACGTCGTGGCCAACAAATGTGTTGATGAGGGCGCGCTCCATCATGTCTATAGAGGAGGAAGAGAGGCCAGACTGAGTGGGCAGGGGCCAGGGACATGGGCAGCTGTGGCAGGGCGCTGACACTTACCCTGGATCCAGACGAAGCCGTAGAGAAAGTAGAAGCGGCCGCCAGTGTTGGGGCCAGGCCGCCAGTACGCCCGCCGGATCTCATTGGTCTTCTCTGTGAAGCTGGAGTTCTGCCGGATCTTGTACATGACGTGGGGGGGCAGTGAGCCATCCCTGTTGGTCTGGAAGATGACACCTGCAGGCAGCAGGAGAGGCAGGGAGTCCACCAAGGGACAGCCACATCGGCCAGCCCACAGGGATGGGGAGGGGTTCAGCATGTCCCAACCAAGGACACCATATGGGCTGCCATGGATTAGGAGGGCGGCATGGCCCTGGGATATGAGACCCCCACAAGATGCTCAAGGGCATGTGGACAGCAGGCAGTGGCATTGGGAAAGCCAGGACAGTAGCAGGGTGCTGCATCCAGCAGTGCTTGGCCTGGGGCAGAGGATGGGCACTGTGAGATGTTCAGCCTGTTCACCCACCCAATGCATGCATCAGGGGAGCCACGTCCCAAAGCCAATGGCTCCTGGGCACAGTTGGAGGAGTACATGGTTTCAGGGACCCCTGTAAAGGGGCTGGTTCCCAGGGACATACTGGCAAAGACCGTGACGTTGTCCTGGTAGGCCTGGTTCAGTGTGTAGTTGACAATGCTCTCCTCATCTGGGAAGCCTTTGAAGACGTCCACGCTGACCTAATGGGAGGGGAATCAGAATCTCTAAGACTAGATCACCAAGTCCAACCAGTAACCCAAGCACTGCCAAGCCCAGTACTAAACCATGTCCCCCAGTGCCAAATTCACATATTTTTTGAACACTTTCTGTCGTGGTCAAGGCGGGGAGGCGACATGGGTTTCAGGATACCAGCAGCTTTTTTATTGCAACAGTACAGCTACCTTTATACAGTTCTGGGGTGACACATGTACACACAGCATTGGTTTACCACTTCATAACAACTCATGATTGGACATACAGCCACATGTCCTAACACAATAGGCTGACATCCTAACAGGAAACCCACTGTGTCACAGTCCCCACTGTCCGTGGTTAACCCTCTGCCAGGTGTAAGAAGTTCCATCTTCAGTATCTCAGTTTACTGAGAGCCCAGAACCAGCTGGGCTCCCCAACAACTTTCAGGGATAGTACCGCTGCCCTGGGCAGCCTGTTCCAATGCCTGACTACCCTTCAAGTGAAGAAATTTTCCCTAATATCCAAAGTAAACCTGCCCTGGCACAGCATGAGGCTGTTTCCTCTTGTTCTGTCATTTGTTACCTGCAAGAAGAGACCAACTCCCACCAGGCTACACCCTCCTTCCAGGTAATTGTAGAGAGCTATGAAGTTCTCTCTGAACCTCCTTTTCTCCATGCTGAGCTGCCCCAGCTCCCTCAGCTGCTCCCCATCAGACTTGTGCTCCAGACCCTTCCCTGACTCTGTTGTCCTTCCCTGGACGCACTCCAGCAGGCCAGTGAGATCCCAAGGCCAAAGATGGGTTTAGCACACAGACCCTGCACACAGTAAGCCACCCCACAGCTCCTGAACAGTGTATGGGCACCTCCACCATTGACATGTACCCCAAACCTCCTGACATCTCAAAAGTCACCATCTCTCCCATGCCCCCATGGGCTCTGTCCCATGCCCTTAAGGTCTGAGTGGATCTGACCCTTTTCATCCCACAGAGCCTAGTTGTGGGTGGTTCTACACTCACCTTGGCCATGAAGCGGACCCAGCCGCAGGCAGCATTGTCAATGGTGTCCAGCTGCTGGAGCAGGATGCTGGCATTGGGTAGGGAGAAGTTGCCGTTGAGGAAGTTGTGTAGAACATCGCTGTCAGAGACGTTCAGGATCTCTGGGTGCTTGTGGAGGTCAGCGGTGAACTGAGACAGACATGGGAGGGAGAAGCTGGGCTGTGCCCTGCCTCTCAGGTCACTGTCCTCCCCACGGACACAGGCAGGACCCAAAGCTCATGCTGGGGATGGGGCACAGCATACACCCTATGCAGGGATCCAGACTAGTCTCTATAAGAGTAAGGTGGGTACCAGGAAGCACCCCATGAAGAAGTTACAGGGTACCTGGGGGCAGGATACCCCCTTCTCCCCTGGCAGGGCAGTAAATCCCAGGCAGGCTTGGTCCCCACCACACTGTCCTACCTGCTGGAGCCAGTGGATACGCCTCTGCAGCCTGCCCTCTTCCAGGTAAGCTCGGATCTCAGGGGAGATGTTCAGCCATGCCTTGGCATAGTGGGTGACATTTCCCACGAAGGCGAAGGTCTCATTGGCCTGTGGGTTGGGGGAAGGTCACGCAGCGGGCAGAGGTGGGAGCGTCCTGCTCTCTGGGTTGGCTAGTGGCCATAGAGGTACCTGCCCACCTCCCACAGGCACTGCTTCCCCAGCAAGGGCCAGAGCTGCCTGTCTGCCAGTCAGCCTCTTCCCTGCCACTCAGCCCATCTGCAAAGGAGGACTGGTGGGACAGGAAGGATGGGGGTCCCTCACCTTCAGGATGACCTTGTCCACTTCAGTGCCCATGGGTGCATACAGGATTTTGGGGTTGCTGGTCATAAGATGCACAAGGAGGCCCAGGTTCCGCTGCTCCTTGCTGGTGAAGCCCAGTGAGCTCATGTTGCCCTGCTTCAGCGCCTCAGGCTCGATGGTCCTGCAAAGGGGGCTCAAGCTGTCCACTGCTACAGCCCCAGCACCTCTTGCTGCAGGCAGCCCCCACCCCTGCCCATGAGGGGACTTCACACCTGTTCCTGTGCCTGCACAGTGCTGCCTAACCCAGGAAGCATCCCTGGCTGCAGTACAAGGATGCAATACAGCATCCATGCTGCCTGTTCAGCAAGCAGTGACACCCCTGCCCAGACCAGGGAGCACCCAGAGCCATCCCCCAGCATTCCTACCGGTTGTTGCCACAGAGGATGGGCTGTAGCCCGGCCCAGAGCTGCACAAATGCCGAGAATTGCCCCTGGGGGTTGTCACTGCCAGTTGGGCCCCCCTCAGCACCCTCCTCCTCCTCTGCCGTGGCGTTGCCAGCCGTGGCATTGGTGCCAGCCCAGCTGGTGCTGTTGGTAGTGGGTGGTGGGGCCTTGCTGGAACAGGCTCCCCTGGGCAACAGCTTAGCCAGTGCTGAGAGGATGTCCATGTCCCGGAGAATCTTCTCCATCTCCACCAGGTCTTCAAGGAGGGCACGGAGGCGGTGCTGAGCAGCTGTGCTGTTTACCTCGTCCAGCTTCAGCTGCAAGGACGAGGGGACAAGGAGTTACCCACTGTTGGGGAACAGGGTCCAGTAGGAGGAAAACAATGGAGACCCCAAGCAGTGGCAACTCCACTTTCTTGGTTAAAAGGTTGGAGCTGTGCCCAGTTAGGGCCCCAGACTCATTGCTGTGCACCCGTGGCTATCAGGCAGTGGGAGTGGTGATAAATGCTGGCAGGGATGTGTTGAGGGACACAAGATGTCACCCAAGACACCTCTGTGACTGTAAAGGATGCATCTAATCTCACTGGGTGGGATTAGAAGAGGAACCTCAGAAACAGCCATGAGTTGTGCCACTAAGGGCATTGCCAGTCCCTGGGAGAGAAGCCTGCAGGGACACCTTGAAGGACGCTGGAGACACTGAGCCCCACCCAACAGGCACCAAGTGGGTGCTAGAGGGGGAATCATCTGGAGTCCTACGATGGAGCCGGCTGGTGAGTGCTCATGTCATGGAAAGGGGTGACCAGGAGAGGCCAGGTCATGTAACAGAGTCCCCTGCCCAACACATCCCCAGCTGAGCAGAAACCCTGCCCAGGACTCAATCCCGCCCCCAGGTCACCCCACCTTCCCAGCTCCTCACCCTGCTGACGATCTTGGGGGTGTCCATCTGCTCCTGGAGCTCGGTGGCCAGCTGGGCAAAGCGCTCGCGGCGGGAGGCCTGGCTGCCATTGCAGGCCAGTGCCCGGTACACCGCCAGCAGCGGCTGCTGCCCGGGGGCCACACGCAAGAGGCGGCGCAGCCCTCCCGGGCTCTGCTCACACGTCAGCTGCTCCAGCACTGGCCCAGTGAAGAGGACACCCTACAGGGTAGGAAGTTGTGGGGACAGTGCTGCAGTGCCTGCCCTGGCAGAGCAGCCCAGGTTCCCCCACGAAGTGCTCACCTCCATCTCGGTGACAAAGGCCTGGGGGCTGTCGGAGGCGGTGGGTGCCAAGGTGGCGCTGGCGAGGCCCAGCGCCTGGGAGAGCATGTGCAGCAGTGCCGGCCGGCGTGGGGCTGCCACGGGGTCCCGCAGCGCCCTGTGAACCAGCCCTTCCCGCAGGCTCCTCCAGCCACTGGGGAGGCTCTTCTGCAAGAGGAAGAACAGGGATGGCTGGTGGGGTGAGGGCTCCCTAAGTCCCCAAGCATACGTGAACAGCCCCACAGCACCCACGGTCTCTGTGGGGAGGGGAAGAAAAAGGATGTGCAGACGCCAAGAGCAGGGGTCCCCTGCATCCCAGCCGCAAGGAGGGAACAATCTCCCCTTGCTCCCTCCACAGCCAGTGCCCAGGTAGTGCCATCCCCCACTGCAGTGGTAAACCCAGGCACAGGCACTGGTGTGCCTCATAGCACTGAGGGAACTGGTGACAGCACCGGGATGAACCCCAGGTATCCCTGCAGCTGCTCTGCCCCCGACAAGGTCCCATCACAGCCTCTCTACTGGGACAGACACGCCCAGATCTCCCTGTGGTGGGATGTGGATGGGACAAGAGGATGGGCTCTGCCCTACCACGTTCCCTGCATGCAGCACTACCACTCACCTCCAGCCATGTCACCTTCTCGCCGGGGCCAAACCCATCCCACAGGTCTCGCTCATGGGTTTCATCAGGTACCAAAGGAAAGGAACCAAAAAACAGGCGGTACACCTGCACCAGAATGGGAGTGGGGCTGCTAGGTACGCTGGGAGCAGAGGCACCCACTTGCCCAGCAAGGCCCTGGCATGGGGTAGCAGGGAAGGATAATCCCAGCTGGGTGCCTACAGGCCTCCGCCTCATGGGTCTGATTGTCGGGGCTCAGTCTGGGCCAGGATATGGCCATTCATGGGGCAGCACAGACTTCTGCAAAGCCTGGCAGTCACCCACCTCCTGCAGGTCAATGCTGGAGCCCAAGAGCAGCTCGGCTGTGCTGTTGGGGAGGGACATGTTCTGCATCAGGAAGCGCTGCAGCTCACCCCGGTCCTTGGCCGCCCATGCCAGTGTGAAACCGGACCCTGGAAAGGAGTAGGGTGGGGGGTCAGAGCAGCCCACAAGCATCAGGGACACAGTGTGGCACCACAGTTGGCCCTGCCCGACAGTGATGCAGGACAGTGGCAGGGCACTGCCACATACTATTACATTGGTGGATGCCAGGCAAATTGGCACCTCTGTCCCTGCCCGCACAGGCAGCGGGGGCAGGCAGGGCACAGCCCACCTGTTTGCCTGCTGAAGTGGGTCTCCATGGAGCTGGGTTCAGAGCTGCTGAGGACCTCTAGGTGCCGGCGCAGTGACTCCAGCTCCTCCTCCAGCCCCGGGTGCCGTGGGTCAAAGAGGCTGCTTTGCTCTACTGCCTCGCTGAGGTGCTCCAGGAGCTGTGTCACCCTGTGAGAGCCCAGAACCACCCTGGCTTTAGGGACAGAGGGGTGGGGACACCTTCCCCAGAGCTCGAGGGGAGGATGAGCCCCTCAGGGGCAGGGGGCAGCAGTGCTGCCTGAAATGGGGCACCACTGCCCTCGCCTGCACACTGAATCCAGAGTGCTAGAGCACAGTGGAGTGCCAATGCCTGGAGGTGTCCACAGGGGCCACCTCCATCCTCCTCCCAGCAGAGCACTCAGGAACCAACAGTGGAATGGGCTGAGGTGTTCCCTTCACCCCAAGGACATGGTGGTCTGCACCCAAGCACTTTCAGGGACACCAGCTTGTGCCTCATCCCCAGGGCTGCAGTGTCAACATGGGAAGGGGCAGGCTGTGTGCAAGAGCATGTGGTAGTGTGCAGGGTGGGACAGGAAGCACGTGGCAAGGGCAGGACTCACGTGGAGTTGGAGTACTGCAGGAAGCCAAACTCATCACGCTGGCCATCAGGGCACAGGGACTGCATGACGGGCAGGATCCCGGCCGAGGTGAGCGGGGCCGCCGTGTAGAAAGCTGGAGCCACCGAGAGCGCAGGGTCCAGGGAAGGTGTGAGTGGGGGGAGGAGAGGCAGGGAGGGAAAGGGGACCACCAGAGAAAAGACACTCAGTTCAGAGAAGCATGCGCCAGGGTCTGCGAGTCCACAAGAGGCTGGCGGCCATGGTCAGAAGTCAGTAGCTTTTCCACCAGGGCTGTCCTGGCTGGTTGCCCCATGGGGCTGCAGGCATGCTGCAACCCTCTTTCTCCCACCCAGTCTGCCCTGGCTGATGAGTCCCTCGACCCCTAGGACAATGCCAACTTCTGCCATTTGCCCCCAGGATGGCCACCAACCTCCTCCGGGCTCCCGGCCCCTCCTGTTAGTAACCTCAGAGGCACTGGCAGATCTCCAGAGGAAGAGGAGGAAGAATACGACAGGGAAAATAGAGTTGTCACCTGCAGCTCCCACAGCCCCCAGCGTCCCCCCAGTCCGGCTGCCCTGACGTGTGCTGGCTGGAGGTGGGTGGAAATGGAGACACGCGGGGGAAGGTGGAAGAAACAAGGAGCAACAAGGGGCTGGCAAACCTTCCCCCCTCCACTGGCATTGAGCCACTGACCCTACTGGGACCTTCCCATGTCCTTCCCTGGGGCAGAGCAAGCCCAGAACAGCCCTGCCCAATGAGGGGACCAGAGGTCATCACCAGGCAGTGCCGGGCAGGGACCCCGCTCTCACCACCCCAGCCGGTGGCCCTGTGGTTAGAGGCAGGTCAGTGCTGTTAGCACAGTCACGATGGGCAGGGGCTGGTGAAGATGGGCTTCTGGCAGGGACAAGGGATGGCCCAGGGCATGGACAGGACCAGCATGGGATGGGTCAGCAGCCTGCTGGGGTAGTGGGACCCACGCTGGCGGCCATGCCACAGTTTGGTGACAAAGTCAGTGCATGGGTGGTATCTTGCAGGCCTACAGGCTCCTAGTAGCACCACATCCCAGCTTGTCCCAGCCATAAGGGGCCAAGACAGGGACTTGGTGGTGGTGCTGGGGTGGGAGCCACACCAAGCCCTTTGGTGATCTGGCAAGACTAGGTGTTCACATGGGTGACAGCACCCAGCAAGGAGGTGAGAAGAAGGGCTAGGACAAGCCTCCACCTGGCCTGAAGAGCCCTCTGCAGCCCAGGAGGCTGAGGACATGGCCACCAGTGGCACCAGCACCTGGGGAACCCAGCACCATCAACACAGGGGGGACACCACCACGCCTGGTCAGCCCCCCAGGAGGAGCAGGCAGGGGCCATGTGCTGCCCAAGCTCATCTTCACCAGCTGCAGAGGAAGGCAAGAGGGTTACAGAGGTGTGAATTAGGCCAGAGTGAGTTGATCTAAATCAGGCTCTTTCTCCCCAGACTACGAGGCCAGCAAGGCAAGGGAAGTGGGGAGGCACCCACCCACCCCACCAACTTACAGACTGGAGCATGCAGTAGAGGCATGAAGGGCAGGCGGGCAGGGGAGATGGTGGGAAAGAAAAAGAAAACATGAGCAAAAAAGAATGAAAAACCAAACCAAAAACCACAAAACACAGAGCACACGTCAGCGCCGGGACAGGAACCCGGGCAGTGCCTGCTGCAGCCAGACCACACTCGCAGCTGGGCTCTCCCTCGCCGGGACACACTGAAACACAGGCTTGAACCATCATTATGTGGGGTCACCTCCAGTGCCAGCATCTCCCCTGGCCCTGTTGTGCCACTTGTGCCAGGGCACTCACCAAGGTAGGCATCCCAAGGGCCCTGGAGAGCTCCGCTCTGCCACCTCCTCCCAGCAGCACAGCCTGCGGGCACTGGAGTCCAGTGCCCTGGCCAGAACTCTGGCTAGACTTTTCCAGGAGTCCCCACATCCAGTCTCATCAGTGTGTCACCTCGATGTGACACAGGCCAGGCCCCAGAGCTCCCCAGGCACAGGGCTTCTTGTGGGACATTTTCCCCACTGCTGGAGAGTCCTTCCCAGAGCAACTCTGGCTGCTCCTCAAATACCTGGGGGGACCCTGGCTGTCCCAGCACCGTCCAGGTCACCTTTCCTCCCACAAAACTTTCCTGCCAATGGCAGCCACTGGCTGGCTGGTGCTGCCACCCCCAGGGGAGCCCCCCAAGCCTCTCTGGGTCCTCCCTCCACCCCCAGGTTGTCACCAGGGGACTGGAGCACCTCCCCAGAGCCTCAGGGCACCCTCAAGTGTAGGAGTACCCCAGGCACTGCCTCACTGGCACTCACCTTCCTTCACAGGAATGGTCGGCTTCTTCTGCCGCAGCCCCAGGAGGATGAAGAAGAGCACCAGGGGGATGAAGATCTCAAAGGCCAGCACCCACTGGGGATGACAGAGAGCAGAGGGATCATGACACTTAGGGACAGAACTCAGCTACCAGGGAGGAAGGCGGGTAGGACAGGGGTCCCCGTACCCTGGTGCAGTGTGGCACTGTGCCCACGTATTGCAGATGGCTGGTGGCACTGTCACAGCTCAGCCAGAGACAGACAGGTTCCTGGGCACCCTACGATCTCCTGCCTGCAACCTGCCTGCTCCATCCTGCCCGGGGCTCCGCAGGACATGGGAAGGTGCACAGTGGGGACGGATCCCTCCTCCAGCAGTGCAAACAGGGTGCTGGGGCTCGAGCCCAGCCTCCACGGGCCACCACAGCTGGGGCTGCCTACGGAGATGACCCCTGAACAGCCTGTGCCCTCACAGACTGGAGCTGCCTGGCATTTCATATCTCCCTGCCACTTGTGCCACCCCTGAGTCCCACCAGGTCCCATACATGAGTCCTATAGCAGGGGGCAGACCTATAGTTCAGCCA
Source organism: Myiozetetes cayanensis (assembly GCF_022539395.1). Classification (NCBI taxonomy): domain Eukaryota; kingdom Metazoa; phylum Chordata; class Aves; order Passeriformes; family Tyrannidae; genus Myiozetetes; species Myiozetetes cayanensis. Next base: position 220,423 of record NW_026087765.1, on the reverse strand, counting down.
GGCCCTGGCACCAGCTCCAGGTGCAAGTGGGGTGCTCTGGCACCCTCATAAAAAGCTCCAGTTGCACAGGATTTATACTGGCAGCATACGGTAAATCACAGCAGATCCCCAAGAATCCCTGGCCACAGTGGCTCAGGAAGCCCAGACTGGGCTCTGTGCCCAGAGGCCCTGGGGATGGGCATCAGAGCCTCCAGCCAGCAGGAGTGGGCACCCGGCATGCTGCCAGTGCAGCTGCTGCCACTTTGCACCAGGAGTGCCTGGACACGTCACGGCCCCGCTGCCCAGTGTGGGGGAATTACTGCAGGTGGGGAAGCTGAGAAATAGTGGGAGGTGAGCCAACTTCAGCTTGCTCCAGGGCTGGAAAGACCCAAGGCAGGTGCTGAGACCCTGAAACCTGCTGCCACTGCGGGTAGGGCAAGGCAGGGCCCAGCTCCACTGCCATGAAGGTGCTCCCTATAGCACCCACACCTCCACCAGGCTCCCACCAGTAACCCACTGCCAAGGGGCAAGCCAGTGAGGTGAGCAGAGTGGGCTTTAACGTGGCAGGAGCTGCCTGGAAGGATGGAGCTGGCAACATGTGACAGGCTCAGGCCCTTCTGCCTCCAGTGCCACCTCCTTGCTGGTTCACCCAGGAGCTGCCAGCATTCTGTCAAGAAAGTCAGAGTAGCCCCAAACAGTGGTGAGCAGAGGGACACCCACACCTGGGTCCCTGCTGGCACACAACAACAGTGCTGCTGCTGTGGGATGAGCATGATGTCCACCCCATGCTGCCCTCACCACCCCAGAGCTCCTGATTTTGGGGAGGCAGAGACAAGAGGAAGAAGGGCTGGAAGGGATGGAGAATGCCCCAGGAACAGTGCCAGGGGATCCCCATCTTTCTGATACCACTAGTCCCAGGGACAGCCCCTGGCATCACTGTTCCCGTAGGAGGTGGGGTAGCAGGGGACCCACACTGCTGTCCTGTGGTCCCTGCTCTGTCCTCCCAGCTGCCTGCCCCCACCCCCTGCCTGTTTACCAGGCACACAATGGGGCCTCTGTGCCCATGCACCAGGGGAACCATCCACCCACACCCACACTGGGCTGTACCAGGCTCCCATGAGGACTGTCCTTGGTGGCAGCAGCAGGAACCTGCTTGTTGTTACTTATTTTTTTGATGGGGGTCATTGACCTTTTGCTCATCCCCATCTCCTCCTGCACTGCCACATACACCAGTGCCAGGGCAGGCTGTCCCCCACCTTTAGCACCCAGAGTGACAAGGCAAAGACGTGGCAGAAGAAAGGTACTCCCCAGCCAGCACTTCTGGGACTGATCATGCCCCCCTGGTCCCCAGGGCTGCCCCAATGGGGCTTCCCAAGGGTGGCAAGGCCAGGGCTGCCCACAGTGGGGTAGAGGCACCAGCACACAGCAGGGCCCCAAGGAAGCCTCAGCCCCCCAGAGAGGCACACAGCAGGGACACTCAGCACCAGCACAGCCTGGGGACCGTGGGGTCCCTGCCCACAGGGGCAGGAGCCTGGGGGACATTTTGGGATTGTGTGAGGAAACAAGGACGTGGGGAGAGGCCAGGATGCAGGTGGCTGGGAAGAAAATGCTTCCCAGCAGGTAGGGTTAGGGAGATGACAAAGGCCAGTACCTGTCAGTAGCTGGCCATGCCCTGCACCAGCCAATGTACCTTGTCCTCCCATCCATCCCCTGGCATAGGTGCAGGACCCAGGGTGAGACATTGGTCCCAGGGGCCCTTGTGCCCAGGTGAGAGTGGCCATGGGCAACTCCTGGGTGGTGCATTCACCCCATCCACCTCCCCTGGTACATGTTCATCTCAGTCTGCTTGGATGTGAGCAGGATGAGGCCATGGGTGCTGTCTGGGTTTGCACAAGTGCTGGGTGTCCACCTGACACCCTAGGGATGGTAGGATAACCTGTGCCTGCTGGGCCCCATTTTCAGCCCTGCCCCTGGCAGGGAGGAAGAGCTGGGTGGGTGCCACAGCATGGTACTGGCCCCTAGTTGGGGAACACGTCTCTCCCTGAGCACCAGGACAGCAGCTGAACACCCACACCCATCTGCCACGTTGTCAGATGGGAGCGAGGGGCCACAAGGAGGCTGAGGAGGAGGCAGTGGTGCCCGTCAGGATACACAGCTCCCACACAGCCAGGTCCAAAGGGCAGACAAGCACCACAGGACAGGGGGAGAACAAACAGCCCGGCCTTACACAGCGGTACCACTGTGCCCACCCTCCAGCCAGCACCAGGGCAGCTGAAATATGTGCTGGAGCCAGGGTCAGCATGGACATGGGTGCTGGGTCATGGAAAACTGCACAACTCCACCAGTGCCCCCAGAATGTGGCAGCACTCATATCCCACTGGCCCCGTGGGCAATCTTTGTGGGGACAGCCAGGTCAGGCAGAGACAGCTTCCCGCATCCATCACTGACACCCAAAAGTACGCTCAATTCCTTCTGCTCACTTCCAGCAATGCCTGAAGCCACGGCAGAGGGGCAGCCAGGGGCTGGGCGGCCCCACCCTAAGACCCTCAAGCTGGCAACTCCAGCGACGTCCCTGGACCCCAAACCTGCCATGCCAGCCTCCCTCTCCTGTAGCCTGGCACCTGCAAGGGGGTTTATCAGCCCCGACACAGGTGAAGCAGCACCACACACAGCCTGGGGCAAGCTCAGCATCCAAAAGCCCCACACATACCCACCAGAGGACAGAGGTCTGCCAGGGCAGAATCTGCCTGCACATCTCCCAGGAGGAAGGAGATGCTGCTTGCTCCCTGCCAGCCTCTCTGTGCATGCCAGTGCTGCTTGTAGTGCCGGTCTCCAGGAACCCCAAGGGATGGGGCTCAGCTCCTGAAGGATCTAGCTTTTCCAACAGCATTTTAAGGCTGGCAGAAGAAATATCTTAAACTTTTTGATGGCTCCAGACTTTAATCACCATTAAACATCCACTTTTGCCCACAGCCAGGAAGCAGACATGGTCCCTGGGAGATGAGCACTGGAAGGGGGCGTCTGCCAGGCCCCCTGGCCAGGCAGAACCGTGAGGCTATGACAAGCTCCCTAATTCCACAGGGGACCTGACCATGGACACCCACTGACGGTCACCACCCAGCTGTGGACCCAAAAGGTCACCTGCCCCATAGAGACAAACAAGGGCAGGCCCAGGGGCTGCCAACTCCTCTCCTGCCAAGGCCTGGAAGCTCTCACCTCTCACCCCTTTGGTCACCGCCACTTGTGTCTGTCACTCCTGTCCCACTAGCCCGACTGCAACATGGGCACATCCCCACCCCTCACATCATGCTGGTGGCCCTGGGAGCCAGGGGTCCTGCCTTGGAGAGGCTGGAGGAGGAGGAAATCCCTGCTGGGGTTTGCCAACACCTCTCCCGAGATGGGAGCCCAGGGAATATCCACCACGGTTCTCCCTACCACATCAGCCAGGCACCATTGTGCTGGGCTGAGGGGGACACATGGCACTGGGACATGGCCACGCTCCAGCAGGTACAAGATGCTTGGCCCAAGCACAGCATTGTGCCAGCAGCCACACTGAAGAGGAAGGTGCTTCTGCAACAGGTGTCGCCCATCTGCCCAGCCAGCAGGGACTCACAGGGATGACACGCCCCTGTCAAACCTGCATTTCCCCTCCCCGAATCCACCCCGAACAGTGAAGAGGCAAAGGGCACCCAGAGCGGGGCAGGGCACAACCGATTCCTGCTGCAGGATCTGGCACCAGCCCTCTCCCAGCCCCAGAAGTTGGCAGTGCCACAGGCACAGTGTATACTGTCCCCCAGGGATGCTGTGCCCCAGCAGAGGCACTGGTACAGCCCTCCAGCACCCCAGCTTTCAGCCTTTCTTCTTCTGGAGGCATAAATATCCTCCCCCACCCTATCGCCCCATCCACCAGCTCTGCTACCAACAACCAGGGAAAGGGACAGATCTGCCAGGCCAGTTCCTCTGTGTGAAGGGAGCTTTCTGGCTCTGGGCCAAGGAGCAGAAGGCACAGACCCTGACCAGGCCAGAGCAGCCACACTGCTGCCCGACTCTCCCTCCACCTCCACACTACAGTCCATGCCACAAGGAGCCCCTCCAATGTGCTGCAGCACTGAAGCAGCACCCAGAGCCTCAGCTCCCGCTCACCATTCCTCCAAAGAGCCCCCTCCCACCAAGGCCTCCCCAGGGCTGAGCAAACCCAGCAGCAGACCTGGCAGCACACTTCTAGCACTGGGAGCTCCAGCTGTGGCTGCCTGCCCATCTCAACTGCATGAGCACAGAGAGCAGGCAGAGGATAGGTACATGAACATCCTGAACTGTGCAAACAAAGTCAGTCCCAAAACCACGTCTGCACCTTGCTGCAATCCTGCTCCTGAACAGCTCCTGGTGCTGGGACAGTGGGGACTCTCCTGGCCATCAGCACTCACAGGCAGTGCAGGGAACTGCCCCAGCTTTCAAAATCCAGCCCAGAGCCCTCAGCCAAACACGGGGTCTCTGCTTCCCATGCCAGCCCACAGCACCACGGCTGCTGCTCTGCATGCTGCCGGGAGAGAAGCACGTGGTGGCGAGGCACCGACCCCTCGGCAGCACCAGGCTGCGCCAGCGGGCAGCTGCTGGCACGCAACACGTTCCCTCTGTGAGGCTGGAAGAAGTCCAGTGACTCCCAACTCCACACTGCTGGGGTGAACCCCCAGCAAGAGAGGAGGCTCATGCATTCCCCTTCCCTGCTCCAACACCCCAGCCACTGGAATTTACCCCAGCAGGATACAGAGCTGGTTTCTCTCAGCGAAACATCCTTCTCTGGCCAGTGTCAGGGCAGAGTTGCGCTGGGGAACCTGCTGCCGAGCGCCAGGCACAGCCACCACCAAGCTCTGGCACAGGGCCTGGCTCTGCCTTGGCCACCCAGCGCCGGTAGCTTGGCTCAGGGATGCTGGGAGAGGGCACAGCTCCCCCAGGAACGAGCAGGATGAGGGCCTCTGCACAGACCGGGGACACCAGGTGACTCTGGGACTTGCATGCAGCAGAAGAAAAGGAAGGAGGTGACATGCTCAGGAAACGGTTGTCCTAGGGGCTGCACCAAATCCATCCATGAGCACCCACAGCACTGGGGCCAGCTCTCACTCTGGTACACAGCTGATCCCCCACATGCCCCATCCACACGTGGCATTGCTGGATGGGCAAGGAGGGGTTGCTCCTTACCATGCCAACCTGTCTGCAGCAGTGGCACTCCAGTGATGGTCCATGCACATGGGGGTGACGGGGCCTGGGCTCCTCATCCTCCTCTTCCAACCACAGCTTCCCACTCTGTACCTCCACGCTGCCCACAGGGCTGGGGAGGGTCACAGACAAATAGGTCCCCAAAGGCTGCATGCATCCCCAGTCTGTAACCCAGTGGACATGGCAACTATGGCTGGGTTAGCCAGCATGTGCCATAGCCTAGCTGTGCCAGCCTACTCGCCCTCGAGGGCAGGGGTCTGGGGCAGCCTCCCATTGCAGCCACGGAGCTCTGCTCAGGGTGAGTGGCGATGACTCAGCCAAAGATCAGCATCCCCCTCATCCATTTTGGGGGCACCGAGGCTGCCCGTGCAGGGCAACCTGCCTGCAGCACCAGGCCCAGCCTTGCTCCTGTCCCAGGGGTCTCGAGTGCTTCAGCCACCGGGACACAGGGAGTCTGGTGATGGAGGCTGCCGGTGAGGAAGATCAGGATTGGGCCTGCAGGATATTTAGGAGGGGAAGAGGGGAGCGATGCCAGCCTCGAAGCAGCAGCTCGCTCCCCTCCCCCACCCGCTAAAAATAGCCGGCTCCCTCGGGCCGCGGACCCACACCCTGCCCGGACCCCCGGCGCTGCCTCGGGGGGCTGGCAGTGTGACCCGGCGGCCTCAGCACGGCCGCTGCCACCTCGCCCCTTCTACCCTCCTGGGGAAGGCACACACCATTCCCCGATCCCCAGCCCCACGACGCGCAGTTCTTCTCCAGCCCACGGAAGAAAGGCGTCTCCGACCCACATATGGGTTGGAAACCTATTTATAGCCGGCGGGTACCGAGGATGAATGAAAGGGAGCGATCCCACCCGGAGAGGGGGGGCGACATCCAGCCCCCGGCCTCGGGCTCCTGCGGGCCCCGGGCCCGAGCGGCTCCACGGACACGGGATGGGAGCGGAGCGGGGGAGCCACAACTGTTGTGGCCGCATGGGGGGCGTGCCGGGCCCGAGGCTGCGGTGGCGGCCGTCGGGACGTTCCTGACGTTCCGGGGATTCGTGCACGGGCGGCCCCAGGCGAGCGGACACCGCCGGGCCGGAGGATGGGGGAACATCCCGGGGAGCCCCCGGCACCGACCCCGCGCGGAGCCCGACCGAGCCCCCCGGGGCTGCAGAGTCCCCCGGCCGCCGACCCCGCTCACCGGGCTGCGCCGCTTCAGCGTCACGTTCTTCCAGAGCAAGAGATGGAGCTGATGCAGGAACCCCATGGCCGGGCCGGCCCCACCGCAGGGCCGCGCCGCGCTCGGCTCCGCCGTCACCCGCTGCCCACCGCCATCCCCGCCCGGCCGCCGCCTCTACCCGCAGCGGGCTGCGAGGGACCGGAGCGGCCTCGGCCCCAAATCCGGCTCCGGCCTCGGCCCCACCGCGTCGCGCCCGGCCCAGCCCTACGCAACACCGGCACCGCCCCAGCCCGCGCCGGCCGCCCCTTAAAGGCACCGCCGGGCCCGTCCGCACCGCGGCGGCACAGCCGGACCGGCCTGGGAGATCCCCGCGGGATGGGTGGGCTCGGCTCCTCCCGGCAACCGGGGCCTCCGTGCGGCCGGCCCGGAGGGGGATTGCTGCACCAGGGGCCGGGAAACCCTCGGTCCTCCCGAGCCGCCCCGGCTCCCTGCAGCCAGACACAGGTCACCCCCGCGCCTCTGCTCCCCGTGTTCCCCCAGGACAGGACGGACTGGCCCGTGCCTGCAGGCTCTGCGTCCAGGGTGCCCCTCCCACGGGCACGTGCTGGGGCATCCAAAAGTGTTTTTGGAGGGACCAACCTGCTGCCACAGCTGTCCACTGTCAGCTCTAACGCCAGGGCTGGAAAGGATGCCCTCAGCAGCAATAAACGCTGAGCCAGGCTAGCTCTCCTCCTTCCTCCCATCCACCCTTACTTCTCCCTATCCTTCCATCCATCCTTTCTTCCTTCCATTCATCCATGCTTCCTCCCATCCATGCTTCTTCCCATCCATCTGACCTCCCATCCATCCGTCCTCCCGTCCATCCTTACTTCTATCCCTTCTTCCTTCCTTCTTTTCCTCCCTCTTTTCCATCTTCTCTCCCTTCCATCCATCCTTGCTTCCATCCATCCCTCCCTCCATCCTTCTTTCTCTCTCTCTTCCCATCACTCTGGTTCTCTCCATTTCCCACCTGTCCCTCCCTCTTCCTGCTCTCCACAGCCTCCTCTCCCTCTCCTGTCTCCTTCCCTCCAAGTCTCTGTGACCATCTCTTTTCCAGCCAAGTTCAGCTGGGAGCGATGAATCCCCCTCTGGCTGCCGCAGACCCAGTGGTGCTGCAAAGGGTGCCCTGTGCTCAGGGAAGGCCCTTCAGCAGCTGCACAGCTCTAACAAAAGCTCTCCTTGTCCTACACAAAGTGCCATTATTCCCCAAATTCTGGGTGAAACACTGTGCTGAGGCGCAAGAGGATAAGGGATGCAGCAGTGGAGCGGCATCGTGCGCCCAGCTCTGTGCCCTGGGGAGGGTGGCTAGTTTGGGAGGGTTGCTGGGTGTGCAGGCAGGGGTATGGGCAGAGCTGCCCAGAATAAAGAGGAGCTGGGCTTTTGGTGGGTCCCTGGGAAAGGAGAGAAGCTGTAACCCTTGGCTCCCTGCAAGGGATTGCATGTGGGTTGTTCCCAGCCCACACGAGAAGCATCTCAAAACCCCTGTCCTGCAGCAGAGTGGTTCCCCAGCTTAGAAGGGTGCAGGGTGGCCTCCACAGGTGGATCAAAGCCCTGACCTGGATCTCCTGCTCCCTCCCTCCTGCTGCCCCTGTGTGAGTTTTGGGGAGCTTCTCTTCTCTGCTTGGCATGACTACCAAACCCCCTGCAGGGCCAGCAAGGCACAGGCACAGCCCTGGGAACAGCATCCTCCATGGACCCAGGGCCTGAAGCCTTGGGGACATGGAACCCTGAGTACCTCTCAGGGGACTCCTTTTCGGGGTGGCCAAGCTCCTCTCGCTGTGTGGGGTCATCTGCAAGTGGCAGTATCCCCTCCCCCACAATTCTCTGCTCTGTGCTAGTGCTGTCTTATGTTCCCCAGTGGTCCCATAGCCTGGTTCCTGGCCCTGATCTCTGCCCAGCCCACCCAGGCAGTATTGGTCCTGCTCCCAGCCTGGCTCAGAGACTCATGCTTTGGGTGAGGGTGTCTGGACCCACTGGCTGCAGGTCCTCCTGGGGCATTGTCTCTGCTGCCAAGGTGTCCTGAGGCAGCACCTGTAGGTGACAGCTCCCTCCTGCTCCAAAAGACATCCTGAATCCCCCATGGAAATTCTATCGCCAGTGCTGTCTGTGGAGGGGAATGGCCCTAGCCAGTGTGGCCCTGGGCCCTCAACATATGGGACAGCAGCAGGATGATGCTGAATATTCCAGCCAGGCAGAGACTGCTGCCCACAGCTGACAGGGCTGGGCCAGGCCAGGCTGGGAACGGTACCCACAGATTGTGGTATCTGGACTCTCAATCATGCAGTGGAAGAAATGCAGAAAGAGAGTGAGAAAAGATGACAGGAAGCTGGGGACATGGTTGCAGAGGAAGAAACACCCTGCCTTGGGGCTACAGTTGGCCTCCGAGGGCTCCCAGGGTGACACTGAAACCACAGAGTCCTGCTACACCCTGGCACGGTGACATGGCACCATGCCAAACAGGGATCCCAGGACCTGGCAGCCAGCAGGTCTAGTGGTGTAGACCCCACGGACATTAGAGCAGCCCAAGAAACCCCAGGGCAGTCTTGTTTAGGGTCTTGTTCCCAGCTCTGTGTGTGCCAGGGCATAGGGCATACCCCTGCCAGCTTCAAGAACAGTACTGCACACCTTGATAGTCCCCTCCTCTGAGGGGACTGAGCCTCTGCCTCAGTTTTACCATCTCATTTTGCCTGCCAGGGCTTTCATGGAGACTTGGGTCCTGGACAGCAATGCCAGCAAACAACACAACTGAGCCAGACTGGGAGCAGGGCAGGATCGGGGCCAGGACCCAGGAGACAGCTTGTGCATGCACCACCGAGGCTCACACGTGCCCACTTCCCCTTTTGGCAGGAAACATCCCAGGCAGGGCAGTGCCCGGGGCTCAGCAGCACTGTGGGGGTGCTGGGGCTGCATTCATTGACAGTTTCAGGATGAGTCAGTGGGAGTTGGAGTCAGGCTGGCATCCTGTTTGCAGCCAGGCTGCAGGTGGCAGATGGGTGGCACCTTGTCGAGGCTGAGGGTGCCTACCCACACACAAATCTATGGGGCACATGCTCAGCCATGTAGCATCCACTCAGCCACAGGACACACACAGTCATGGGGTGCTCATTCAGCCCCAGGGCACCCAGCTTGTTCTGGGATATGCACGCACCATGGGGTGCCCGCTCAGCCAGAGGGAACCCACCCAGTCACAGGGTACCCACCCTGCACACGAGGTACCCACCTGGCCGTAGGGCACCCACCCAGCTGTGGGCGTGTACCAACCCCCGGGGTGGCTCAGGGGAAGTGCTGGGAGCGGGTTGTGCCAGCTGCCACATGGGGCAGGAAGGACCCGCCATGGGGTTGGGACAAGGCAAAAACCACAGAAAAGAGGAAGCCTTTGAGTGCCCCAGCCCAGTGCAGCAGCACCCAGGCAGACGCACCTGGCATCGTGCACACCTCCATCCCGGTAAGTCTGAGTTCAGCATCACTGACCACCGAGGGGAGAGGGGCTGAGAAATGGGGCAGCTCCTGGCACTGCTGGAGTAGGAGGTTCCCTTTCAGATCATCCCCAAAATGGGGGCAGCATCCCCACCGCTGGGGAGAGAGACCCACAGCACTGACGTGCAGTGCAGGGAACCAGCAAAGCTTTCCCAGCCCTCTCTGCTTCCCATGCCAGGTTTGTCTGGAGCCTAAACTTAGCTTGGTATATTTTAGCAGGACAGATGGAGCAGGCCAAGGCAAGGAAGGGATTTTTTTGCAGCCAAGCTGCAGTGCTGGGGTGGGTGGGAAAGTAGGGCACTGCTTTGCAGGAGACTCCAATACTGGAGGAATGGGCCCAGCCCCAGCTGGAACTGGGGTGCAGGCAGATGGGCACCGTAGCAGGGTGAGTATCCCACAGCTGGAGGGCCCATGTCCCTGCGGGCTGAGCCCCATCAGTGGCAGCCCCAAGTGCTGCATTTCCCTCCCTGCCTTCCCTGCCCTCCCTGCCCACACTGCCCTTTCTGCCCTTTTTGTTCTCACTGCCCTCCCTGCCCTCCATGCCTGCACAGCAGAGCACTGGCCATCTGTGACATTCTGAATATAAAAAATGAGTGTTTGGGGCACTGAGGCTACAACCTCCCAGCCTGCTGGGGGTCCTCATGTCCTTGGGGGCTGGTGATAGCACCCTGACCTGGGGAGGGCACCTCGAGCTTGGGGATTGCCTTGTCATTTTTGCAGGAGAATACTGGGGCACTTCTTGGGCAGGACACTCCAGTCTGGCCCTGAATGGAGTTTCAGACTTCAGTCAGTCCCAGGGACACTCTGTTTTGCAGCTGGGGCCTCGCTATGGGGTTATTTAGCTGGGACTGGGATCTTCCTCCTCGTCCTTTGGTGCACAGCTGCAGCAAGGCTGGCTGCATATCAGGTTTGACCTATTCTGGACAAAGTAAGAAGTGGGACCATGGCTACATGCCAGGTGGGGAAACTGAGGCACAGAGCAAGCACGAAGGACCTCTTGTGATGGGCAGTTGGGCTGGACAGGTGGGGCAGGGGGCACAGGTGGCTGCTTCCCATCAGCTCTGCACCTTCTGGCAGTATCTGTGCTCCCCCAGAGATGGAGACACCAGGGACCATGGGAGGGAGAGCAAAGACCACCCCAGGGTGATACCAGGTGCGTGGGGAACCCTGTGGTATAGGGGAGCAGACAGTCCAGGGGTGATGTTGAAGCCCGGGTTTCATGGAGAAGCCCCTTCTCTGACTCCTCAGACCCCAGCACCTACCCATCACCTCTTGCCCCTGGCAAGCTGAGACGATGGCCATTGGTGGTCTCTCCTCTTTCCCAGGTGTCAGCTCTGTCACCTCAGGAGGTGACAACCATCCTACCAGCATGCCCCGGGCATCACCACTGCCATGGTCACCGTGGGGCCGGCCTGGTGTGAAGACCTTGGTCATTGCCGGGGTGTTTGTAACCACCCTCTGGAACTTGAGGTGCTTCCTCAACCCCTCCAATGGCTCTAGAGAAGACTCCAAACACATAGAGCCACTGGTGTTGCTGGTGTGGGAATGGCCTTCGAAACAGGTCCCCAATGTCAGTGGAGACGTGTGCCATGAGCTGTACGGCATCACAGGCTGCTGGCTCACCACAGAGCGGCAGCTCCTGCACCGGGCCAATGTCGTGGTGTTCCCCCATGCCAGGCTTCAGCCTGGCCAGAACAGGCTGCCCAAGGAGAGGCCTCCAGGGCAGAACTGGGTGTGGGTCTCCCTGGAGTCCCCCTCCAACAGTAGAGCTCTAGGAGGATGGAACCAGACCTTCAACTGGGTGATGACCTATAGGCAGGACTCAGACATCTTTATCCCCTATGGCAAGCTTGTGCCCAACCGGTCAGCCACTATGAACATCCCTGCAAAGACCAACTTGGTATCCTGGGTTATCAGCAACTACCACAGGACTCAGAAAAGAGCTGAAGTCTACAAAAACCTCTCCAGGTACCTCCATGTGAATGTATATGGGAAAGCAAACAACAGACCCCTCTGCAAGGACTGCCTCTTGCCAACAACATCCAAGTCCAGGTTCTACCTAGCCTTTGAGAACTCCATCCACCGGGACTACATCACGGAGAAGCTCTGGAGGAACTCGCTGCTGGCTGGCACTGTGCCTGTGGTGCTGGGGCCACCCCGGGCCAACTATGAGCAGTTCATTCCCGCAGATTCCTTCATCCATGTTGATGACTTCAACTCCCTGGAGGAGCTGGCCACCTTCCTGAAGACCATGAACTCCAGCCGCTACCGTCGGTTCTTTGCCTGGCAGAGGAGGTTCAGTGTGAAGCTTTACACTGACTGGAGGGAGAGGATCTGCACCATCTGCACCGTTTACCCCCACCTGCCCCGCGGCCGCCTCTATCCTGACCTGCAGAGCTGGTTCAACTCCTAGTGCGTGCCAGGACCATTGGGATGTATCCAGGCAGAGGATACAGGGGTGGGAGGCGTGGGAGGCACACACCTGCATACCAGGATGAGGGGCAGGGAGGGAAGGGATCACTCTCGTCCCAACCCAGCTGTTGCCACACTGGGACCTTGAGCAACACCCCATAACTTCATTTTGCTGATCCAACAACAACCACCTTGCCAGGGTGCTGACAGGACCAGAGGGTGCTTTGGAAATATATGGTACATTGCTGCCGAGGCTGTGCCTGTGGTGCAAGGTGTGGGCAGGGCAGGGGGCTGGTGGGTGGCTGGGGACTCCCCAACCTTCCCCCGTGATCCTCAGTGTCCCCCCAACACCATTTCCTGGGTGCCAAAGCCCTGGTGGCAGAGGCCCCGTAGTGACATTTGTGGCTGGGGTGGAGGAGCCACGTTCAGGCAGTCCAGGGGGGCCCAGCACCCCATGGCCAGCAGGGAGCACATCCTCTGCTCCCCCATTTCCCGTCAGCACCCATCTCCCCCACCCCACTTGAATTGTGGCTGTCACTGTGCCAGTGAGGAGCCACAGGACAGCAGATGCTCTCAGGGCAATCTCAGAGTCAGCCAGGCAGAGGGATGCTGTGGTTTGTCACTCCCTCCCTGCTGCAGCAGGAAGGAAGCAAGCTGGTGGCCTCCAGAGCAAAGCCAGTCCCGTGGGCACCCTGTACACACACACATTGCACTGTGGGGACCCTGCACCATGGCCATCATGCACGCTTCCTGCACAGACAGCACCCCACATTATTGGCATCCTGTACCACGTACACTGCACCATCGACACCCTGCATCATGGGCACCCATCTGGGATCAGTAGTGATGTCAGGTTTGAGTGACAGGACCAGGGAATGAGAAGCACTGCTCCACCCATACCTTGCTCTATGCCCCTCTGCTCAGTATCATCAACCCCAGTGATACAAACAATTTTTGTCACAAGTTTCCCCCTGTTTTCCTCCCTGCAACTCTATAAAGTCACCCAGCTTGACCCCTCCCACCCTGAGCCACCAAGTGCCCAGCAGGACTCAGGTCCCCCTTGGCAGAGGGGACAACCCTGCCCTGGTGCCAGCCCTGCTGGGGTGGCAGTTGAACGGGCACACCTTGCTCTTCTGACTTCTGTGGCTTCCGATTTCCGCTTCATTTTCTGGGTCAACCAGAAGTGGAGCAGGAGGAGCTGTGGGTGCCCACAGACAGGTGCTGGGTGCCCGGGTAGTGGGATATGGGGGTCAGGGCCCCTGCCTGTCTGGAAGTAGAAAATCAGATGGTGGAAATGTGGAGAAACAAACCTCAGGGAGATGATATCCTTCTCAGCTTTCTGCTGGCAACCCCACCAGCCTTCCATACCCTTAAACTGCACGACTGTGACAGGGGCAGTTTCTGGTGGATGCCGTGTATGGCTGTGCCCCCACCCTGCGGGCAGGCAGGGAAATATCCCTCGGTAACAAGCAGGGACGTGGAGGGAGCCAAGGGGGTCCTGCGGCACCCAGCCCAGCAGAGTCCCATAGTGTTCTGTTAAGCAGCTGCTTCAAATGCCCCCACTCCAGGTAGACCTGTAGACCAAATCTGCAGGTACCAGCTGCTGAGCTGAAAACAGGGCTTTCCAGAAGCTTCCCTACAGGCTTGGTTGGGGATTTCATTCTGCTCAGGGGAAGGTCCCTCAAGGGAAAGGGCTGGGGGCAAATCAGCTGCTGAGACCTTGGGGGGGGGAATGCAAAGTCATCCCCCAGACACTCCCAGTTCCCACTGGCTCAGCTTCCAGTGCCCACTGGACCTGCCTGGCTGGGTCGGCATCACCCCAGCATGAGGCTGCCTCAGCTGGATCACGCACACAGGAGCATCCATCCTTTGCCCATCAGTGTCACACCAGCATCCCTGTGGGTAAGGACAAACCCAGCTTCCCAGACCTTACTCTCTGCCTAGAACTCTATATCCTCCCTTAGTCCTTCCCTGTCCATGGCAGCTGCTGAAGCAGCCTGCAAAAGAGATCCCACTGCTTTCCCCCTTCCCAGAAGCAGCTACAGCAAACCAGCAGTTCAAACTGGGTGGAAGATGATCCCCCCCTTCACTTTTGAACCCCTCTGCTTTTGAGGGGGGAACAGCCCTGACAAGTTGGTGCCCCCTCCAGAACCAAGCTGCCACCAATCCTGGTTTGGGGGCCAAGATGCAGGCAGCTAAAACCCAGGTATTGCCAGTGTAAGAGGGCCATGTCCATTCTCTTTGGATGCCTTGGTCCATTGTCACTGTGCCCCCACATGCAGCCAAACATGCAGTGCTGAGCTGCAGGAGCAGGGATGCAAGTGAGGCAAGGAAAGGGTTAACTCATTCTTGCCCTAGAGAACTCAGAGATTTATTTCACTGCCAGGGGGAATGTGATTAAGAACAAAAAATATAAAAATCATCATTAACTACAGCAGGCTGGAAGGCTTGGGGTGCTAGCAGCATGGACAGGGCGGTCCCCTGGGCTGGGATTTCCCAGGAAAAGGTGGTTTCTGGGCAGCCAAGCCAGGCTGGGGCAGAGGACAGTGGCTGGAGAGTGAGGAGGGCCCAGGGGACTGAGGGTCTTCAGTCCCGTTTGCCCAGTTTGTGCTGGGCACAAGCACTGGGAAGGCCCCCCCTGACCCAAACAGGCCTCACCAGCTGACCCCCAGAGGGGTGAAGCTCTCCTGTGCCACAGCTCAAGGGGCAGTGGGGGCTCAACTCCACCCCTTGCCCCAGACCTCAGCTCACTCTGGCTGACCAGGAGGGTGGGCAGAGCCACCAGGGCCCCTCGGCCCTGGGCATGGTGTTTCAGCCCTTGCTCTACATGACAGGGAGGAGGCACCTGGGAAACTAGATCACTACAAAAATGTTTGCTTTTTAGAAACTACAACAAAAACCATCTTAAAAAATAATAAAACCACCCCCCTCCCCCCTCCCCCCAAATCTAAAAAATACTTTTTATTGGGTCTTCCAAGAGAGCGGTTGGGCTGGGGCTGGGCTGGGCGCACGTGGCTTCAGGGGGTGCAGTGGGGCAGGAGCAGCTGCCCACAGGAGAGGTCAGAGGGAGGCCAATGCTGCTGTGACCAGTAAGCTCTCATAACTGGGAAGGGCTGGAAGCAACTGCAGAGAGTGAGCATCACCCCTGCGACAGGCTCCCAGCCCCTTGCACCCCAAAAAACCCCACACAGCAGCCCAACAAGAGGAAGCAGGGCTTTGCCTGTGCCAGCCCAGGGCAAAGTGGGGGCTGCCAGACCACCTGCAGTGATCCCACAGCCCCCCCGTTCAGTGGCCGCTGTTGCTCATGGAGAGCCCTGGCTGCAGCGCTTGTGGGAACATCTCAGCTTTGTGGAAGGTCGGCATGTAGATGGGAGGGGAGGGTGCCAGGCTGTAGCCCTGGGACGTCACTGGGATGGGCAGGGTGGGGGGCACCAGGGGCTGGTTCATGTCGTACATCATCCCATCTGCCTCGTTGCCGTAGGGCAGCAGCAGCCGTTTGCCTTTCTGACGCCGGTTGCAGAACCAGACCCGGACCACCTGCAGGGAAGGAGACAGAGATGGGTGAGGGGGTGACCCCAGGCACTCTGTGGGTGACAAGGAGACCCTTCTACTGGTGGCACCCCCACAGCACTCCATATTGCCAGTGCAGCCCCCTCCCTGCCAAAACTCCTTCCTGGTCTGAGCCCTGACAGACTCCAGCCAGGACCACTTTTCCACTGCTTCCAGAGCTGAGAGAGGTAGCAAATGTTAAACAGGAAAGAAGATAATGAATTGAAAGAAAGGTTTCTCTCCAAAGGCCAGTAGCATTATCAGATGAAGTCAATATGCATTTGTGACTGGAACTTGTGTATTGTTTGTAGGTTGTGTTTTGTTGGTCTTCTGGTGCATTACCACTTCCAATGAAGAAAAAAAGTTTTCACCTTCCATGTGTGTTCTTGGGGACAAAATTCAGCTTCTTCAGAGACGAATTAGTATCAAGGGATTACTTTTATATATTATGTGCATATACACAAACACAGATGGGTGTTGTGTTGGGTCTGGGAATTATTTTTGGTACTTTTAAGTTTTAAATACTCCATCTGTGAACGAAAGTCTCCTTTGGAGCCAAGTGTGGGGTTTTTTTCATACTGATCAGCTGTACCTCACAACTGCTCACTTCTGCTCTGAGACAAAGTATCAAACTGGCCTGATGCAGATGCTCAGGAGTTGCTGCCATTTGGGCACCCACCCTTCTCACTCTCCCAACCTACATCTTTATCCAGGTTGAGGTCCTCAGCAATCTGGGAGATCTCCTGGGGGTTGGGCTTCACGCACTTGCGGAAGAAGCTCTCCAGTGTCCCCTTCACGTTGGTCTCAATGCTGGTCCTGCGTTTTCTCTTCCGGGCTTGGGCCAGTACTTGCTCCGCATTGCACATCTGGGAACAAGAGAGGGAACATGTTGGTCACCGGAGAGAAGAGTCTCCACCAGGTTCTGGGCACATGTGTGGCTGGCTGCAGAGCTCTGGGGACAGACTATGAGTCTCTGTGACTCTCCAATGAGCATCAGTCCACTGTGACTGGGGCCATTCCCAGTAACCCAGCCCTGCCAGCAGCTAGTGTGGCGAGGCTGGACACATCTTCCTACGCCCCTGCCAGATTCCCCGGGGAGCAGTAAGCTGCCCATTTAGCCTGAGGTTCCAGGAGGACCTGGCTGTTCCAAGATGGGAGCTGCCATAATCACTAGGTATCTGTAGGGAAATTGGGCTCCCCTCAGCTTGGCAGAAAGCAATACCCAGTGATATGCCCCCAAGCTGGATTGAAGCCATCCAGTGAGATGCTGCTGTGGCACAAAACACCTATTCCCCGCTTCTCTCCCCAAAAGCATGTTGGAAATGGAGAAGAATCTGTGGCTTGAGGGCTTGCAGGCATAGGGTACCCCAACTCCCAGCCTCCCTAGCCCGCACCTCTTGCATGTTGTCCGTGTTCTCCGCCTCGTTGAGCCAGCGCTGCAACAGCGGTTTCAGCTTGCACATGTTCTTGAAGCTGAGCTGGAGCGCTTCGAAGCGGCAGATGGTCGTCTGGCTGAACATCTTCCCTGCGTGAGGAGGGAGGGCAGGGCATTATGCACCGTGCAGCTGCCCCCATCTGCAATCCCCCAGGAGCTGCCACCCCCAAGCCTCCCCTGTCCCTGGAAGGCCAGGGAAGGGATTCTTTCTGCTGCTTTAGCAGGGATTTAAAGCTCTGAAAAAGCAACTGTGGTTATTTTATTAAACCAGTTCCCTGCTACCGAACCTTTCAAGCTCACCGCAGGGCTGGGCCCCCTGCTCCCCCCCTCAACTCCCGCCCCGGGGTTGGTGCTTGTCGGCTCTTTTGCGGGTCGTTAAGGAGCAGAAATCTCCATTGGCCCAGGTAATATCATCCCCCTCCCCGGCTTCTCCCTTCCCCCAAGCTATGGGGGGAGAAGAGAGCCCTCCCCCGACCCTCTTCTGCTCCTCACCGTAGAGTGTGCCCAAGGCCAGCCCCACGTCAGCCTGGGTGAAGCCCAGCATGATGCGTTTGTGCTTGAGGTCCTTGGCGAACTGCTCCAGCTCTCCAGAGGTTGGTGCATCCTGGCAGGGGCAGAGAGAGACAGAGAGGACAGCTCGCGGCCACGGGCTGCCAAAAGACGAGGTCCCCGTGGAACGGGGACATAAGAGAAGGAGGCTCAGCTGAGCCCTCGGCAGCACCAACATGCAATGCGACAGTGCTCATGCGATGCGGTCCTTGGGCGATGGGATGGACGACAGAGCGGATTTTCCCAACCCCTGGACGAGGGACTCTCTTCCAGGGGTTGGGAAACAAGCAAAAACTCTTGAGGTACCACGAAGCACCTTTCACCATGCCCCACATAGGCCCCCCCACCATGTCCCAGACTGCGAACACGGTCCAGATCAACCCACGCTGGCGCGGCGGCCAAGAGTGGCACAATGATCACCCAGACCTCCTGGTCTGCCTCATCACGCTTTGAGAATGTCCCCTTTATCCCCGGCTCGCGCTCTCCTGGCCTGACCAGAGGCAGCACCGACGGCCACATTCGACTGATGGCCCCAGATCCGCCCCACTCCCACTCATCCCACCACACGACACCAAGACTTAGCTCTCCCGCGGCGTGGGCCACTTCTCCATGGCTCTGGGGCTGGGACAGGCCCTCGCCAGCCGCTCTCCAGCCTGCGCCCGGGACAGGGAAAAGGCTCCCGTGAAGCGAGGGATCAAAGCGCCCGAGAGACGCGTGGGATTCAAGCTCCTCTTTGCCACCAGCAAGCTATTTTCTTTTGGCAAGCGGTTACCCAGGCGCTTCCCACCTCCCTGCTGCGCAGTCTTCAGCCACTGCGGTGGCATTTTGAAGTCTTTAACCCAATTTCCAGTTATTCAGCAGAGTTGCGGGTTTTCAAGGCTTTCGTCCTGTCACCGAGCCGCGGCTTATAATTCTGGGCATAGATCGACAGCAGGAAGCCAGGAATATACCTCCCAGGGGGCATTCTTCTCAGTCCCGCAGCCGGGAAATACCACTCGTGTCAACCCTCTACCAGCGCGGCCGGCTACGGCCCGGGGACCCGCACCTGTCGTGCGTGGGAGCTCCCGCAGCCACGGCCCGGCGGTGGCTGTGCAAACACACCCAACCCCCGCACGGACCAGCCCTGACATCGGCCGCGCTGGTGCTCCCGGAGAGGGCTCGTGTTATGGCAAGATGTAAAAATATTAAAAACTAACCCAAACCACAGGTCCAACCGTGCCGGTAACCACTGCTGCCGTCCGCCCCTCGCCCTCATCTTAGGGCTCTCTGCCCCAGGAGCCCACGGAGCTCCGGGAGCAGCGGCCGGGAACGCAGCTGAGGAGACAGTGGCGGCTTGCCAGGAGCTCACAGGGGACCGTGCAGCGCTGCCCCTAGAATCCCTCCGGAGCCCACCTTCGACATCGCTACCCGGGACAGCCCCGCCGCATCGCTTACCAGGGGCGACAGAACAAAGCGAAAACTGCTCCATTAAGTCCCCTAATCCCCCGGTTTTACCCCAAAGCAGCTTCCCCGAGGCGCTCCCCTCGCTTAGAGGGTGACCGAGCCGGGATGAGCCCCAGTGCCGTATCAGGGCTTCTCCCCGGAGGCATCCGACGGCGGGGCTGGGGTCTCGGCGAGACGGGGCTATGGTCCCCGTCCCGGCAGCGGCACCGTGTGGGGAGGAAAGCCGAGACACGCCATGTGCGGGCGGCGCAAGGCCGCCCATCCCCACCCCGTCGGGTCTCACCTCCTCGCCGCTGTCGCTCGAGTGTCCGCCCTCACTGGCGGCGCCGCTGGAGCTGCCGCTGCTGCCCAGTCCCGAGGGGCCGCCGGCGCCCGGCTGCAGCGCGGCGGGGCACAGCTGAGCCCCGGGGAAGGCAGGGGCGGCCGGGCCGGGGAAGGGCGGCCCGGGCAGGGCGGCGGGGCCGGGGGCGCGGGGCTGGCCCAGGGCGGGGGCGGCCAGGCCGGGCCGCAGCAGGCGGCCGTGCGGGGCTCGGGCTCGGGCTGGCTGCAGGACCGACTCGGGCGCGCCTCGGCCTTAGCAGGAGGCGCGGGGGCGGGCGGGGGCAGCCAGGCGCGGGCCGGTGGCAGGTCGCGGGCAGGCTCGGGCTCGGCGGCAGCGGAGAAGGGGAAGAAGAGCGGCTGTGCGGGCGCCCCGTCGAAGCTGGCACGGGGGAAGGGTGGGCCGCCGTCGGTCAGGAGGCCGAAGGGGGCGGCCGGCAGCCCCCCGTCCGGGCTGAACATGCTGCCCGCCGCCCTAGGGCTCCATGCGGGGGCTGCCGGCCTCTGCCTCCCTGCTGCGGCGCCGCCGGAGCCTCTGAGAGCGGCGGGGCCGGGCCGGGCCGGATGGAAATGGGCCCCGGCCCCATTGGGCCCCGCATCAGTGGGTCGGGCGTGAACTTGATCCCCCGGGGGGGCGGGGGGCACGGAGGGGAAGGTGCGGTGGGAGGGGGCTGCGCCGGCCCACACCCTGGCCGCGGGGAGGTGGACGGGACGGCCCCGACGGGACAGGGAGAGGGGGAGGATACCGGCCTTCCCTCGCACCCTGCACTGCTTGAGGGGGGGACCCACGACAGTGTTAGGGCAGCATTAGCCCCAGAGTCTCCCCACCTGGGAAACCCCTCAGCGCTATGGGGCCTGGACAGGGAAAGGGTAGCTTTGGGGAGCTGCAGCGTCATGAACCGTGGCCAGGGGCTGGTGTGAGGGCAGCCCACTCTCCCGCAGCAGCTCCTTGTCCCCAGGACAGAGGACAGGCCCCGGGATGCCAGTGCCATCGTGCAGCAGCAGGGATGGTCTAGATCTTGGCCATCACCTCTTGCCCCTCTTGATGCCTGGTCTTATCAACTGAACCTTGTGGCTCCATGGCGAGCATGGACAGAGCTGGGCCTCCCTAGACTTTTCACACTCTCACTATCCCTCTCGTCTTCCTCTTTCTGCAGAGGAAAGTTGTGGTGTGGAGGAGCGTCTCTGAGCCTGAGACCCCAAAGATCAGGGTGTGCTGCCAAGGAGGAAATTGCAGCCCAAGCTGTTGGCTCCACGATGAAGCATACTTCATATTTTCTCTAAAGGACTTTCCCCTCGCACCGCCCTTCACAATGGCACTTTTGGGGTCAGCTCTAGGCTTTTCCCCCTTCTGTCCCGGCTCAGCACCGGGAGCTTCCCTGATCCCAACACTGCCATCACATCAGCCTCTGGATATACCTGATGCCAACTCCTGCATACAGCAGGCACCGGTGGTGCAGGCACTCCTTAAACCCAGCTGGAGCAGGGTGAGGGGTGACCCCACTGCTGACCCCCCCGGACCCCAGACGGAGCAGGGTGAGGAGCAACTCCGCTGCTGACACTGGTCCCGACACTGCTCCCTGTTTATTAACCTGGATTACCGGTAGCTGCTGCTGTCTCGCAGTGGAGATATGCCGAGGAGATAGGCTGGAGCAGCCTCTCCCGCGGCGATGGGGATGAGGCTGTGGGGGAACTAGCGGCAGGCACTTGAGTGCTGATTATGGAGCACTCCCTTTGGCTCCCGAGACAGCTGGCACCCAGGGACTGGCACCCCAGGCCTCAGGGGGTGGGATTTAGGGACTGGCACCAAGGGACTGTACCCAGGGACTGACATGCAGGGACTGGCATTCAAGGACTGGTATTCATGGTGCCAGCAGGAGCTCGTGGCACTGCTGCATGTTGGGGGAAGTGGAACAGCTAACCCCCCTAATGATACTTCTATAAGGAAAAAAAATGGTCAAATGGATGAACTGGAATTAATGTCTCTTCCTGACTCCTGGCAGGACATCTGCCTTACTGCCCAACCTGGTTGTGTCAGGTTGCTCCAGGAGGGAGGGCAGCCTCAAGAAAATGGTGGAGGATGCTAAAAATCCTGACAGTGGGATCGTGTACCCTTTACTGAGCCCTGTGGCTGCGGGACCGGGGGGGAGGGCTCACATCCAGAGCTGGTGAGGCACCTTCCTGAGCAGGGACTGAATTCGGTTGTGTCCAGGGGTGACCTGGACCCTGCGCTGTGATGCCCAGGGAATGCTGGATCCAGTGCTGTGCAGGCAGGCCTGCCTGCTGCTGCCCACGGCCTGCCCACTGCCTACCCCACTGCCAGCGGGCAGAGGAAATCTCTCTGCGGGACCCCGATGGCAGCCATCAGCCCTGCTCCTCCCGGGCTCCTGCTGCGGCCCAGGGTTTCAGAAGCTCCTTGACCGGGCAGTAACTCCCCTTCCCTTTGATTTATTGTTCCCGGGATGGACCCCCTCCTCCTGCCAACCTGCTCTTTCTCTCCATCCCCCCAGGAAGCCTCCCAACCCTGCCCCCCCCCCCACCCCTCGGCCCTCAAACGCATTCCTACTCCTTTCATATACAGACCGAGGGGAAGGGAGACGTTGACTTTGAACCGGTCCCTTTGTAGGAACGAGGCCCATTGTGGCGGTGATGGTTTTAGCTGGGGGGATGTGGAGGGAGTCAGTGGGGTTTCTTGGTGTGTGTCCCCCCCCTACATTTCAATGGGGTGATTTTGGGGGAGCTGTGTGAGCTGCCTGGTTATTGTGTGGGGTCACTGAGCACCAATGGCCACCAGTCTGCCTGCTCCAGAGGAGAAGGATGCATGCATCCTTCCATCGCCCCGTGGCTGAACCTGCTGGTGCCCCAGGCTTGGCCAGGCTCTGTGGTCTAAGGCAGCCAGGGATCAATGAGATCCTGTTAGGAAAAGGGGAACAGAAAGAAAGGCATCTGTTCTTCTGGCTCACTCAGATGGCAGCAGGCTGGGGGGGGGCAGAGATGTAAGTCTGCTCATCCTCCCTTTGCTCTGTGCTGGTGTGGCGCTGGTGTGGCTTGTGGATGAGATTTTAAGAGAGTGGATGACCACAGATGATGTTTTACTCATGGTCAGCCCACCCTTTCCTGTGGCAGATGATGGAGGAGCCCTGTGCCTGAGTTGCTCACTGAAGGCAATCACACCTCAGGGGCTGCAGCCCTGCACATGCTGGGTCAGGGTCCCATGATGAAGGGGTCACCCTAGGACCTTCTAGGGAAGGTTGGGCAGGTGGTTCAGCTCCAGAAGCCCCGTTTCTGGAGGAACACTGACCTGCTGCCTGCCAGTGCAGCTTGCTGGGCTGCAGCTGGCCTGGGTGGGCAGGTTGGAGTCGGTTCTTCCAAACCCGACTGAGAGGAAAATCCCAGAGCCTCTTTACAAAGACCCCATGCTTTCATTAGTCACATCCTCACCACCACACCGCCTGAACACAACAGCGGGTCCTCCCTGCTGTGTTACAGCTGGAGAAACTGAGGCGGGGGCTGAGCATGGACCCTGCACCCAGCCCCAGGGCATCCTGGGATGGCTGCAGCACAGGTGCCGTGGCCCTGGACAAATGATCCTTCCATGCCCGTACATGTTGTGGGGACACGGATTCCCAGGGGACACAGGGGTCCTGCAACTGCTGTACCAGGAGCAAGGGGGTCTTCCCAGGAGGAACAGACAGGTTTTACTCCAAGCTAGAGCCTTCCAAAAAGTCTGGATATGCTCCGAGAGATTGATGAGCTCTGAGAGCAAAGGACAAATTTGGGGACCTCGGGAGACGGGAGTTGGAGGCTGTTCCCCCAGGACTGAGCCCTGGGGGTTCTCGGGTTATTTGGGGTGCGCATCATCCAGGGCTGCAGCTGGAGAATCCATGAGAGAAGCATTCCGACTGGGTGCTTTGGAGGTGAGTCAGCACCCACCTCCGGCTGCCGAAACCAGGAGAGATGGTATCAGCCTGATGGGGGGGCTGGCCTGATCAAAGGAGCTCGGCTGCACACAATGGGGGGACGTGATAGCCCTTATCTGCCATTCCCGAGGTGCGAAGGGCCCTGGAATCGAGGGGCGGAGGGGAGGGTGGGTTCTCGGTGCTTCAGGGCTGGGTGCGGGGGCTCCCACCCGAACCTTCTCTGGGGAAACCTCTCCTGGCAAACACTGAGAAGAAAATAACCCTCAGTTCTTTCCGTGTGTGTGAAAAGCCTTACGAAAGGTTTAAAGGCTCTTCCAGCTGCAGGAGCTGGATGGCTACCCGCTATTCCCCAGGGAAGGTTTGGGGCTGGGGGACCCACAGCATGCTCCCTCCCGTCTCCTTGACACACCCCGCTTCGAGAGGAGCCCACTGAGCCGTGGGTCCCACACCACACACTCACATGGGTCTCAAACACGGTCTTTTAATAAAATCTTTTAAAAGAACTACAATTCATACAACGACGACGAGAGGTGTGGGGAGAGGGGCAGCAGCCCGTGGGGAGGGGCAGCGCAGGACACAGGGACAGAGTCTGTGCCGAGACAGGCTCTGTCAGCCACCCCACCAGGGCCAGGGCCAGGGCCAGGAACAGTTCCACGCCACCACCGCTCACTGGCACGTCCCTGCCACTGCTGCCTGCCCTGAGTCTGCCTGAGCGTGCAATGGCTTCCCTGAGTGCAAGAGGTCACCCCCATGCAACAGGTCACCCGTGGTCATGACAGACCACAACAGGGTCTGAAGCCACATCTGTGCAAAGTAACTCAAACTCTGTCCTGGGCCTTCCGCTGGAGGGGTCACACCCAGTGCACCAGGGAGGCTTTGGGGAGCAGCACTGGGCCCCGAGCAGGGATGCGTTGGTGAGGGCTGGTGAGCCTGGACACTGGTAAGACTGGGGTGCAGGGGGTGTCTGAGGCCCAGGAGGTGCCTGGGATGGAGCAGTGGAGACTGTCTCCTGCCACGGAGGGATGCCTGCAGAGTGTGCAGTGCCAGACCCCACAGGGATGATGCCAGGGCGTGGGCTCCATGAGACTTGAAGTAGCACAGCAAAGCCCCCATGCCTCGGCTATTCCTCCCAGCCACCCCTGCTTCCTCCAGTCCTGCTCCTTCCTCCCCCACGGCCACACAGGCTTAAAAACAAAACCCTGAACCCTTTTTCTGAGCTTTCACCCCACCAAGGCCTGGGGTAAGAGAAAGCTCATCCTCTGCCAGCACGGCCTGGCATGGGCTCCAGGGCCACAGTGGCACTGGGATTGTCTGCACCCTGGGGCAGCATCTGAAGGAGCATCCTGGGGAGTGATGCCAGCACCTGCTTGAGCCACTCCTGCTCCTGTCATTGGCTCCCAGAGCACTATCCTCCTGCCAGGGGCTGCCCAGGCTGGGAAGGAGGGGGCAGAATGGGCACCGAAGCCCTTGGTGATGCCATTTGCTCCAGGGAAAGGCTCCATCCCTGGCAGAGGGGCTCTGGGCAGGCTGGCAGCCCTGATGCCAGACATAAGCATGCCCAGCCCTTCTGGCCCTCTCCTGCTTTCTAACCCTCTCTCCATCCCTTTCCCAGCTGCTGCACATCGGCATAGCTGCAGGCAGGGCAGCAGTCCCCTCCTTAAAGCCAGTTGCAAAGAGACAGTGCCCAGCCCCCCCAGTGCCTGTGCCAAAGCACAGCCACCCCACACGTGTAGGGTTGGCATGTCCCCGAGGGCAGTGAGCAAAGGGCAAGGTAGGGACGCGTTCACAGCAGCAAAGAGGACAAGGACGCTGGAAACGGGGGCGATCCCCGCTCCCATAGCTGTTAGTGGGTGTTTATTGGGCAGGCGTCGAACAGTCTGGCAGCGGGGGCTGTGGGGCCCCTCCGGCACGGCCGTCCCGCCCGGCCCGGCTGCAGGCACAGTCCGTAGC
Source organism: Myiozetetes cayanensis (assembly GCF_022539395.1). Lineage (NCBI taxonomy): Eukaryota > Metazoa > Chordata > Aves > Passeriformes > Tyrannidae > Myiozetetes > Myiozetetes cayanensis. Next base: position 194,977 of record NW_026087765.1, on the reverse strand, counting down.
GAGCTCGGGTGCAGGAGTCTGGAGGGGTGTTACTGGTGCGACTTGGGGTTGGAAGGGTGTAAGGAGGAGTCGTCAAACAGCGGGTTCCTCACTTCCATTTCTCCAGTCTGCCGTGGTGGAGGGAGGAGGATGGGAAAAGGAAAAGGAAGGAGGTCAGAAAACAGTTGGGGTTCAGCTGCCCTATTCCAAGGAGTTTGGGTCTGAACCCCAACGTGGCAGGGACAAGGCAGGAGGGGCTGACCTAGTGGACTGCGATGGGGTGACACCCACCGGGACCCTCATTACTCCTGGAAAGGTGCTGCTTCCCTGACAGGTGGGGCTGGGGATGCTGGGGTGGGGTGATGTGTAAAACCCAAGGTCCCAGGTGGAATGGGACCCCACAGGTGGGCTGGGGATCGCAGGACAGCATTCCCAGGCTGGCTGGCAGGAATAGAGCTCCTTGCTCAGACTGGGGACCCCAGGAAGGGCCCCCCAGCAGGAATGGGGTGCCTTGTCCAGACTGCCTGCCTCCCTGCCATCAAGTGCTCTTTAATGGGCCTGTAAAGACCCAGTGATGGCCCTCCATCTGGGCCCTGATGGCCGGGCTTGCAGCCATTACCATGTGAAAGGCCCCTCAGCAGCCCTTTGTGATCTTTGTACCCAGGGCTGTTAGGAGGTGCCCTTCCCCGGGGTCCCCTGCCAGCCAGGGAGGACGATCCTGTCTTTGAGGGGTCACAGGTCCATGCTCCAGACACTGGGGTGGCACTAGGATGAGCCCCCCTCCAGTCCTGGTGCTCAGGAGCCTGAGGTGACTGTGTCCCTGGCAACACAGGGATGGTGGGTCAGGTGTGCCAAGGGTTGCTCTGGCTCTCTGCTCCCAGGGAAAAGCCTCGTGCCAGAACACACACTCCTGCCCACTGGAAAGCTCCAATGGAAGGGAACAGAGGGGCTGGAGTACACAAGGTTTGATGAAGAACATTTGGAAAAAGGTCCTTACAAGGAACTGCACATCCCAGGCACATGTTGGATGCCCCCCACATGCACAGGGACCCCCAGGGACCCCCAGCCCCCCTGCGCCCACGTACCGGAGCCAGCCCAGGGCACTCGTACACGGTGAAGTCTCCATCCTCATTCTCCTCATCAGAGGATGCAGAGTCCGGCAGCTTGGGCTCCTCTTTATGCCTATGGAGGAGAATCACAGAATCAGCGGGGTTGGAAAGGACCTCTGAGATCATCGAGTCCAACCCTTGATCCATTGCCGTGGATCCACTAGTGGTTACTAGACCATGGCACTAAGTGCCACATCCAGTCTCATCTTAAAGAGAGAGAATGTAAGGAGGGGATGAAGCCCAGGGGGATGATTAGGGGCTGCTTACTTCTCCAGGGAGATCATCTGCTGCTTTTGGTGCTGGTAGTGGTACATCTGGGCGCTCTGTGCCAGCGTTTTGTCCCCGGGCTGCGGAGAGAGCAGGAACAGCTGTAGAGGCCAGGCTCTGGAGTGTCCCAGCCTGACTGGTGGGGGCCTACACGTGTGGGAATCCCTCCAGCAGAGCACCAAAAACCCTACAGGGAGGGCCGTGCCTTACCGAGATCTTGTCGTAGGGCAGGGGGCTGGCCACTCGCTGGGTCGAGTAGTCCGCTTTCTGCGCCAGCCTGACCTCCTTCTGCAGCCTGCCGGGGAGGGGAATCGAAATCACAGAATCACTAAGGTTGGAAAAGCCCTCTAAAGTCATCAAGTCCATCAGAAACTCAGCACTCCCAAGTTCATCACTAAACCATGTCCCCAGGTGCCACATCCACGGTTTTTGAACATTTTCAGGGATGGTGACTCCACCACCTCCTTGGGCAGGCCTGTTCCAGTGCCTGACCTCCCTTTCTAATATCCAACCTAAACCTGCCTGACACAACTTGAGGTCATTTCCTGTTGTCCTGTCACTTGTTACCTGGCAGAAGAGCCAACCCCCACCTGGCTCCTATGTCAGGGACTTGTAGAGAGTGAGAAGGCCTCCTTTTCTCCAGGCTGAGTCCCCTCCCCTCCCCCTCCCACCCCCTTGAGCTCCCTCACCTGCTCCTCATGAGACTTATACTCCAGACCCTTCCACAGCTCCACTGTCCTTGTCTGGACATGCTCCAGCCCCTCAATGTCTTTCTTGTCGTGAGAGGCCCAAAACTGACCCCAGGATTCAAGGTGCCTCACCAGTGCCCAGAATAGGGACAATTACTTCTCTAGTCCATCCTAGAGGAAGTTGGGAGCTATGGGAGCAGATGGCTCCATTCCTGAGTCAGTGACTGTGAGAGGGGTTCAGTCCTCCCACTCATATCCCTGTTCCCTGAGATGGCACCCATGGCAGGTGGTACCCCCATGCACAGCCACCTCCATCCCAAGGGGCCTGGGTACAAGGCAACAACGTGCTGGGAGTGTGAGCACCCAGTGCCACAGTGATGCCCACAATGGGTGCCACCCACTCCCAGGAGCCTGCACCTGGCACGGGGATGTTTCACCACTGTCCTCCCACCCTGGCCAGCAGACACCATGGCTGGAGGGGACTGGCAAGGGCAGCTATTGCCTCTCCTCCAACCGCTCGTGCCTGGGAAGCATGGGAATACACTGCCCAGGCACAGGGACACCAAGGGACTGGTTGGCATTGGCAGCCCCGGCTCACCTGCACCAGCAGACAGCTGCCACAATCAGCGCCGAGATCCCGGCCACTGTGCACACCACGATCAGCCCTGTGCAGGCAGAGGGGACACCGAGGGACAGCAGATGAGCCAATGGCACAATGCCACCAGCCCATGCCTCCCTGGTGAGCGTGTGAAACCCCTTCCCACGGGTCCCCGGGGTCTCACCGAGCACCATGTTGTCATTTGCAGGGATGGGGGATGCCTCCACCGGGTTCTTCTGGGCCGTGGCAGTGGTGGGGAGGGTGGCGGCTGCTGCGGTGCCGGTGGGACCCAGCTGCAGTTGCCCCTCTCTCAGCCCGCTGGCCAGGCGCTGTCTGCTGCCATCGGGCACCAGCGTGGCTGCAGGAGAAGGCAGAGCTGTGAGCAGCTGCCGGGCAGCTCTGCAGGGCAAACCAGCCTGGGGTGCAGGATTTGGCTGCCATGGGGTCCCTGGCACCACTGGGAGTAGGGAGAGAGCACTTACTCCTGGGTCTGCCATCCTGCACCGGGCGGTGGCGAGGAGCCTCTTGCCTGGCCAGCACATCTGCCAGAAAATCAATTTCTGCCTCCAAGCTGGGAATAGAGGTCCGTCCTGTGGGAGAGAGTGTGCGTGAGGCAGGCACTGCAGGGTGCAGCCATGTGCCCACCCCCAGGCCTCCTCAAGAAGGGGCTTGTATCCCAGCTCCAGCAGATGCAGTTGGTGGTGAGGCTGAGCCCCCTCAGACGCAGCCCTCCCAAAGCTGGGACTTGGGACCCATGTGTGTCCTTGCTGCTTTTGGAGGGATTTTCATCCCACCAGCAATGGAGGCTGAAGGAGCAACAGTGCCCCTGTGACAGAGGCAGCAGGTCCTGCAGATCCTGTGGGAGCAGGCAGGGTGCCAGCACCTGCTGTGCAGGACCTACTTCATGGCCCTGCCCCCGGGGCCTCACAGTAGCCCCGAGTGTGGAGGGATGAGAGCTGGACCAGGACAGACACCCCACTGCTGCCCCACTGCCGTGGGGGTGAGGGGCAGCTCCAGCAGGGTGTGTCGCAGGCAGGGGACACCTCAACACTGGTTTTCACCCCAAATTGTTCTTTACAGCCCAGGGGCCCTGGAGCCACCCCAGAGTAGGGTTCAGCTGGGCTGTCCAACAGAGTGTGGGAGCCCTCGCTCCAGCAGCGAGGCTGATTTCCACCCGGTAGGATGCAGCCCCTTCAGGAAGGGAGTAGGGGTGCCCCATGCAGCAAGGAGCATCCTGTATCCCCAGGGGCTGGCCCAGCTTCTCATGGGTGGTATCTTATGCACAGTGCTCACCAGGGACATTCAGCCTGCAGAGGGCTCCTGTGGCATCAGGCACGGCCAGGACCCCCACTCTAGCCTGGAGGTGCCCACCCACAGGGTGACAGTGTGGAGCAGGAATGGAGCTGCTCTTCTCAGGCTCACTGAGTAGAGTCCAGCTCTGACATTCACCCCTGCTTTTAACCGGACTGATCTCAATTTCAAAGGCAGAGACATCCCTGTCCTATCCCTGTTCCCATCCCAATCCCTATCCCTGCTCCCTCTGCCCATATTCAGGTGGAAAGCCCCGGAGCATAAATACAGACATAGAAAGGCAAGATGGTACCGGCAGCTTGATTCTCAGGTAAGACACTTGCCCTGAGCTGCTACAGGGAACAGGGGGCCAGGCTGAGCCCCAGTTCCGGCCTGACTGTCCCAGGAACAGGAGGAGCAGAGATGCTGCAATGCATTGGGCATGCTGGGGAGCACCAGGACAGGCAGGGTATGGCCGAGCACACGGCACGCAGGGCAGGGACAGGGCATACAGGACACACAGGACATGCACAGGGCACTCAGAGGTGCAGGCAGGGCTTGTGCAGGGAGTGGGTGCCCTCTCATGGTAGGTCCCACCACCGTCTGCAGCAGGATAGCACAGCCAGGATGGCAGAGCCCCGCAGCCCCTCCCCTCTGCCCCCGGCCCCTCCTCGGGGCTTCCCGTCCTCAGGGCTCAACTGTAGAACACACATCGAGGTCTCACCAGTTACTGTGATGGTTTGGGGACAGCAGGGACCAAGGAGAGACAAGTGTGACTTCTGCCCTGGGCAGAGGAAATTTGAGGCTGACAGCATTCACAGGAGGGCACAAGTCCATTGATTTCTATAATCCTGCCCCAGGATGGCTGACACCCTCCTTGGTGCTGGAATCCTCAGCAAGTGGGAAAGGGGGAACCTCCCTATATGTGAGCTGAGATCCCCTTTCCCCCCCTTTTTCCCCTTTTCTCCCTTTTCTCAAAGTGCTTCCTGCAGCCTGGTGGGTCTCTGTGCTGGTCAAGCAGAAGCAGGGATGGGACCCACCAGCTCGAGGCACATCACTCAAACCCATCACAGCACAGACACATGCAGCACCATGGTGTGCACGGGATTTTGGGGGGCTCAGACCCCTGTGCAAAACAGCACCAGCCATGTGCAGGCAGCCAACTTGTAGGATGCACTGCATCGAGATTCTATGCGTCCCATCTCACCTCTGTGCTGATGCTGTCTGTGCTGGGTATGTCGAGACCTCCCCACATTGCCACCAGTGGCACGAACACAATACTCACGTGCATCACTCTTGAGACCCCAAATGATGCTTTTTACCCCAAAAAGCTGCTCTTGGGAGAGGATCCCCAGCTCCCGCCCATGCTCCTGCCAGGGATCCAGCAGCAGCTGGGATCCTGGTATCATGCATAACCACACAGCAAAGGGGCAGCCCCTTTAAAGGGTTACACTTCCTTGAGCCACAGCAGTCCCCTCTGTTTGCCTTGCATCTCCCCCAAAATGCAGCTATCACAGCCCCTCCTCATCTTTGCAGATTTCTCCAGTGCTGCTGCCAGATCAAGGTACAGGCAGGATGTAAAAGCCCCCATTGAAAAAAATTGGTGCCTCCCTGCCAAGAGGAGCTGGGCATCCTTAGGATGCTAAAATAGAGGATTTGGGAGGGGATCCCCCTTTTTCACTTACTCCAGTACCCACACTTTTGCTGTCACAAGCTAGTGGCATTGCGTGGGACAATAGAATGGGGTTGGGAGAGACCCAGATGGTCTCTGTCCTCCCAGGGTGGGTCCTCAGAGGACGGTACCGTGGTCCTGCATCTCTTTGGGTGAAGATGCAACTGTGGTTGCGTTCTTCAGAAAGGATCTGGGTTGCTATGGAGATGCCAGCGCATGTGCAGCCCTTCTGAGAGGGGAATTTGCTCCCAAGACTTCATATTAAAAAATAAAATATGAACAACTGCCAAAGCCATTTGATACTTGTGGATAAGGAGCCCATGGCAGGGGGGATGGACCCCTGATTGCTGTCAAATGCCAAGCCTGGACCCCATCCCTGTGCCATCCCCTCTCAACCCCTCCAGCTGTCACTCCCATTTCAGCCAAAGGGCCTCATTTTGGGTTCTCTCTTCTGATTTACAGGTTGATCCTCCCGCCACAAGGAATGGCACTAAAGGCATGCTGGGCTCTGCCACCCCCATGTGCCTACCCAGGCTGAGCTGTGGGCAAAGAGCAGCTCTGGCTGCCCCCTGACAGGACCCCGAATGTGCTCAAGAACATAAAGCAATCCCCCAAAACCCAGAGGACCCCTCCATGTCTGCATGGAACTCAAATGCCAGGGGAGCTGCCTCTCTGGGTCAGTGACTAGCACTTCTCCATCCTGCCTGGCACAGGACAAACCATCCCACATGTTTTTGGAAGCTCCCCAGGACTTGGGACCCCCTTAGCAGGCGGTTTTTGGGGGCAGCAGGAGTGAAGAATAGATGGAGAAGGGCAGGCTGAAGGGAGATGCTAATGTGCTCTGCAGCAGGAGGTGGTTCAGAGGTGCTCCAGAGCTGCCACCCTGCATCCAGATGGTCTCCAGAACACACCAGGAGCAGCCCAAGGGCATGGTCAGTCCTGGCCTCTTCCCCAGACACAGAGGCTGCTCCACTATAGTTATAGGAAAAATAATTGTGTGGAACCCTAATTACGGTCTTAATTCATCTGTGTGTTGAACCTGCATAAAACCCCATAGCAAGGGGGCAGAGAAACAGCTCTGCCACAGCTTTCCAAGTGGTATGAAGAGTTGAGAGTCATGCTAAAAAATGCCTGTGCCTGGCACTCTTTGCAGCCGAACTGGGGCACAAGTGCCATGGCTACACCAGGAGCACCCCCCATCTACTGTAGCAGCAGTGGGATGGGTGACCATGGCTGCCTGTCTCTCTGCCCACTGGCACAGTGCAGCCACCCAGGCGTCACAGCCCCTCATATCCCTCGGGAAAGGATCCAGCAATAATACCCTGCACAGCCTTTGGTACCCTGGTGCACAGGCAGGCACAGTCCTGCCTGGGGCTGCCGACCCCAGCCCTCCTGGCACGGATGCTGGGTATCACCCAAGGAGAAGGCAGCAGCCCTGAACCACAGGCCAATGTCTCAATTCAGCCCCGGGACAGGTGAGGCCGTGGGCACACATTTGTCTCGACCACAGGGTCAGCACAAGTCACAGCTCTGTGTGCTGAAAGCTGCCTCCCTGCTCCTGCAGAGCCTGCACCCAGGAACAGCCAGGCAAGACCCCAGAGAACCCTGGAAGCCGCCTGGCCCCCTCCTGCCCCCAGCGGTCCTGGGACCCTGAGGTGCTGGCAAGGCCACACACAGTCACCCAAGAAGGATGCACGTGGAGCAGAGTGGGGTCCATGTGCTCCTTGCCAACTCCAAAATCAGCCCCCAGCTGCGGTGAGAGGGGTGAGAGGGAGCAGAGCAGCCATCCCCATACAGATACGGCTGCCATGCAGAGGAGAGAGCAGAGGATGGGGTGCTGCTGGGGCAGGGTGCTGCCCTGAGGCACAGAACCTCCCACAGCTGCACAGGTGAGGGGCAGGTGTGCAGGCAGGGGGTGAAGGCACTGCTGAAGGGTGAGTGAACCTACCACTGGGTGAGAACTGCTTCTGGACACAGCGCCCGTGGTCGTCCTCCTGGAAGGGGGGCAGGCAGGGCCCACAGGCACCTGACCCCGGTGAGCAGAACTCTCGGCGCTGCAGGGCACAGTCCAGGCTCCGGGGACAGGACACTGCTGTGGGGACAGGAGAAAAGAGCTCAGGAGGAGGAGAGAGGTCAAATGTGCCTCCAGGTCTGTCCATGGCCTCTTGGAATGGGATCCAGCTGCCTTGGGATGCTCCCGCTGCAGCTCCCAGGTATAGACTGGCTTCACCAGAGCCGCCCCTTGGCCCTGCTTTGCCTCCAGAAAGCTATTACCAGCTGCAATTAATCACAAGCTTAACGACCAAGGAGTTGGACTGAATGATCTTTATGGGTCCCTTCCAACTCGAGACAGTCTGCGATTCCATGACCTGCAAGTTTGCTGCCTCAGGGAAGGGCAGCCAGTGTCCGTACTCCCATACAGGTCCCCAGCCCCAGGGTTGTCACCAGGCAGTGCTACAGGACACCCTGAGCCCCACAGAGCTGGCAGTGACCAGGGTCTCCTACCCCAGCCTGCCCCACATAGTACAGACTGAAGCTCACGTGGTGACTGTCAAACCAAAAGTCTCAAATCCATGCCCCAAAGCCTCAGTGGGGCTGTGACAGGTCAGCACCAGCACTAGCAATTAGGATCCCATCCCTTCAGCATTGCCCAGGGGAAGCAGAGGGAGCTAACCCTTCCCAGCACCGCAGCCCAAACCTCCCTCGCAGTATCATGGGGCATCTCCACTCCCTGGGAACAGGCATGAGCCCCCCAGGCTCCACCTCACCCGACACATCATGCCATGGCAGCGCTGTCATGGCCGGGAGCACCCTGGTTCATCACCCCAGCCAGGCTCAGGCCAGTGGGACCTCCTGGGGGGACACAGAGTCCCCGTGTCCTATACAAAGCTGAGTCCTGGACCGGGTGATGGTGGCAAACCATGTGCAGAGTGGAGGGAGGAACTGTGACCAGACAGGACAGTGACATGCAGGGCCAGGGTTCAGGTGTCACCTTCAGCAGGGGGCTGCAGGGACATGCTGGGGGCCTGGAAGTGACGAGCCATCCCTCTTCCCTTACTGCAGTGCCTTGTCTCAGTAAGAGACTTTAATAACACACATTTTTAAGTCACACTTTATTTAAAGAAGGCTTGGAAAAACAACAGCATAGCACTGAATGAAGGAAGGTAACAAAGTTCAATACTGTTCTTTGAGAATAGTCCCACCACAGCGTGAGTGTCCCTCCCTCATGAGCTGGTGGCAGTACAGAACCAGGTTCCCCTTAGTATGCCCAGCACTCAGGCTGGGCACAGCTGGATGGGAGGCAGCGATAGCACAGCTGGAGGAGGGGTGCAGCTGAATGAGAGGTGCAGCTGAATAGGGAGTGCATAAGGAGGCAGAGCTGGATAGGGGCACAGCTGCCCTACCCTGCCCCTCACCACGCGTGGCCATGCCTACAGTGTTCCTGCAGGCAGCACCGGGAAGGCAGCAGGGCTGTGGGGCCGCAGCGGGAGCAGGGCCAGGTGATGAGTCACGGCAGGAGCTGGCTCCCAGCACCAGCCCACGCACCTCGAGCCAGCCCTGCCAGCCCTCGCCACCCACGCTGGCACCAGCAACGCACCCACCTGTCCTGCACCCCGGGGATGGCAACACTGGGGGGCAGCCCTGGCACTGAGTGCCCCACGAGGAGGGGCATCCCAACGGGGCTGTCCTGATCCCCATCGCTGCAGCACAGCGGGGGCAAGGGAGGCACCACCCCTGGAGAATCCTGGAACAAGATGGAACTGCCAAGACATGAATCATGATAGTTCTGCTCCCCCAGCAAGGGCACAGGAGGGATGTCACCCCAAAGCCATGAGTGGGATATGCCACCCACAGCAACCCATCCCTCTGCATGGCCGTATTTCACCATCGAACTGCTCACCAGAGGGTGCAACTACATCTAATGGCCCCCAGCCTGCTCCCCACTGCACCCCCCGAGGCACTCATCACTCCCCCTCCTGGCTGGCAGTGTCAGGGGCAGAGCTGCCCTCACTGTAGAGGTTTCTCCTGCAGCAGCTGCAATTTTAGGGCTGGCTGAACCCCACACCAGGCACAGCAACCTGGAGGGTGTTCACTCAAGGTGGGAGGCAGAGCCCACGTGGGAGGCAGAGCCCACTCTGCCCATGGGAGCTGGGTTTGCTCCCTGGGATTGCCGTGGGCCTCAGCCAGGTGGCTTGGGGCAATTAGTGCTTAATGGGAAAATAATCAGGTGGTCAAGCACAGAAATTGGCCTTGGTTACTGGCTGCACCTCTCTGGGGTTACTCTCAAGGCCGTTCTGTCTAAACATGAGGGGCAGGAGGAAGTTGTGGCACTGCACAGCCCCAGGCTGGGGACATGCCACAGCCCCATGGGTCACTGGGGGGAACACAGAGCACCCCTGCCTGTGCCACAGGCTCATGGACACATTTTTCCCCAAAACAGGTGCTGTCAAAAGCTGGTGACTAGCAGAGTAAGCCATCCCAGAGTAAGGTCATCCTGCAGTGCCAGACCTCGACAACACCCTCAGAGCCACCCTGGGGAGTGGGAGGGGCTATGGGGGCACAAGCCAGAGCACAAGCCCCAAGCCAGAGTCCAGCAACCAGGTAAATAAATAAAGCCTAGGCTGGATCCCAGCGAAGGCTGTTATCTCTGTTTGAGGAATGAGCTGTGCTTGCCCAGCTGTCACAGGCTGCAATTCAGAGCTCCCCATGTGTCACCAGTCAGTGGATGGTGAGCTGGCATCACTGCGAGGGCACCCTGTGGGCTGAGGGGGCCCACGGGGCTTTGCCACTCTCTGAGCCCACCTCAAAGCCTAGCAGTGAGAGCCCTGTGCTGGTGGGAGTGGGCACCTCAGTGCCACGCTACGTGACAGGGACTGAGTGCTGTGTGTGCCAGAACTCAGGCACCACGGGGGCATCTCCAACCCTGACCACTGTCACCCTGGGGGGCTGTCACACCCTGCCCCCCATGCTGCCCCAGCCCTGCACACCCACACATGCCCGGGGGGGCAGGTACCATCTGTCCATTCTCAAGCAGGCAGGTGGTGGGGTCCAGCTCCCATGTTGGGGTGTACCCGACCCTTCGCACCACCCCTTGGCTCCTCAGTGCCCTGGGCATGAGTTCACCCTCCTGAACACCTACCCAAAGGCAGGTGCTGGGACTGGCACAAAATATGGGTCCTGACTATGCCCCAGCACGTTCCACCCAGCTATGGCCGTGTCACCACCATGCCACACACCCTTACCAGTGACAGCATGCCCACTGCAGCTGCCCCACCTTGTCTCTGCACCTGTGAGGCTGTTGTCAAATCTGGGAGAATTTGGGATGCCCCCACCCCAACCATACCCCCTGCTTGGCATCAGTGCAGCCCAACAAGGCCAGCCCATAGATGAGACGGTCAGGAGGGACTCAGGCTGGGATCCTGAAGGACGGGGGTGCAAGGGCAGCACAGACCTGCCTGTGGGATGGTACAGACCAGAGGAGTGAGCAATGACATGGGGTACTGGGAGGAGGGGTATGCCCCAACTTGTGTCACTGCCCTGCCATGGCACGCAGCTCCCGTGCAGGTGGGCAGCGAGCCCAGCCCAGCACAGCTGAGGTAACTCCTTAAACCAAGCTGAGGGCTGTGCCAAGCTGCCAGTGCTGGAGGAGGTGAGGGGCTCCCTGCAGGCAGGAGCCCAGACAGGAGCCGAGCCCAAGGCCAGCACGTGCACAGGACACCCTGCAGCCAGCACAGACATGGGTGGGCATAAGCTAGGGACACACGTAAATGGGAACAGACCTGTGCCCAGGAGGAAATGCAAGTGTGCGAACTGCAAGGTATGTGTCCATGGCCCCTGGATGTGTTATCCATGGGGGAAAGCTGAGCACAATCCCCCATCCCCAAGGACAGCAGAATGTTTGTGACAGGGGGTGCCTGGGCAGGGCCTGGAGCCGCTGGCAGTCACAGCCTGAGTGAAGCAGCTCTTCCACACTCGTGCCAAAACACACAGGTGAAAAAGAAACAAAAACAAACCCGAGGAGGACATTTGGGTGGCTGGGAAGCAGGGACTGCCCTCGATGCGTCACTGCCGCAGATAGAGAGATAAAAGTGAACGTAAGAAGGCAATTAAGTAGTGGTGAGCACTGGTGTGAGTGCTCACAATCCCTGCACCAGCAACACCTGCCCACCACAGCAACCTGCCTGGCACCACTGGGGTCCAGTGCCCCTATGGCAGCAGGATATGCCCCTGGTGGGACATGGGCACTGAGCCAGGGCACGGGGGTATCTTGAGGTGTCTGGGGAACAGGGATGCAGGTCTCCCTCCCACACTGAGCCCCTGCACACTGGCACATGACTGTGGCTGAGGAAAGGTCATGGCGAGGGTGTGACAGAGCCCCAGCAGTGGCAGCAACCCCTGTGGGGCCTGCGGTGGTGTTGTGTCTGCCAGCTCCACTCCAAGGTCATTCTCCTCTTCCTCATCCTCCTCCTCCAGCCAGGTGATGTGGGAGCTGCTGTGGGCCCTGCCTGCAGCCTCTCCCAGCAATTCCTCTGCCAGCTGGCACTGTCTGGGGCTCCCTCCTGGCTCTACAAATTGCTCCTGGCTCTGAAGGAGCACTCTGGAGCAGGCCTTGGGCAGGCAGACAGGCAGGCATTGGGCAGGCAGGCTGATGGGATGCTCCCCACCACACTCCATCCCCTGAGGTCTCACTTCCCCCTGCTCACAGCCTGTCCATCAGCAGGTAGGAACAGGGGTTGCTGAGGCACCCCAATGCCCCAGCTCCACTGCCTGTGCCCAGGGATGTGGCCCCTGAGGCGAGCCAGACGGTCACAGCCTGACTGCCAACAGCTGCAGTAACACAGCCAAAGGCAGGCTGGATGCTTGGGGTACCAAGCCCTGGCACCACTCCTTTTGCACACAGCAGCCACGGGTGACACGCCCTGCCCACAGGGGTTACACCATGACTGCAAGTCGGACACTGTGCTGATGGCTGAGCTGCAGTCCTGGTGCAGTCTCCGCTCCTGGGCACAGCTGGCACCACTGCTCAGGCAGTCCCCATGGGAGCCCCACCACTGCCAGCAGCTGCTCACGTCACCTCTGTGCTCCTGCCCCCAAAAACGCAGCAGTCAAGCCCCTTCCCACGTGTGGAGGCAGCAGAGTGGGGCTCTCTGCAATACTGACCCCGTAAGCTGGGAGTGGGGGGTCACTGGCCACATCACATCACTGCTGGGGATGGAGCTGCGGCACAGCCAGGGCCACCAGTCTGGCCCTGCATCCTGCAGCAGCGCTGGCCATGCCATTCCAGCTCCAGAGAGCAGCTGGAAGCGACTGCTTTGTGCTTCAGTAGATTTGGTCAGGCAGACGCCACATGCCACCAACTCCTGTCCTCGAGGCCATTGTGTCTCACATCTTGGCTCCCAGCTGCAGCTGGTGGGCACTGAGATTTGGCTCAGCCAGCAGAGGCAATCTCCAGCTTCTTCAAGGCCAAGGGACAGTGTCAGCAGCCCCATGTCGCAGACTAGGGGACAAGGAACCTCCGTGGGGACCTCCACAGGGACCCTGTGGCAGCATTCTCCCTGCTTGAACAGCAAACACCTCGCTGCACTCTGCTCCCAACAAGGGAATGCTCCCACCAGCAACAGCCAGGAATGATGGGAAACGGCCCCATCAGCCTCAACCCACACCCACCCTGCTGCTGCTGTGGGGCCACCAACGTGGAGCCCCGGAACACAGGTAGCACACGTGCACATCTTCTGCAGCCCTGAGGGCATCACAGTGGGCTTCCTGAGCCTTGTCCTGCTCCAGGTTCAATGCCAAGGGAAAGGGAGTGACAGGAGGGGCTGAGTGATGCTTCTGCAGAGGTGAGCAGGTGCCAAACCCTTGGCATCCCCAAGCACATCACCTCCCAATTGCTGGTGTTCTCCCTGAGCCTGCCCCCACTCTAGAGGAGACTCCATTTACAAGCACTCTGAAATCCCAAGTTGATCCTGTGATCCTAGGCTGGAGCAGCACCAAGTAGACTCCACCAGGCTGAGGGAGTAGGATTTTGTGTCATAACTGCTCAAATCCCCTAAATGGCCAGAAAAATGCCTGTTCCCTGCCCTGGCAGCCTGCCTGCCGTGCAAGGGCTGGAGTGGTAGGGCTATGGGAAGGGGAGATGGCACCCGGACGGATGGAAACAGCTCCAGCAAACCATGGATCCAGACACCAGCAGGGACTGGGCAGAGCCAGGAGGCAGTAGAGGATGTGGCCCTCCTTGCCTGGGGCAGGTGAGTGGGGCATCAAGCCAGGTGAGAACTCAAGCCACTCAGAACTTCCTGTGGGGACCAAGCGCTGGGGCACTGCTTTTATGGAATTAATGCAGGGATGAGACTGACGGCAGGTACTGTACCCTGCGCCCAGGGACCCAGCACCTTGTACCTGAGGAGAACCCATCCCATCACCCACCCTGTCTCTGGGCTGGTACCTCAGCCCCAACACCCCTGGGCGCTGCCAGCCCCAGCTCCAGCCCTGCAGAGGCTGTTCTGCATCCAGGATGCATCACTGCATACCCCTGTGCCCCGACTGTGCCAGGCAGTCTCCAGCCACAAGTGGCTTCAGATATTCAGGAAGAGAAGAAATAATAAAAAAAAAGAGCAAAAGGCAAACCAGGTGCCACATGCCACTTCCCTGGGGCTGCCCATCCCATGTCAGGGACCCCAGGCTGTTCCTAGTGCCACCCCATTCCAAAATGCACCTGGCTGCTCTTTGAACCACACACTTTAGGTCTTGTTTATCAGGTTTTGCTGAAGTAAAAACCAGCAGGCCTCACACCTGTCCTGAGCCCAAGGGGGCTGGGGTTGGGGCAGAGGTGGGGTTCTTTAATTCCCTTGTTATTGGGCAGGTTTGGCACCATGCCATGGGTGAAGCAGCTGGTGGTCAGGACCACAGTGCAGAGCAAGCACTGGCACAGGGACCCCTCCTTGCATCCCTGGTCTGAGACGCCACAATGGGCAGCACAGCACCATGCTGTGCTGGCATGGCAGGGAACAGGCAGCCCTGGCACCATGGACCCACCTGAAGCACTGAGCAGTCTGGAGAGAAGGGCTGGGGTCCAGCTCTTTCCTCTTGGCACTCCTGGGCACTGGCCCATCAGCAGGGCACCATCTCAAGGGGGCTCACCTGCCCAGTGAGCCACAGCAGAGACATAGCCTCAGGCAAGCTCTCCCTGTGGAGCCACTGCTGATGGTGCAGAGGTGAGAGAGGGCAGCCCATGCACACGAGGAGCTGCCAGCCCAGGGACCAGCACAGCTCAGCACAGCTCAGCCATCTGCAAGCAGCCATAGGCTCCCACGTGATCCCACTGCTGGGCTGGAAGTACCCGCCCAGAGGAGCAGCACCACTATGCCAGATGCTCTTCGCCAAAGTCAAAGCCCTCCCAGCCCCTGCTACAGCCCACGCTGTCACTGGAGACATCCTGCAGCCTTTGAGAAAGAAGCACTGGCATGATTTTGCTGATGAAACACCCTTAGAGATTGGAGGCAGTTTTGCTCAGGGTGGGGAGTCTGCCTGTCGGTCCAGCTCCTCTCATCCACTCCTTGCCTGGCACTAGCCCTGGCACTCCCACCAGCCTGAAACAAGTGTCTGGGGACACAGCCCCTTACCCCGGCTACTGGGTGATAGGGGCCAACCTTTATGGCTGTAGGAACAGCCAATGGAACAACAGCATCTGGAATAAGGGCTGGTAAGGGTACCCCGGGAGGGCACCATGAGTCAATGAACATGCAAGGTCAGAGGCAAGTGGAAACACAGGGACCACAGCTCCCCACTCAACTGAGGCTGCACCCGTGGCTGAGACCGTGCTGACTCAGCCACTGCCAGTGATAAAGACCTGTGGGGTCATCATGTCCCATGGGGCAGAGCCCAGAAACTGAGGCCCCATCAACCCAGAAACCGGGGGTCCATGGGATGCACAGCTGCATCCCAGGGGTGCTGCTGAACGCAGCATCCCAGGGCCCCTGCAAAAGGACTGCAGATGGTGCTGAAAGAGCTGGACCCAGAGATTTGGTGATTTATGCCCCATAGGAAGAGCCAGCTCAGGGAAACCCTCTCCATCCTAGTCAGGAAGCCAGGAGTGATGGCCACAGGATGGGTCCCATTACAGCAGCTCACTGGGCCTGCCCTCTCTCTCGATTTAGCAGGTGGCTGGGAAATAATCCCCAACAGATGCGAGATGATGAAATCCCCGAGGCAGAGCTGCTTCTCTTGCACACAAGAGCTGTGAGCTCCCCAGGAATGCTTCCCTGTTGACCCCCAGCCGAGCCCAGGCAGCACCCATTGGTGTTATGGGTGCACTGGAGAACTGTACCTTCCATACCTCCTGTCTCCAACTCCAGCACAGTCTCCTTTCTATAGGAAGGGAACAGGGGCCAGGATCCCAGGGGATCCCTGTCCCACCATGAGCAATGGTCCCTGCCAATCCTCAGCTGACATGTCACCTCTCATGTTACCCATCTAGAGAGATGGGTTCCCACCCAAAGAGCGAATCTCCCCCCACAAAGGCTTTGCCGTCCTCCATCCGTGCAGGAGGGACCCTGGCACGTGCCATGGCATGCACGGGTTAAGGTGGGGAGCTGCCAGCCCGTGGTGCTCCAGGACAGGATAAGGCAGGGACCTGGACATGCTCCAGCTGTGTTTCCTTCCTTCAATTCAAAGCTCGCTCCAGGCACTTAACGGCCAGTTTCTTCCCGTTGCAATTCTCATTAGCTCACTAAGTGGCTAATTACAGGCCTGCAGCTGCCATTCGGAGCGCTGGTCACTCTGTGGCAGCAGCGCTGGGTAACACCCAGGCACGGAAGGGAGATGCCCCAGCATTGGCAGTGGTGCTGGGGCCTGGCCTGGGGTTTTTTTTGGGGGGGCAGCTGGCCCAAGGCAGTCACTGTCCTGCTGAGCAGACTCAGAACTTCCTGTGGGGGCCAAGAGCTGGGGCACTGTTTGTATGGAATCAATGCAGGGATGAGACTGATGGCAGGTACTGTACCCTGCGCCCAGGGACCCAGCACCTTTTACCTGAGAAGAGGCCATCCCATTGCCCCTCCTGCCCATAACATCCCCATCACCACATTGACACTCTTGCCCCCAGAAGCCCCCATCAACCTTCCCATTCCCACTGTCCCCACCATGCTATGACCCCTCCTGTCCCCAGTGTAGCCACACATTTCTCCTGTTCCCAGCACACTGTCCATCCCGTGACCCTTCCTGTTCCCATTGCCCCTGCTACACCCCTGATACCCCCAACACCAACACCCCTCCTATCCCAAATATCCCCATCACCCTCTAGTCTCCAGCACCCATCAGCAATCTCCCTGTCCCCCGTGTCCTGATCACACTGTCACCCCCTGTCCCCGCACCCCCCCGGAAGCGCCTGTCAGGGCTAAGCCGATTACCTCCCTTAATACCCCCACGGCCCAGAAGAGACTTTTCAGGCAAATGTCCCCAAAGCATCTTCCCTCTGTGCTGTGGGAAGAACCCGAGCACCCCTGGGAAACTGGGGGGTCCTTGGGGTGGGGGTAAGGGTATCTCCAGAGCTGCCAGGGAAAATGCAGATCCAAAGGATCTGACCCTACACATGCCCCAGGCTCCAGGACCACGGTCTCCCTGCCCCAAGCTCCAGCTCTCCCTGCACCAGCACCCACAGGGCATGGCTGAGATGTGTTTGTGGGTCCCCACTCAGCTGCAGTGAATGCGATGAGGGACTTTCACCCTGTCTCTTCCATAAACTCTTCCTTGAGGCTGATTCTGCAATTGGGATCACAGATATTAGGACTCTTTCCACCAATTCACCCTCCTCAGGTCTGTGGATGGAGCCCTGCCCAGGTCCCTGGCAGGGGTACTGGCCTGCAGAACCCCATGGGATGCCTGTGCCCAATGTCCCAGCTCCCCCACACCCAGTCCCCACTAGAAAGCTCCTTTCCCACGGAAAGGTGCCAGCTCAGAAAACGTAACCCCAGAGAACAAGGTGGGGACATTGTCTCCAAGAACAGAACTGCATGGAAAATTAAACTTGAGAAAGGCACAGAGCTCACAGGGGAGCAGCACCCCAGCTGCAGTGGGGGGCAACACCTGGTCTGCACCGGCGTGGCAGAGGACACCGTGACATGCAGCCATGAGGGGTTCAAAGACATGGAGTGGCTGAGTGGAACCATTGCCCACCACTGGCAACCGCTCCCGGGGGGACTTGGACAACCTTCCCTGTGCCTCAGGAAGAAGCTGGGGCTGCTTCCTGCAGACCGATCCACAGGATGCTGGGGCGTTCAGAGACCACCCCCTGCTCACCCACTGGGTAGAGCCCCAGGGAGCTCGGCAGGGCAGCCAGGCCCTTGCAAGCACTACAGATGCAGCACCAGCCCTGCTGCCTCGCTCCCAACAGCTGTCCCAGCGTCAATGGTCAGCACAGGGGTCTGTGAAGCCACTGTGCCCCTCACACCTCCCCAGTGCAGCAGTGGCTAAGCACACAAAGGAAAAGCCAAGAGGATGGCAATCTCACCTACAGGCTGAGCCATGGGAACTTCCCAGGGGATGGCTCCTGCCTTGTGGTGTCCAGCTGGGGACCTTGAGCAGTCCCTGCACCACCGCAGAGCTGGGGCAGCTGGTATCAGCACCAGCATCCATGTTCCCCCCTGCATCCCTGCAGAGCAGCACAAGAAGGAGCAGCAATGTGGAGTTGGCAGGTCACATCTCTGGATGTTTGGGATGTGAAGTGCTGACTGTTGGAGTGGAGCTGGGAGGTTCAGGATTATTAAAAGAAGGGGTTCTAGCCCATCATCACATTATAACATTTATTAGAATTTATTATTATTATTAGAACATTTTTTGTTTTAATAAGAATAAAAACAATAGATAAGAAGGGGGGAGCAGTCTGGCTCTCACTCATGTTCCAGGAAATGAAGCCAGAAAATGAGGCGAGGCCAGGGCTCTGCCCAAAGCCAGGTGCACTGGACAGGGACACATGGGAGCAAAAAAACAGCTGAGGGGCAGCAAGGAAACCTAAACCACCCTATAGCACCTCCAGAGCACTGCTGCTCTTCCTCCACCTCAGATCAGGCCCACGGCAAGATGAGGATGTCACCGTGCCATGTGCAGTTGCATCCTGGGAGTCTGAATCTGCTGCAGGGGCTCTGGATCACAGTGCTGGACGAGGAAGAGGAGA
The DNA here is from genome assembly GCF_022539395.1 of Myiozetetes cayanensis. Classification (NCBI taxonomy): domain Eukaryota; kingdom Metazoa; phylum Chordata; class Aves; order Passeriformes; family Tyrannidae; genus Myiozetetes; species Myiozetetes cayanensis. Next base: position 176,205 of record NW_026087765.1, on the reverse strand, counting down.
TGCCAACCCCTCTCTGAAAAAGCTTTGATGAAGCCACAGAGGCAGGAGGACACAGGTATGGTGGTCCAGGACTTTCTCCCCCACTCTCTCCCTGCCCTTCAGAAGCCGGCATCACAGCACACCACAGGCGGGAGCTGCCCCTGGCCCTGTCACCTCCACCTCACAGCTGTTCCCAGAGAAAACCAAGCTCTGCCCCATCCACTCAGGAAGGCCAATTATAAAGTGGGAAGAAACAGCCAACGCTTCCTGTGCCCCACTGTGCTCAGTGGTGGGGGCAGGACAGTGACTCCTTTCCCTGTTCACCATCCCAGGAATGTTTCTCTAGACATCTCTAGGAGAAACTGTGTGGAGCTCCCCACTGCCTTGTGCTGCACAACCTTGACCTCCTGGCAATGGGCTGCTGCCATCAGGAACAGCTCAAAGACGAGATGCCCCTGCATCTCACTGAGCAAAGAGGTTGAGCTGAAAATCCCAACCCCACATGTGCCGAGAGTTTGCAACATCCCAGTGCTGGAGCAGGTTGTTGCTGCAGAGCCAGTCTCACCTCCAGCAGCACCTGCAAGGCTAGGAAGGGAGGGGAAGGGGAAACTACCCTACACAGCCCCCAGGCACAGCCACTCCACCAGCCCCTGGAGGGACTGCACCCCAGCAGCACTGCCAGTCCTGACGATCCCACACCAACCCCTTGAATTCGAGAGCAGCAGAGACTGTGCCAGATCACTGATGGCTGCATTGGAGCCACCCGGGTCTCCTTCCTGCGTCAGCAGCACCCCTGGCTGGGCCACCCCAGCTTCGGCTCATGGGAAGAGGGGAAGTGCAGGAGTATCCCCACCTCCCACCGCCCCGGCATGGAAGCATCCAGCTGCTTTGATCCACCGGGAGATTTAACACTTATTGCACCTTCCCGCTGTCCCTCAGAGCACGGCGAGGCAGCCTGGGCCCCGGCTGACAGCAGGCTGCCTGCCCGGCGTCTGCCCCGCCGGGAGCCAGCTCAGGGAAACAATATCGGATCCGCAAACAATGCTGGGAGCCAGAAGGCCCTTCCCAGCTCCTGCGCCAGCGAGGCAGAAAGCACCTGCCCGAGACAGGCCGTACCATAGGCTGGGACACCGCGCCTCCCCGGTGCCGGCAGGGGTGGGCAGCCCCAGCCTTCTCCACAGGCAGCAGCGCTCAGGGCCGGCTAGGGTTTTCAGGGTGGTGTTCATGCCCATCGCAGCCCTGCACACCCCAGCAGTGGGCACAGAGCGAGGGGACACGGAGCACGCCCAGTGTCAGCCCCCCCGGGACGGGAAATGCCCTAACTCAGACCCCGAAACTCAAACAAATCAAACCTGAACGCCCCAAAACAATGCTTCGGCAGACAAGCAGGGTGGTGCTGTGGGGAGGGAGCGAAGTTCACCCATTCCTTCTGCCCCAGCAGAGAGCAGAAATGTCACCGTCACGGGAGCAGCCCCGCGGGGCGATGCTGCAGCCGCTCCCAGGGCGATGGGGTAGGTGGGCAATCAGGGCTCCCTCCCTAGCAGCCCTCCCGGCAGCTCCCCTGGATGGCTCGCTCACAGCAGCACCTTTATTTGGTTTTTCCTTTGTTTTGATGGTTTTCTTTGTGGTTTTTTTAGTATTTTTTCCTGCCAATAAAGGTGCTTCCTGTGGGCCGCTCCCATGACTCCATGCTGTCTCCTCACTCCAGGATCCGTATCTGTGGTTCCCTCCTGGCCCCCGCCAATATCTGTGGGTCCCTCCAGCCCCCCCAGACAGTTGCTGGGGACTAGCCCTGCGCGGGTGCCAGCCGCTGCCAGGCCCCCCCTTAAGCAGCGGGCAGGAGGGTGACAGTGCGGCGCTGCCCGTCCCCGGGGAGCGCTGAGGGGTGTGAGAAACCCCAGTGGGGCTACGTGGGGGGGCATTTCCTATCTTGCTTCCACCCAGGGACATGAGCACCCATGGATGCTGATCCGTCGTGGGAGAGGAGATGATGGGGGAGGAAAGGGGGGGAACCGCACCGGGGTTCGTCGTAGGAGGGAACACGAGCATCCGCGGGGGCAGCGAGAGGACACGGACGCAGGCAGGCGGGGGAACGGAGAGGCACTCACCGGCACGGACGAGGCGCAGAGGGCAGGAGCCGAGGGCGGCGAGCAGCAGCAGCAGCAGCGCTCCGCGGCGGGCGGCAGCGCCCCGGGCCGCCACCATCGTCCACGGGCACGGCGGGCGCGGGGCCGCGCTGCGGGAGGGGGCGGGGCCGGCGGGTCAGGGCCCCGCCCCTTATGGACCACGCCCCTCCTTAAAGTCACGCCCTCTCCCGCTGCTCGGCGGGTGAAGTGCTTCGGCATCGCTGACCCCAAAGGGACACCTGAGAGCCCCTTCCAGGGCCTAAAGGGCCTCCAGGAGAGCTGGAGAGAGACTGGGGACAAGGGATGGAGGGACAGGACAAGGGGCAATGGCTTCCCACTGCCAGAGGGCAGGGCTAGATGGGATATTGGAAAGCAACTCTTGGCTGTGAGTGACACTGGCACAGGTTACCCAGAGAAGCTATGGCTGCCCCATCCCTGGAAGTGTTCAAGGCCAGGTTGGATGAGGATCTGAGCAGCCTGGTCTAGTGGAAGGTGTCCCTGCCCATGACAGGGGAGTTGGACTACATGGCCTCGAAAGGTCCCTTCCAACCCAAAGCAGTCTGTGATTCTATGCTGGGAATGAGGGGCTGGGAAATCCCACCTGTGGATCATGTTGCTGCTGCAGTAATGCTCGAGCTGGTGGCAGGAGGTGTCATATCCCTGCCTACTCCACAGCTGTAGCACCCAGGTGTGAGTGCTGAGTCAGACCTCAGCTGCAGCCACTGGCTGGCCTTGGTTAGAGTCGTGTATGACCAAACCACCCCCTCCCTTCCCAGTTTGAGGAACATCCCTGGGTCACTACACAGTGAGTTCCTTTGCAAAACCTCTTCCCATATCCTGAATTAATTTCACATCTGTAGGGTTTGTTTCCCAACCCCTCCCTTCAGACCATGAATGTCCCATCTGGCTGCAGGACAGTGGGGGCTTGGTGGAGACGTGCCCTTGCAGCTGCCAGCCCCATGGACACTGCAGTCATGCCAACAGCCATGTCCAGCAGGGGTACCATGTTGTCATCCCCAGCATCTCTATGTGCTGCTGCTCCCAGGTCTTCCCCCCTGGAGTTAGGGAATGCCAAGGTAGACAGTTCTGCAAAATCCCAGCATCTGATCTCTGTCCCCATGCTCCAGGCACAGTCCTGAGGCCTTGGCACAAACACAATGACATGATGCTGAATGGGTCCTTCTGTCCGGGATCCCACTGACTGACACGTGCTGCCTGATCCTTGGAGGAGGGATTCCCACAGCCACGCTGTGCCAGGGGGCTGGGCTCAGCCCCAGGCGACACGCTCACAGCAGGAGCTGTGTTAGGGCAGCAGTGGTGCCCTGGCAGGCTGTCAGCCCGCTCCGAGCCTGTCCAAGGAATGCTGAGAGTGAGGCGCCAGAGTGCGGTGTGCCAGGGACACCAGGCTCAGCTCTGGAAGGAATTGCCACCTGCCATGGCTGAGCAGGAAGGTGCTGGCAGAGATGGGTGACAGCATGGTATGGAGCCAGCTGTGTCATCTGCAGCAGAATAGTTATCTCTTAAATTTTCTTTATTCCTTAATTTCCTTGGCCCTTTGCTCCTGGTCCTCCCTTTTCCCCCTCCCCCTTCCTGCCCCAGGGATGGAGCTGAGAACTGGAGACACAAAAAGGTGAAAATTACAGTTTGAGACAATTTACTGGAAACAGCAATGAGATAAGAAACTGAACAACAACGATATTAATAACCAAAGTGTACAAAAAAAGAAGGGTGATTTACATACAAAAGGCTCACAGAGCCTGACCCAATGCGATGCTTTGTGACCACAGCTGGCAGCACCCCACCTTGACTGCTCCATCACACTTGCTCCTGACTGGAAACCACACCCCTTCTTCTCAGAGTGAGACAATCCCTTTCCCCACCCTGGCCATAATGTAAGATGGTATAGAATGTCTTCGCTATGCCCCCTCCCACTGATTTGGGCCGGAACCAGGACATGTGCATTTTCTTTGCTCCCTAAATTTGCTGGAGCTCTGTGTTCATTAATTGCTTCTCAAATTTAACACTCACCCCTGGGAGCAGCAATCCCACCAGGTGATGGTACCAGAAGAACTGGGGCAAGTGTCCATGCCCGGGCCAGCAACTGTATCTTCTACCTGCTACCCTTTGCCCTGCAAGCATATGGGGTTGGAGAGATGGATACTGGGTCAAACCAAAGAGTTACTGGGACAAACTGGTCCCATTCTGAAGAAGTTGAGCTCCTCTTTTGCCCTGCATTGTCCCTGTCACCAAGTGATGGAGGGGCCAACCTCATCCGATGGGCCAAGTCCTTGCTCGGTCCTGTCCCCATGTGCCACCAGACTCAGCACCTCCAGCTGCTCCCAGGGGAATGGTGCTCCTGGCAGTGAATGCCCTGGTGCAGCATTGAGGTGCCATTGCATGGCACTTTGGGGCATGGTCTGGCTGGACCCCTCACCCTGGGGCTGGGGGACATCCCTGGGTGCCACAGCCAGCCTGGCTTGTGCACTCTCCGTGGGGTGGTTGGTGCTCCTGCTGCACCACAGGCTCCAGAGCCCCAGAGCTGCTGGGGGATCCCCCTCTGAGTGTTGGGGCAGGGGTTCGCTCTGGTGGGGGTGAAGACCACAGAGACCACCTCTGCTGATCTGAGCCACAGGTCCCCAGTGTGGCTGTGGCCAGGAGCAGCTATAAACACCCCGTGGGACATGGCTGGGACCCAGCAATGGGGCTGCAGAGGCAAAGCGAGCCAGCTGAGCACTGGCCTGGAGTGTGGGGACCCCAAGAAGGGGCATCTGGGAGAGCTGTCGGTGGGGGAGGCAGGAGGGAATGGGGCTGCAACCACATTATACAGTGCTTGGCCCCTCATAGTGGTGCTTGGGGCTGCTTTTGGGCCATTGTGCCAGGAGTCCCTGTGCCCACAGCTCATTGGACTTGTGCTCCAGGCCTCTCCCCAGCTCCATTGCCCATCTCTGGACACACTCCAGCACCTCAGTGTCTTTCTGGCAGTGATGAGGAGTACAGAGGAACAGGCACTGCCTGGTTCTGCCTCACTTCAGTTTCACTCCAGTTTATCTCCCTGCAGGGACAGCAACTGCAGGCAGTTCAGGCTGCAGCCTGAACAAATGTCCCCACCCATGGGGGTGGCACTGGAGCATGGAGCACGTTGGTCACACATGTAGACCTGCCAGAGCACCCATCCTCCCAAACACCTCCAGAACAGCTGTCTGGAAGCTCTCATCCTGCTGGCAGGGGCTTGTGGGAGGGTCTGCCTCCCCCACCCCTCATCTCCTGCCATCACTGCAGGTACTGAGGAGGGTGCTGAGGCTGGCATGGTCCATACTGACCAGGCCACAGCTGATGAGGTCTTTCCCTTCAGGAGAAAGTGGTGGGATGGGATGAGCTCGGGGAGTCCTCCAGGATGCAGCTGAGCTTCCCCATGTTGGGCCTCCTCATTCTCAGGCAGCTCATGGAGCCTCAGGCTCTGAACAGCTGCTCAGCTGGCCCACAGCTCCTGCCTTGTGGGCCTCACCCTGCACCTCTCCTCTGTACCCCTTCAGCCAAACCCCCTCACCCTACACACCCCCTCCTCATCCCAGCATCCGCTCCATGCCCCAATGTCCCCCACACCCATGTACCCATCACCTCTCTGCTGTCCCCTTTTCACATCTCTCAGCCCTCTGCACCACCCTGTGCCCTCCACTCCTCCTGTGTACCCCTGGCCCACCCTCACTGAGTCCTTGATGTGGGTGTTGCTCCCAACCTGCCTGTCCTGCTGCCATGTCATCTTCTCTGCCTCCCTGCCAGCCCCTGGAGCCAGGCTCACCACCTGTCCCCCCTGCCTCCACATTGGCATGACGTGGGATCTCCTCTCACACCAGCCTTGTCCCCAGGACCACTTGTGCCTCTCCCTCGGCTGCAGGACACAGTCACTTCCAGCGCCCCTGGCAGACATGTCTCCCTTTATTCATAAGTTATATACATGTAGATTATAAAACATACACATGAATAGACATTTTAAAAGGACAAGATGAAGATTAAATAAACACTGATTTAAAAATATTATTTTATTTCTTAGTGGTAGCAAATATATTTTCTGCCTGCATCCTAATGGGTTGTTCTTTGTACCCCCAGGGTGCATGCACTCCTCTTTGGAGACTGCTGCTCTGGAGAAAGTGGGGGTCTCCCCTGACTCACAAGTCTGACAGTGGGGATTTATGGTTCTTTTATCCCTGGTGATGCTGCTCATCATTTCAGCAAGCTCCACTGGTCCATATTGTGGTGTGGTCTTGCCCATCAGTGTCTCAAGTCACTGAAGGCTAAGAACAGACTCGTGGTGCCCAACCCTTCCCTGCTACATCCTCTCTTGCTGCTCATAACCTCCAGAGGTGCATTCCTAGCCAAATACTAAACCAGCACACCTGGCACGAGCAGTCGAGAATTCTCAGGTTTCCCTGGCAGTAAGAGAGCAGAGGGGTGGCAGATTGTTCCAGATCATCCCTGCCCTGGGAACCATGGGTGTGAAGGGAATCCCATTTTATTTCCAAAGGAGCTGCTGATTTTGTAGTGTCCTAAAATCGTGGTTTCTCAGCTGGCCCTGCCTTGTCCGTGTGCTCTGGGAGGATGTGGTGCAGCCTCACCTGAGTGGATAAGGCACATTGGGTTCCCACTGGGAAATCTTGACTCCATTAGTCACAGGAAACTAGTTCCAATAATTTCTGCTCAGTAGGAGTCTTGCAGAATTTTGCTTGTAAAGCAATCCCAACCCAGCACTGGGTTGTGGTCCAGGGAGAACACTTTTCACTGTGCCTGTTGCTGGGTCTCCCTGCACCCACTGAACAGGGCTCACAGCATTGTTTCCCACCACTTTATTTATGACCACCAAGCACCACCCCCTCAGCTCCATGTGCTGGGACCCTCTTAACCCTTCCTGAAGGCATGACATGAAGCAGATCCATCTGCTTTCCCACCTGCACTCCGGCTCCATTGCTACTATTTCACATGCAGAAAGAAGCTCCCTGTACCTGGGATTAATTTTGACTTCAAAAACTATAAAGATCAGTCCACTGACAATGTTTTTTCTATGTATACATATTCTATTGCATTAAGGGAAAGATATCCAGCTCTGTAGTGTCTACAAGTCAAGCCCAAAAGAGATTATCCAGCCTTTCCCAGGAGTGCAAACAGCCGAGCATTACTGCTGTGCTTTGCAGTGTTTCACCTCAGAAAGGGCTCTGCTTGGGAACGAAAGCTCTTTCCAGAGAGCCTGACAAAGCCCCTCGTGTAGATAAATGATAAAAAGAAAAAGGCTTTCCAAGGGCACCAGCACACCAAAGGCAACATATGGAGAGCCAGCACAGCTTATCCATCTATTCCTTAGCATCTATTTCTTAGGCCTAGTGTATTCCAGAGGATGCTGTGTGCCATCCTTCTGCCAGCCCTCTGAGAGAGTGAAGAGCTGTGCAAAGGAAGGATGGTAGCTGGCTCTTGGAATTTGGGATGAGACCCAGCTCACTTGCTGGGGGCCACACCTGCAGAACTGGGCTCTCTGAAGCTGGCACTGGGAGTCTGAGTCAGCAGTGTGGGGGCTTTCAGTCACAAAGGGAGATGATGCTGTGAATTAGGGACCCAGCCCCCAGGTCCTCACGGGTAATAACATGTCTGAGTGTTGGATGTGCTGGTGAGGGGAAGCAAGAAGCTGCCAGCTGTGCCCTCACTGACACTGCCTGACTGGAAGCCCCAGGCTCTTCCTGTGTCTTGGGTCACAGAGTGCCCGTCCCTGTTGCAGGGAAGGGGACGTTGCCTGCACCCTCGGTGGACACCCCAGCACAGGGCTCTCCTGGTGGCCCCTTTGGCCTTGCTGCTTCTCAAGCTGTAGATGATGGGGTTGAGCATGGTGGTCACAACAGCACAGAGCAGGGCAAGGACCAAGTCTGTCTCCTTGGAGCTGCTGGAGTGAGGCACCAGGTATCCAGTGGTCCCAGTCCCTGTGAAGAACAGGGACGCTATGGCCAGGAGGGAGGTGCAGGTGGCAAAGGCTCTCTGTGTCCCTTCTCCCTGTTGCAGGACAGCTGCAAAGATGTGAACATACAATACAAGAGTGAGAAGTAAAGAGCCCAAGGCAGTGGTCCCAGCCAAAGTGTACAAGGTGGCTGTGCCCAGGGCAGTGTGGGGCTGCAGGAGGCCCTCAGCACAAAGGGTATCTCGCAGGACAAGTGGTTGCTCACTTGGATCTGCAGAAGGACAGGTGGGCTGTGGGCAGACTTGGATCAGAGATGAGAAGGAACTGCTCAGCCACCAAGCAGTGACACATCCTCTTACTCATCAGTGCCAGGTAGTGGAGGGGGTGGCAGATGGCCATGACCAGTCCTGAGTCATGACAGAGAGCAGTGGCACCAAGAGCCCTCAGAGCCAAGGAAGAAGCACATCTGAGTGATGCAGACCACAAAGGAGGTGGTCTTCTGTGATGACGAGTCTCCAGGGATCTTATGGAGGGGGGTGGAGGAACAGCAGGTGTCCAGGAAGGAGAGGTGGCCCGGAAAAAAACCATAAGGATGTTCAGCAGACGAGGATGATGATGAGCAGGTTCCCCAGCACCATCACCAGGCAAATGAGTGAGAAGCACAGGCAGGGGGTCATCTCTGCTGCATTGACACTGGAAAGTTCCAAGAGAAGGAACATGGTGGGGGCACTGAGACTTTCCTGCTGCAGGGGCTTTGGGCTCATCTACAGGGAGAGCAGGAGTTAAGGACAGGTAGAAGGAAAGGGAGTGCTCACTCCTGCCATGGGGCATCACCGGCCCTTGGCTCTGCTGGGTGGTGAGCTGAAGCTGTGCCACTGCCCAGGCAGTGCTCACACCTTGATCCAGAGGCGTGGTGGGAGTACACCTGTGGGGGCAGGTGGCAGGTCTGAGCCCATGGGGTTTCAATCCTTAAGGCAGTGCCCAACTCTGTGTCACCTGAAGGACACCAGAGAGAGCTGGGACCTCACCTCTGTGATCAGTAAGGATCCCAGGGACTGTTAAACAAGAGCAGATGAGAGCAGCTCCTCTCCTCCTTCCAGGTTTCCTGGCCTGCAACTGGAGATTGGTCTAAAGATCCCACAAAATGTGACAGGTTGGAGCCTGCTTGAACAGCTGCTGCCCTTCATGGGAACAAATTGTGTTTATACCTTTAGTGAAGATACAGAATGGTCTCCTGCTTGCCCTCTCTGTCACAGATCATGGAAGCAGACCTCAAAAAAATAAACAATGTTTACATGTTAGACAGAGAAGGTGCCTTCTGGCCGATGTAAGCTTCATGTTCACCCAGAGAAAACACAAGAGAGGGACCTCTGAGTGTCTGAGAGATCACAGGAGGACCAGAAATGCAAAGGTGACTCTGTGGTTCCATCAGGCTTGAGGATGGCAAGGAAAAGCAGAGATATTAGCCTGCAGGGAAAGGGAAGAGTCTGAGTCTAATGGGAAGCTGGAGCTCAGGGAGTAAAGGAAGATGAGATACAGAAGATTTTGAGTGTGAACCTAAAGCTTGAGAAGGAGCAGCCAGGAGATGATCAGCGATTCACAAAAACCTGCAGGAACCTGCTGTTGCTGACAGAGCTGTCACCAGGTCCTTCCAGAGAGAAGGATGGGAGCATCTGCCAGGAGCCAAGAGGAGGTGGATGCCAGGCTGAGAGGATGAAGCACCTTCAAATGACATTACAATTGCCCTCCAAGAGGGAACAAGGACAACAGTGCTTTGCTGGAGATGTGCTTCACAATGCAGAGAGCCAGGGTGAGCTATGGGTTTGTCCTGGTGCCCAGCAGTTGGGTGGATGTGTGTGAGCAAGGAGGGAGGAGGAGCAATCGCAGCAGCCCAGCTGCTCAGGCTGTCTGAGCATCTGGGAGCATCCATGGATATGCCCCTCAGTCCAAGGAGGTGTGCCAACAGGATGGGAGAAGCCTGCAGGGATGTGATGCCAGGCTTTGAACCACAAAAGGAATGGAGATTGAAGGAGAGGCATGTACTCTACTTGCTAGTTTGGGTTGTGATGGAGGAGTAGAAGCTGGCAAACAAAAGTGTAACCTCAGAGAGAAAGGAAGGATCTGGGGGATAAGAGCAGCTGGGGGAGCAGTATGGGCTGGTATCTCCTCTGGCTCATAGGAAATACAACAAACAATGCTGGCCTTGTGCAAAGATGGTGTAGAATGTCTTGGTTTAAGGACAAATATTGGGGTGTGAACTCCAATAAAATGAACTCCTTCCCCTTTTATTTCCCACCAATACAGAGAGACAAAATGTGAGGAGGTGTAAGTTAAAAATAACAGTTTACTGACAAGGAAATAGCAGCAGCCAGAGAGATACAAAGGAATAGGCTCACCCACAGAGAGGGGAATTCACCGTCCCATGTGGCCCCCCTGGCACAAAGGGGAAGAAATGGTGGAGGGTCATCCCTGCCCTCCTCTCCCTGCCCCCCTCTGCTCAACCAAACAAAAAATACAGTGCAAAAAAGGGGCAAAAGCAAAAACCCAGGAAAGCTGTGTTGCTCACAAGAAACTATACTATTAAACTGCCCGCCCTGTCTCGTTCAGGTGTTGACTGTAGCAGCGGTGTTAGTCTGGAGCCCCTTTGTTCCCTGCCTCTGGCACCGGTGCTGCCCTGCTTGGCTTGGCTGGGCAGCGGCCGAGCGGCAGCAGCGGCCCTGGCAGTGGTGACAGTCCTGGGCAGTGGTGGCATTACCAGGCAGCGCTGGCATTCCCTGTCAGTGGTGACAGTCCTGGGCAGTGGTGGTATCCCCTGGCAGTGGTGGCATTACCAGGCAGCGGTGGCAGTCCCTGGCAGTGGTGGCAGTCCCTGGCAGTGGTGGCACTCCCGGGCAGCGCTGGCATTCCCTGTCAGTGGTGACAGTCCTGGGCAGTGGTGGCATTACCAGGCAGCGGTGGCATTCCCTGGCAGTGGTGACAGTGGTGGCAGTCCCTGGCAGTGGTGGCATTCCCGGGCAGCGCTGGCATTCCCTGGCAATGGTGACAGTCCTGGGCCGTGGTGGCAGTCCCTGGCAGTGGTGGCAGTGCTGGGAGGCCGTGCTCGTCCCACACAGCGTACCCTGGGTCTGTCTCACGTTGTGTTCTCCCGGCTGTGGGGAGGGTGGCAGTGGCAGTCCGGGCGATGGCCGAGGTTCCCGGCACGGGCAGCAGTTGCTCGTGGACTCCCCAGGCACCAGCCCACATCGTCCAGGGGAAGCAAAGGAGCTCTGTTTTCCACCGGGCCTTTCTCTTTTCCCCCTGCCCAGCTCCAGCAGGGGCGGGGAATTAATTCTTAAAGACACAGTCCCTCCAAAACAATGTTGGGTAAGGGAATAAAATACAAAACCCTCCTGTAACCATGAAAAGAGCAACTCAAACTACTCCATGGAGCTTCCCCTGGCAGCAGAGGTTCCCAGAGGTCAGAGAAACAGGTGGTGTGACCAGGGCAGAGGTGATGGAGGACTCAAGAGGAGGCTGTAGGAGTGGGAGGTGAGGAGGGAGGGCAGCACAGCAAAAAGCATTGAAGGACACCATCAGAAGATCTTCCTGGACCTACAGTGCCTTGGGAAGGAAGAAAATGGATATCTGCGTGGATGGTGTCGGGAGCCTGTCACAGATGTCTCAGCTAGCTTGGGGTGAGGACAAAGCCCTGGGAGGGAATCCTTCCAGAAGAGTAATTCTTTGGAGGGGTGGAGGTGCTATCATCACAGCCTTGTCTGCAATGGTCATTCCAGACATCCTTGGATATGAGGACAACATAATTTTGCACCAGCATGAAGTGATGGGGTGGGGTTTTTGTACCTGTTCCTGAAAAATAGGTTGTTTTTAGAAGAGTTATCTGGGAAAGCAACTTCAGCTCGAGCAGGCATGAGTCAATGCTCTTTGGTGTAAATGGGAAGATCAATAGGGGAAGATTGCTGGCTGTGAATGAAAAAAAGAAGTAAGGTGAGCTGGTTCCTGCAGCTGGGCAGGTTTGGGAAGTTGAGCATGCAAACAGAAAAGAGAAAGAAAATATGCAAACCCCAGCTAAAAATATCGTTTGGTGTTCACAGAGCCTTTGAGCTGGTTTAATGAAGCAGAGGTGGAAAACTACAGGGCTGGTTCACTGGGAAGATGTCACACCCACAGACCCAGCACAAGACCCCTGGGTAGGGCATCCACCCCTGACTCCCTCCCTGTGCCCTGTGACCTCTCCAGAATCTGGGGCTTTCCAAAGAGCTGGTGTCCCCAGGACACCGCCACAGTCTGGGCTACCAGAAAACCAGGTTGGCTCCTCTGGCACCAGTTGCTTTACTGGGAGGTGAAGGGTGCAGAGGGATGTACTCCCCCCTCAGAAACTCCCCATGAGCCATGGCAGGAGGAGATGTCGGAGGCACTGTCTGAGTGGGATGCAAGTGGCATCTTCATTTTGTTTTCTGATAACTGTAGGGCTTTGCAATTACATCTGCTGATCTGATGGTCATTAGGGAATGATCAGCCAGTCAATGGCAGGGGCTGTTTGCCTTTCTGCTAATTAAATTGCATTTGATTTGCCATCAAATCTAATGAGTCAAGTGAGCTTGAGGTAGGCTTAAGTGAAGCACAGGCCAGCTCCACAGCCTTGCTGTGCGTGGAGAGCCACGTGCTGGGAACACTGCTGGGAACTAGGCTGTGGCACAAGTGGATGAGGAGCTTGCCTGTAGGTGGGCAGTTCCATGACTGTGGTAGAGGCAGGACTCCTGCCATGCTGCCTGCAGGTGATCTGTGAGGCTGTGTGCTTTGAGACACATACCAGGCACCCCGGTGCTCATCTGGCTGCTGGGCTGCGAGAGGGACAGCAGGGACACCCACGACTGCTGGTCATGGGAGAGGGGCAGGGAGCAGAGCAGGGCAGAGACCCCAGCATGGGGCTGACTCCTTCTCTCTCCATCCTAAATCTCTTCTATCCTCAAGCACTCACCCCACCCAGCTGTTGGGGACACTGGTGACTCAGCCACTAATGCCGAGTAGGTGCCTCAGCCCAGGAAGTCCTTAGAAACATTCAGTGAAAGAAAATCCCTTGTTCTCAGATGACATCTGGCCTGGTTTGCTGGGGGGATAAAGGAGCATTGGATGAGCAGTGGGGACAGGGACAGTCTTGAGGGACCGTGGAGGGCTGCATGAGGACCCACCACCTGCTCTGCTTGACAAGATGCTTCCTCACTTCACGACAGGTGTGTCTGGCAGCACCAGTGGCTTGGGAAACCGGGATGATTTCAATATACTCCTGGGTGTATTTTGAAAGGGGAAAGGCTCTTCTGGGCTCACACCCACCAGATCCCACGGCCAGTGGCACTTGGAGAACCCCATGGTCTCACTCTGCAGCATCCAATGCAGATGGACAGCCCTGATGTCTGTACATTATTGGAGTGACTCCTGCTGTGGTGACCATCCCAGCAGCTGGTGACGGTGCTGGCAGCCATCACATGCAAAGGGACATCCAAGGAGGCTCTAACACATGGCTGCTCCAGGCAGGTTGGTTGGGCATCCATGAGCTCAGGTTTTTTTTTGGGATGGCCAGGAGCCCACAGGTCCTGAGCAGCAAGTGGGACCTGGTTCAGGGGCCAAAATCAAAACATCATTCTCGTGACAACTGCTGCTACTCTTAAACCAGAGATGATCCCATACAGTCACATTTCATCTTTAAAAGAGGAAAAAATGGAAAGTTGAGAGGATTAACTATCACATATGGCACAGAGATTGTCTGGAAAGATCAGCTTAGCTTCCCTCTGAGCGCTTAAGCTGATATTAGCAAATACAAACCCTAAAGAACATTGGGAAGTCTAAATGGAAGCCAGCATTATTACATCAATTTAAAGAAGCTGATTAGAAATAGCATAAATATTCTTTAACTAACTGAAGGCAGCCAAAGGCAACAATGTAAGACAAACAACAAAGACATCAGAATTCGGTGCCTTGCTCCTCTGCTCTGCGGAATGACATCTGCACCTTCTTCAAAGGCTTTGGCAGCAGGAATTTAACACTAGAAAATGTTTAAAGGTAGCCAGTTAAATCCAGAGTGAGTATTCAAAGAAAATAAGCTGATAGAAAAGTGAAGAGACTCTGCATCCCCCGTGGTCAAAGAGGAGCTTTGGTGGATTCCCAGGATGGACAATCTCCTCTGCAAACGCGTGAGAAGTTCTGTCCTACCAATGCACAAGGATAAGTGAGTAATAAGATCGAGGAGATGACATTTCCAGTCAACATAAGTCAGATATGAAACTCAAACATCACTGCAGCTTGCCACATGCCACTTACATCCCCTGTGATACCTCTAGTTTTCACCAGACAAGCAGTGAGCATGCCAGCCTCTGCAGAGGTGGTCAGAGGTAAAGGATGACAGATGACTCCTATGCAGTGGGGGAGATACAAAAGCTGTAATTAATGCCAGACTTGGTTGATTTCTGGGCAAAGTCTGTCACAGGACAGACTAAATCAAACTTTTGCCACAGGACAGACTAAATCCAACTTCTGCACAGGAAATCACACCTCAGAAATACACCTCCTCTCTGGAGGAGTCAACAAGACATGGGTGTTGGACATTCCCTGGCCAGCTGGAAGGGTCTTTATCAAAGCTCACAGGGGACTAGCTGCCATAGGCTAGAGAGGCAGATCTCACTGGGATAAATCACAGAATGGTTCAGGCTGCAAGGAACTACTGGGGGTCATTCAGTCCAAACTCCTTCCTCAAAAGAGTCCCCTGGAGCAGTCACTCAGGATTGCATCCAGACAGATTTTGAATATCCCCAAAGGTGACTCCACAACCTCTCTGGGCAGCCTGTACCAGTGCTTGGTCACCCACACAGCAAACAGTGGCTGAGAGAAAGGGAAGAAGGTCAGCCAGGGAGGTCACTGTGCTGACCGACAGATGTCTGGTAAAACATCTCATCCATGTACAGCAGGTGCCAAAGGGGGCAGCAAGAGGAGACATTAGGAGAAGATCAGGGAACGGGACAAGGCACCCTGTAAATCTCAGCTGTACTCCCACCATTTCAGTGAGGTGGACGTCCAGGCCTGGCCGCACAGCCCCAGCTGGGACATGGCCTGAACAAGGGAGGGAGAGAGAAGCATGAGAGGAGCAGCTGGGAGTACAGGGATTGTCAAAGATTTAAGATCTGGAACAGCATGAGAAGCGTGAATAGAGTAGGGGGTCTTGCATCACATGAGACACATGAGCTGTGAGTCTCAAACTGCTCCTCAGCCATCAAAGGCTGGCCCAGCACTTCCCTTGCCCCAGTACCCCTCTGTTCTCTCCACCAGTGTTTGGGACCCTGGTGCCTGGTCTGATCCCCACTGCCCTAACCTGGTCCCTACCAGCCATTCCCCTGGTGTGCTCCCAGAGCACCTGGCTGAGGAGCTGAGGATGGAACCACTACAACAAGCCAAAGGGAGAGCAGCAGTGGGTGGTGAGGCTCCTTGCTGCAGGATGCCACCAATGCCGAGTAGGTGCCTCATCCCAGGAAGTCCTTAGAAACATTCAGTGAAAGAAAATCCCTTGTTATCAGATATATGATAACATCTGGCCAGATTTACTGGGGGGATAAAGGAGCATTGGATGAGCAGTGGGGACAGGGACAGTCTTGAGGGACTGTGGAGAGCTGCATGGGGACCCACCCCCTGCTCTGCATGGCAGAAACTCACACCCAAAAAATATCTGAACTATCAACCTGTGTGCTCTGGCACAGGGAGAAAATAGACAGACAAAAGGAGGAGTAGAAAGTGCCAGTGGCAAAGAGCAGTTATCTGCTGTCTGGAAGGTGATGCTGCACGTGGCAGGAAGGAAATGTTTGGCTGATGTGGAGACACTGGGACTCCCTGTCACACAGAGCCTGTGGTGAAGGGCATTGCTGGCAGAAGGATGTTTTCATCTGCAGCAATACATGTACTAAAAACAAGCCTGGAGGCAAAGTTGCATGTGAGCTGGGCAGTCCCAGGAGTGCAGCAAATGCTGAACTGTTCCAATCCAAACTGCTGCAGAGAATTACTGCTGGAAACACTGGGCTCCTTCCCAAGAGGGAGGAGATGGCACTGGGTTGGGAAGTCTCCGAGAGGTCCCTTGGCTTGCTGCTGATGAGATGCGTCCCACTCTTGTAATCTTCAGAGTCAGGAGAGACAATTTCCCAAATGTATTTTCCTGTCTGTGGGAGGAGGAATCAAAAAACAGTTTGGACTGGAAGGGAGTTTGACACTCATCTCATTCCACCCCCTGTCCATGGCAGGGACACCTTCCACTAGCCCAGATTTCTCCAAGCCTCATCCAACTTGGCCTTGGACACTTTCAGGGATGGGGCAGCCACAGCTTCTCTGGTAACCACCACCACCAAGTACTCCAACTCCAGTGGGGGCTTTCTCTGTGTGGTACTCAGGGGCAGAAACCACATGCATCTCTCCAGGTTTGTGTCCAGAGGATTCAGACACCCATGTTCACAGCAGCCTGTAGCACTGTGGGGCTGAGAGGTCCCAAATCTGAGTCTTGACCTGCCTTGACTCAACCTGAGCTGGTGGACAAGTTCCTGGGGCTCCTGGGGAGCAGAGTGTTGCAGGCACAGCAGAGCCAGAGGAGTGGAGGTGAGGGATCCTGGGGGTGGGTGCAGCCTTGCAAACTCCAATCTCACTCTCTGTGGCCTTTCTCCATGCAGCCTCTCATGCCCACGGATTCCCAGCCTCATTGCACTCACTGTCTCACCTCTACCTGGCCTGCTCCTGCCCCATGGGAGGCACCCAGGGGGGAAAATCCTGTGAGGTGTGAAACTGCCCTCACTTGGGTGAGCTCGGACTGGGATCACTCCTGGCTGCTCACCATTCACAGCCCCTGGGAGGACAACAGTGGGGGACCACACTCCCCAGAACCCTGGATTCTCCTCAGACAGCTACACCAAGATTTGGGTTAAGTTTCTCTTTATTTGGCAAAAAGCAGGGACTGTGTGCTGGAGGAGTAGGGGTTGTGTCAGAGCCTGGACCATGGACCTTGGAAGAGGGCTGGTGGAGCAGCAGCCTGGAGCTTCAAAGTGTGGGTCTTGCATTGCTTGGGAGGAGCATCCACGAGCCAGCCTGGAAAACACCCAGGAGAGGTAGGCTGAGCAAGGCAGGGCTCTCCATCGGGATCACTGCGTTCCTCTCCAGTTCTCCCCAGCTCTGTAGGGTAAGCCACGTCCAGCAATGGATTTCTAGTTAACCCCTACAGCCGTGTGTGTACTGGTGTGATTGCAAAGCACATGCCAGGGTGGGCCAATGGCAAACACGTTTTGTGTGGTGAGACACCAACCCACTTTGACCAGGTTTGCTGGTCCATGAGCAGGTCCTTTGGCAGGAGCCAGGTGTCCTGGCCCTCACTGTTGGAGGGGCTGTGCAACTGGTTCTCCACAGATCCAGTGCTTTTGGCTCACATACCCTCATTCAGCACTGGGCACTGCTCCCTGGGGGTCCCCACTGCAGAGCAGTACCCAAGGGAATGGTCCTACCTGGGTACAAGGTCCAGCACAGGTTCAAACAGTTCAAACTCAGAGGAATTCAAAGAGTTCTTGGTGGCCCTTGCTGAGGCACCAAGAGGGGCAGTTTCCAGAGGAGGACATTGTAAACACCGTGTTGCACTGCAGCAACTCACCTATGGTTCATCAAGGTTGCATTCCTCTGTGAAAGTAAAGAGAAAGCCTGAGTCTGATGCTGTGGTTTGACTACCCCCATTTAGCACTCAAAATAGACAACCCAGAATGAATTTGAGCAAGGAGAAAGCCACAGTGTGCTCAGCCAGAGCACCTCTGGCTGCCAGCACTGTCTCCTACCAGCTCAGACCACAAAGTGGTGGCAGTGGTGGGCTGAGTGATCCCAGCCTGCACGTCCCTGTGTCTCCCCAGGAAGTGCTCACCCTGCCTTGGCAGTATCCAGATCGCGTCGTCGGTGAAGCCCTTCATCTTGGCAAATGTCTTGAACAGCTCTATGACTTTGGGTCTCACCCACCGGGTTCTGCCTAAAGACCAAGACATGAGTTAGCTCCAGGCTGTACCTGTCCCTGCATCTCCTGGGCATCTGGTGAGCACGAGGATGGGGTGGATGGCAGTCCCTGGAAGAAGGCTGGAGGTATTGGTAGAGGTCTTAGAGAGACACATGAGACACCTCCCCCAGGGGACAAGACAAGGCAGAGGTTTGTGTCCCTGCAACACCTTGCAGCAGGACCCCCACTCTTCACAATGTTTCACCACACGACTTACCCAAGGCCATGGACTCCCAGCACAATGCACGAGCCTGAGCCCCAGCCTCCTCTGCACCCCAAATCACTATCTCTTCCCTGCCACATGGGGGGCACACAGCAGTCCCAGCCCTGCTCCTGTGCCACAGCCAGGGCAGAAGTGAGGAGGGGTCTGTCCCCTGACTCCTGGCCTCTCAGGACCCTGGAGTCACCCTGACACCTCTGAGTGGTTCACGCCTGTCGCACACCGCTGGTTACGCACTGTAGAGTCTCAGCATGTGCAAGATCTTCCCCTCCTTCTCTCTGGTGGCAAAGATAATCAGATAGGTCCTGCCATCGGTATTCACCAGCTGTGCTGTCTTATTGCCTCTGTCTGCAAAAGGACATGGAGAAAAATCAATTACCTCCCCCTGGAAACCCCCACACTGCAAAGGGGCTATAAGAGTGTAAAGCCCACCCAGTCTGTCTTTCCTCATTGTCTCTCTGTCCTGGTTTTTCCTCTTGCTAAGGCTCCTCTGAAAGCCTAGGGGAGCCCAAAGACCACAGCAGAGCAGGGGGACAGGGAGGTGAGGGCAGGAAGGGCCAAGTATGGTCACTGCGGGCTGCTGGCCAGTGTCAGCCTGACCCCTGGGCTGGGGATGGTGGGAAACAACCCCTTGCTTCATCCTCTGGAAACATTCACCCACAGCCCCTTGGCAGAAAGAACCTGCTTTCCCCCAGGGTTTAAGCTGGGTGTGAATGTGTTTATCCCAAAGGGAGGGTTTGAGGGGTTCTGCCATCTGCTGTGTCACCAGCCCTGACACGGACTGGCCCTGGAGTGCAACTGGCACCTGAACACAGGGATGTCCCACCCAGGACCCAGGAGGGCAGGCAGTCCTAAGGGCCATGTCACCAGGAACAACCAGCTGCTTCGGACAGGGATGATGGGATGTGCCTCCCCCCTACCCCAAGAGCCAGGCTTCCCCCACTCACCAGAGCTGTAGTATTCACCCGAGATGTTTGTTGGCCTGTAGATTGACTCAAATTTCATACATCTCCCCGGGCTGCAAAAGAGTGAAGGATGCTCCAGCATCCAGTGAAGTGATCCCTTTTCCCTCCCCTGCTCTGGGGTAGCTACCCCAGAAGTGGGACTTGCTGTTCAGGGATGGGATGGTGTGGAGGGGGGGCAGGAGGGGATAGATACCACCACCCTTGGTGCCTGGACTGGCAGGGGACAGTGCTGGTACCTGGGGATCACCCATGCCCTTGCTCATGCTCTGAGCTTCTGGCATAAGGCTGGTCCTGCCAGGAAGCTTTTAACCATAGGGTCCCTTATCCCCCTACTGCGTCCCTCAGCAGTAGAGCACCCCACCGTCTGAGGTGGTACTGGTCCTGGCTGGTGATGCCCTGAGCCTGCCCTGAAGAAGGGATGCCCACAGCTGTCCTGAGCCCCTGGTGGTCCTGCCTCACTCCCTGCACAGGTCTTTGGTGAGTGCACTCAGGTGGGGACCCACCAATGAAGGTCCAGAGAGGAGGTTGGTCAGTGAAACCTGTGAAGTAAAGCATGTGGGACTTACGTGGGAATTGCAAAGGAGACCTTCAGGTCACCCTCCCCCAGGACCCTGATGTTGGCCATCGCCATCTTCAGCTGGTCCTTCCTTTGGAGGTAGCTCTCGGAGTCAGAGGCCATAGCAGTGATGTGCCATTTCCCTGCAATCTGGTAGCAAGAGCAGACTGTGAGACTGTGGGAGCAGTTGGGAGGGTCCCCTCCTCAGGGACCAAGGCAGGACACCTTTGGTCCATGGGATACCCACATCCCCTCCAGGCAACAAAATCTCCTCAGGGACACTTATACTGGAGCTGGGTGACCACCCTCACCTGGGTGTGACAGCAAAGCAGTGGTGTCTGCAGTGTCCCCAGCTGTCCCCAGTACCAAAACACCTCTACAGTCATCCCCGACTGCTGGTGACCGGAGTCCACCCTCCCACTTCCCTCCCCGGGATGCTGCAGATCACCTTGCTCTTGTCCAACTCCGCAGCGCCGAGGTCCTCAGCCCCCACGAGCAGCAAGCAGAGCAGGGCCAGCCCCAGGCTCAGCCCCACGGTCTTCATGTCGCTTCAGCAACTCTGGCTTCACCAGTGCGATGGGGAGTGGTGCCGGGGCTGCCGGATTTATATCTTGGTGCTTCCCCGCCTCCCGGATCCACGGGAGCACTGCTGGGATTGGCTTGGGCAACGGGCCGGGGGGGTTTGGAAGGGCCGGAGTCAGCCAGGGGTGAACAAACCCCTGGGGCAGAGGGGAAGTGCCTGCCAGCCCCAAAACAGGGTTACAGGAACTGTTGCACCACTGCTGAAATTTGGGATTTTCCCCATTTCTTTAGCGGATTGTGAAAGAACAAAGCGAGCTGTTGTTTCCCGACTGGCTGCCAGAGGGCTGCTGGGAGGAGCGGCAGGTTCTTCCCGGCACAGGACCCAGGGACAGCCCCGGGACCCACCATGGGGCTCGGTGACCCGTCCTCCTGGCCAGGCTGGAACCTGCCCCGAGGAGTGGCTGGGATTCTCCCAAACCCAACCACTGACATGCTGCTGGCACGGTCTGACCCGTGGTGCCTGCACGAGCTTCCCCACCTGCTCTGCCGTGCTCAGGGCCTGCAAGGCCGGGTGCACCCAGAGCAGGGCAGGCAGAAAAAGGGGTTCATGTCACTGTGAGACTGTGTCCCTCAGTGTGATGTCCCCTCTGCCCCCACTCTGTCAGGCTCCTGGGGTCACAGCCCCACACCTGCCTGGGCATTGAGGGACCCCCACCCTGAGGCAGGGAGGGAGTGGGGGGCACCAGAGACTGCCTCCACTTTGCAGGACGTAGAGTGGGATGAAAAGTACCTGTGGGGCTCGTGGCAGCATGGTCCTGCTTTAGTCAGTGGGCACATGGGGGGTGGCAGACAGACCACAGTGGACAAGGAGGGTGGCAGACAGGCATGGGTGTTCCAAGCCTGCTATGGGCAGCCATGGTGCAGCTCCACTCCCAGCTAGGTGGCCTGGGAGGCGACTGAGCAGGGAATGGGGTGTCCTGGATGCATCCCTTCAGGCAGTGCTGGACAATCTGACTGCTTAACACTGCCTGCCCAGAGCTGCTGCCCCTCCAGCCAAGCTGTGCCAGCCCCTGGTCACCCCAGCTCCATTCTCCTCTGCCGTGTCAGCTGCACCTTCCCCATCCTCTGCTCCCCATCCTACCCATGCTGGGCACAACAAATATCACAGCAAAGGAGCCCCCCAGCAACCCTGGGGGCTGACAGAAAGGATCAGCTCCAGGACCACTGGGCTTAGGGTGCCTGGGGACCCTGGCAGCACCCCTGCTCCCACCAACAAAGCACTGAGTTCTGGGACAGCTTCTGCATCTATTTATTTAGGAGGCTGAGGGGTGATCCTGCTGTGGGGCAGGGTCCGGCTCAGTTCAGCTGGGAAGGATGGGAAGGGGACACCACAGAGTGGGGATCAGAGCCCGGTGTCCACCAGGTCTGGAGGACACGAGGACCCTTTAGCTGCAGACAGGGCAGACAGACGAGCGGTCAGAGCAGGGCAAAGCCAATGTGACACATAGTCCCAAGGCAGGTGGGGGGCCCCCAGTGGGCTGCGAGTCCCTTCTCAGGCCTGCCCATGCTGGGAGTGAGTCACGGCTTCCCCTGGACACACTCACCTGATGGCCTTGGTGCACTGGTCTGTTGGAAAGCAAAGACAGGAGTGAGTGTGCCATGGGCAGCACCCTGAGCCCCCGCACAGTGTCCCTGTACAGAGGGGCTATATGTGCCACCCCCTGCCCTCAGGGCACTCACCCGACTTGGGCAGGATGGCCAGCATGTCCTTGGTCAGGCCCATGGTGGGGATGAGCTCCGTGAACTTCTGCAGGAGCTGGGGGCTCACATCCTGCGCCCTTGCTGCAGCCAGACACACAAAGTGGGAGCTGGTGAGTGCAGGGGGTCCTGGCAGCCAGCCCACCCCAGGGGTCCAGCTACCACAGGGCAGAGATTAGACCCAAGGGAAGGGCTAAGGTGAAGCCACGAAGGTGCAGGGTGGACATCAGGCAACCCACAGTGCCCTGGGCTGGCAGCAAAGGGGCACAAGCCCCTTGGGATGAGTGGCCCATCTCCCTGGGGTGCTATGGGGTGGCTGACAGGGTTGGGGGTCCACAGCTGGGCTGGCACACTGCAAGGAGGTCTGGTTAAACCAACAGCCAGCCAGAGATATCTTTGGTAAAAGGTTTCATTCACCCCAAAATTAATTCTCTGGGTGCTGGACATTGGGTACTGATGGTGGCCCTGGGTGGTAGTGGAGAGCCCAGCCCCCACTGCCCATCAGTGCCCCCATCCCTGCTGGGAGCTGTGGGTGCCCATCCCCACTCCGACACCCACTGAGGAGCTGCAGGGCAGTGCTGGGCTCCGTCTCGCTCTGATGGACCTCGTGCACGATGGCATAGTGGCTGTAGTCTGTCTCCATCACCAGCACGTCCCTCTTCTCTTGATCTGCTAAAGGACACCAGACGTGCCCAGTTGGGCAGTGTGGTACAATCTAAGCCCTCCTGGGCCCCACTGGGGCTCACAGCTCACTGCTTGAGCCCCAAAATTGCCTGAGGGGAGTATGAGGAGGGGCCCCTGTGCGATGTGATGGAGCTGGGTACCCACTCTCAGCATGACCCCTCGCTGAGCAGAGAAGGCAGAGTGGCCAAGCCCACCTCCCACTGCTCCCCGGGCATGGGAGGCTGGGGACGCCCACCCTCTGTTTCGGGGCACCCACGGCTCCGCCCACCTGACCACACGTACCCGTGTAGCGCCCCGCCTGCCCGCTCTGCTGCAAGAGCAGCTCAAACTTTTGGCATTGGTCCAGCCTGGAAGAGGAACATGGAAATGGCCAACGTGGCTGGATGTCCCGTGGGAGGGTAGGAAGGCAGTGGGTGCGGGGGGGAGCCCAGCCTGCCTGGGGGATGCACTGGGGTGCAGGCAGAACTGGGCACCCTGGGGTGGTGGGTCTGGGGGAGGTGCCATGGGGGGGAGGAGAGTCCCTGGCCCACAGGGGACACGGTGAGCAGGACAGACACTCACAGGGGCCAGACCAGCTTCATGGCCAGGTCCCCCTCTGGTGTGAAGCTGATGGTGGTGATGGATGACTTCATCCCGTCCTTCATCTTTAGGAAGATGGAGCAGTTGGAAGCCGCGGCTGTGACATACCACATCCCTGCAAACTGCAGCAGGACATCACCAGTGGGCTTTGGGAAAGCTGTGGGTACCTGCTACCTTACAGGGGCACCTGTCCCCCACCATGGGGAACCCCCTACCCTGTTGTAGGAATCTGCCAACCTGCAGTGGGGAACCTGCCACTCTCTGTGGCAACCAGCCAGCCAAACATGGCCACCTGCCACCTTCCTACATGCAGAACACCCTGCCCTGCCCCATGCCAGGAGGGCAGGAGAGGCGTTTGGTCCACATTCACTGGGGAAGTGCCACATGCTCAGGGACATCACAGCCTCAGGTGCTGGTGTCTCTTCAATGGGGCCACTGCTGGTGTCCCTTCAGCTGGGGGCTGGGGGTTTTCTTCGGCTGGTGCTGGACACAGCAGCCCTAAGTAACCCATTTTTTCACAGGCTGTCCTGGAAGCTACTCTGGTATCAGGTCAGAGATGGGACCAGAGGGTGCCTGGGGGTGCAGCAAAGGCCCCCTGCCCCACCCAGCCCCTCCAGCCCGGGCGGGACATGCCTGGCAGTACCCACGCTGTTACCTTGTCGGCGTCGAAGTCTGGCTGCACTGGGACCTTGGCCCCCACCTGCAGCAGGCAGAGCAGGGCCAGCGCCAGCCCGGGCAGTGCCACCGTCATCCTCGCTCTGGGGTGGATGTGGAGAGGCTGCACCCACCTTTATAGCCCCCACTGCTGGCAGCACCCCCGTCCGCCCTACCTTTATGCAACAGGTTACACAAGAGCAGGGATAACCTGTACCCGGGTTAGGTGACAGTGCTGGCCCTGTCCCCACCCGCTGCCCGGCCAGAATGAATGCAGCCTTGTGTGAGACCCTGCCCAGGGCACGCCAGGACTGGGTGCTGCCCCATGCCCTCTGCTGTGCCTGGGGAGGGGGGAGCTGAGTTGCCCCCAGGGTCCCCCTTGCAGCTGTTCCTGCTGGTTCCAGGGTCTGGCAGTGATGGGACGGATCCCACTTCAGGATCCTCAGTGCCAGAAGATGGTTGTGCTGGTGGTTTTAGCCCAGGCTGAGCCACAGCCTAGTGCCCCCAGAAGGGGTGGTGACTTCCCAGGCTGGTGGCAGCAGGCTCAGACCCCACTGCTGTAGAGGGTCCAGGCTCATGGAATGGAGCCCGGGGGGGTGAGAGCTGAGCCACATCCAGCACTCACAGATGTCCCTCTGCTTCATGTCCATCCTTCTCCAAATTTTTGGAGAACCCCCCTGTGATTGCCTATCATCCCATTCCCACACTGCCAGCCTGCTCTCCAGTAGAGAACCAAGGCAGAGAAGCTGGGGGAGCCCAGGATGCCCAAGGGGGCAGAGGGGAGCGGATTCCCCCAGTAAGTCCCAGCCTCAGGGACCTCTTTTCCTGGGACAGGGCCCTTTTGGTGGTCAGGCAGCACCGTGGTGTGGGGCTGCTAGTGCACAGAGGGTCTCAGCCCGGCGGCCCCATGGCCGAGAGCTGGGGTCAGCCCTGACACTGAGCCCCAGCCCCACCAGCCATACTTCCCCCTCCCCACTGGGGCTTCCCCACAACAACCCAGCAGACAAGGGTTGGTTTTATATGGGCTTTAATGGGGACGGGGGTACAGGTGTGGGGTGTGAAGCCAGGGAGCGAAGGCTGCTGCAGTGCTGTGGGGTGCACTGGGGCTGGGATGGGACAGGGTGGTCACCAGCTCGCGGCACTGTCGTGGCTCTGGCTGGCAGCAGCTGGGGTGATCACCTGGAAGAGACGGGGGGTGAGCACAGCTGAGCTGGGGGAGACAGGGGGACACACTGGGGATATAGGCCCAGCCAGCACAACCCTGAGTGGGTGAGCACAGACTGCCCAGGGCCTGAGGCACCCCACAGGGCCAGGATGGGGAATCCCTCGTAGGGGTAAGGAGAGGAACAGCCTGGGGAAGGGCTGGCGAGGCACTGTCGGCTCCGTGGGATGCAGTGGCTCTGAACACCCCCGACCCTCCCGCAGGGCTGGTCTGACCCCCAGCAAAGGCAGGACTTACCTAGGCAGCATCTGCCATGCATTTGTCTGTGAGAGGAAGAAAAAGGGGAGATCATCCTCAGCCCCCCCCAGGAACCATGTATGGGGGCACCCCATGGATGGCCCCACACTGAGGCAGGAACAGGCCAGGAGGGTCTCCTCCCTCTCAGCCCCCTTGGGGTATCTCAACCCCTGCTCCCCACCACCCTCCCTGTGCCTCCAGCCTCACCTGTCTGGGGCAGGATGAGGATCTCATCGTCTGTCAGGCCCTGCTCCCTGGAGAACTGGGTGAACCTCTCCAGGCGCTCAGGACTCAGCTCCTTGGTCCGGCCTGCAGCCAAGAGCAGGGTGAGGGGCAGCCCCACCAGCACGGGGGCACGGGCAGCCCAGCAAGGGGGTCCCAACCCAGCCATTATCCCAGAGGTCACCCCAGCCTGGGAGATGGTGCTGCCTTTCTCCCATGGGAGAGAGAGACGTTCCAGGAGGTCCTGGGGGCTGTACAGCATGGGGGCACAGGGCAGACGTACTGTAGAGCAGCACCATGGTGGAGGGGCCTGTGCTCTTGGAGATCTGGGTGGCCACCAAGGCATACTCCTCATAGTTGGTCTCCACCACACGGATGTCGTGCTTGCTGCCCCAGCCTGTGGGGGACAGGGGAGCACAGCTCAGCCCCAGGCTCCAAATCAGCCCCAAGGCAGAAGCAGGGACAGTGACAGCAGGGCTGCCCTGTGGTCAGGGGGCACTCACGGGGGCTGGTGTAGCTGAACCGCCCTGGCTGCTCCATCTTGGTGTAAAGGCTGTTCCTTGTCACGCACTGGTCACCCCTGAGATCACACACAGCATGAGCACAGCACAAGGATGTCAGAGTGGTGGGGGGATGTACCAGTGCCCACCCCCAGCACCCCCTCCCCACTCACTCTTTCCCCATGCCCATACTTAGGGTAGGTGGAGGTGACTTCCAGGTTTCCATCTGCGGTGGTGGAGATGATGGTGGTGCACATCTTCATTAGGTGCCTCTTCTCCTTGAACCAGTTAGAGTTGGAGGCCAGGCCGATGCTGTACCATCTCCCTGTGAGCTGCACACAACCTCCACTCAGTCCCAGAGGGGTGCAGACCCTGTCTTGCCCCTCAGGCCCCCACCAGCCCCAGCCCAGGCCATGTCTCTCTCCCCTGGCAGACCATTCCCCATAGCAGGATGGTGTCCTCGGGTCCTCATCCCCCGGGAGCTGCTGCAGCTCTTGGCAACCACAAAACCCAGGGGCCATGAAATCCCTGTTTCATGACGTGCCCTCCATTGCTCAGCACCTGGGTGTTTCCTCCCTCCTTGCTCCCACACTGGCAAAGGTGACAGGACCGTCTGGCTCTGAGATGCCATTTCTGTCCATCTGGGTGCTCAAGGAGGAGTCAGGACCCTGGGTCCAGCATGGCCCTAGTCCAGTCCCTGGGGTCAGCATCACGGTGCTCTCCAAAGGGAACTGCCAGCCTTGGAGAGGGGCTGTGCTAGCATCACCCTTGCAGAACATCCCAGATGTCCATCCTTGCAGGAAGTGCCTCCATCCCCATCACCTCCCTTGGGTGGCTGTGGCCCCCCAGGACCTTTCCAGAGACAGAAGGGTACGTGGGACACCTCGGCAGAGCAGTCTTTGTTTTTTGGGGGCTCTTGGCTGGGGTCTCTGTCAGGGAGTAGTTTCCATGTCCCATCTCCATGCTGACTCTCAGACTGAGATTGCTTTTCTCAGTCTTCTCTGTAAGATCCCTGAATAATTACACCCATTCCATGGCACAGCAGCAGCTCAGACCCACACCTAACCCATAGTTCTGCCCCACAGACTGGAGCTGGGATGCTGGATCCCCTCCAGAGCCATCAAAACCAGGTGTTGGGAGGTCCTCAGGATGGGGGGCTGTGTGTGCACCAGTCCCATGCCCTCCCGGTGCCAGCCTGGCCCCACATCCATCTGCACCACCCACTCCACATATTTTCAGGGCAAGAATCCCCCAAAACACCCCAAACCTCCAAGCAGTTGATGCCTGCTGGGATGGGTCACCTTGTCCTGCTGGAAGTCGGCTTGGATGGGAATGCTGTCCTGGGCATGCAGTGCCCCGAGCAGGGCCAGCCCCAGGACGCTGAGCAGCGTGGCCTGCATGGTCGAGCCGAGCCGAGCCGAGCCGAGCCGAGCCGAGCGAGAGCTGGAGGCAGAGCTGCAGCGCTGCAGCGTTCGTCCAGTCCCTATTTATGGGCAGGCGGTGCGGGGCCCCCCGGGGGGCCAGCCCTGCCTCCCCCCGTGCCGTTATGCAAGCTGGAGCGGGGCTGAGCGCCGAAGCCAAAGGGCAGGCAGGGGATGCTGCGAACGTTGCCCTCCTGTTGATACGACGTGTTTGCTCCGGGAGCCAAATCGCTCCGCAATGAAAACAGCCCACGGCCCTCCCTGCCGCCAGCGCCGCGGCCGGGGTCGGCAGTGGGGGCTGCCCCATCTGCACGGAGTAACCTCACCCGGACTCAGAAAGGGGCTCCATTGAAGTGGAGGGAATGCCCGATGCCTGCCCGGTCCCAACCCGACCCATGGGACTTGGGGACCTGTGTGTACTCCTGTAGGACCCCCTGCTTTGCCCTGATTCGAGTCCCTGCATCACCCAAGGAAGAATCTCGGCTGGCCCCAGGACCCTTGGGAGTGTCCCACCAAGGCGCAGCTCCGGTTCATCCCACTGGCAAGCTGGGGAGCCCCGATGCTCAGCTCCCTGGGCACCAGAACGCAGCCAGATGGACCCCAGAATTTCACATACCCCCTCCCCCCCCACCCCGCACCCTGTGCCAAGAGGGGCTGGAGATGCCCTTCCCTTTGGTTTGGGGTCACCAGCAGGCGCTGAGATGCTCCCCCTTAATCTGGGGACCCCCCTGCAGAGTGAGGGGAGGGGATGTATGCTGGGTGCCAGCAGCAGCACCCGTGGGTCTGGCAGGGTTTGGGCAGGGCTGGCCGTGCCGGGCAGAACCCCAGCCCCGCGGCCCTGCCAAGGTGCTTTACGTAAGGAGAATGTTTTCACAACAGCTGTTTTTCCCCTGACAGGCCCCCCTGCACATTCCCTTCCCCACACCCCGCTGTGAGGCCGCCCTGCCCTGTGCACCCCCGCGCCTGCCCAGCCCCGTGGATTTATGAAAACAAAACAAAAGCTGAGCCAGGCAGGACTGAGCATCACGAGAGCCCAGCTGGGGCCCCACATGCTGGGCTGGGACTCGGCCTCCCCAGGGGGCTCTCTCCATCGGGCACACAAGCAGGGAGCACCCAGGGGTGTCACTGTCACCCAGCACTGCAGCAGGAACACAAAGGCCCCCCTGCTTTCTGGGTACCCCCAGCTCCCTGCCCAGGTGGCAGGAGGGGGTGCCTGATGGGTACGGGTACCTGGGCGGTGCCCACTCTCGCAGCTCTCCTGGGTGTGGCAAAGCTGGGAACCAGCCCAAAGACCTGGGTGGCAATGCTAGGTGCAGGTTCTGGAGCACAGGGGCATGTGGGGGCAAAGGGGGCACCGACAGTGGCACGGTGCAGGGTAAGCAGAGCTGGGGGGCAGGATGGGGTCCCCACGGTGGCTGGACACAGACTCTTGGACACAACTTGGGTGTTTGCACCCAGAAATGGTTTAGCCCCCACCACAGATGGGCTGAGATGGGACAGTGGGCACAGGGTATGTGTGGTCCTTGGGGACCAGCCCAGCTCCCCAGGGCTCTCTCCTTGCCTCCCATCACCCTACCACAGTGCAGCCACCGTGGGGTGCAGGTGGGCACAGGGCAGAAAGTGAGCTGGACCCACCACCTCAGGCTCTGACAGCCTCAGGTGGTGGCCAGGGGGTCTAAGAGCGGGGCTGGACACCGCTAACCTCTACGTGGATGGTGGGAACAGGGCTGGCTCTGGGCACATCACGTGGCGTCTCTTACATAATTCCCTGATAAACAACATGTGTTACCAGTTCCCGCTCCTATTGCAAAATGCCAGTGCTGGGGGCAGAGGGCTGCTGCCTGCCCCAGGGGCTGCAGAGGGCTGGGGCCCCCCACCCGCCTGCTGAGGGGTGCTCCCCGTCCCCTCCCAATGCCAGTGGCAATGGACACCGCTCACCTGGCACATGTGGCCTCAGCCAGGCTCCACACACAGGGAAGAGGGGTCCGTGAGGGGTTGCAGCATTAACCCTGGGGCTCTCCTCTGGTCCAAGCCCCTCCAGCAATCCCAGCCTGGCTCTCCAAGGGGTACTGGCTGTGTGGGCAGGGTTTCCCCTCGGGGAACACGCTCCCCAGGGCTAGGGCAGGGGAATAGGGCGTTTCCCTGTCCCGGAGGCCCTGGAGATGGGAAGCAGAAATTCTGTGGGGCTGAGATTTCCTCCTCTGCAGTCCCTGACGGATATCCCAGCTTGCTGGGGGAAAAGGCAGATGCTGTGCTGGTGCCCAGTGCCCCCCAAGTCTGTGCCCCCCACGGCCCCAGGCATTGCCCTCAGTGCTGGGTGTTCCCTCGCCCCAGCCAGACCTACGTGCCCCACATCCCAGGAACCGCCACAACTCCTGCCTCGGGGTCCCATGGCTGGGGCAGGGCTCAGGGAGAGGATGAGAGGGCTGTATGGAAGGGGGTTGCACATCCCCCAACACCCCCCTGGCACACCCCCATCTGGGAGCACATCTCTAATTCAGAATATTCTGTGATGCTGTGATTCCAGGGCACTGGCAGCCCAGGACGGAGGCAGTGCTGGCCTGGCTGGGGCAGACCAAGAGGTGACTGGCCTGGACAAAGGCTCTTCTCTGAGGTGTTTATTGGGGTGTTGCTGGCTCCTGCAGGACACTGGTGCAGAGAGCACAGGGGTGACACAAGCTGAGAGGGTGCAGGACCAGGACAGATGGGGCTGCCAGCACACCTGGAGGCACTGGAGAGCCCCAGAGCTGGCTCCAGGGCTGTGGTGCAGCAGATGGGGATGACCAAAGCACGGCTCAGACCCGCATGGCCATGGGCAGCTGAATGAGGTGAGGGCTGAGCTCTGGGGAACCCCCGGCAACTCCATCTGCACCTACAGCTTTGTTTCTGGAAGGAAGAGAAGTGCTGAGGGGCTGGGGGGTGTCCAAGCCTAGCACCTGGCCTGGAGACCCACCTGTGCCTTCCCAAGCACCAATGACAAGTGAAAGAGCTGTCTGCAGGCACCCAGCCCTCAGCCCAGGGTGTTCCTGTGCCAGGACACCCCATCCCAGACCACCCCAGGAAACAGCAATATAGACCCATCCATCCCAGTGTGAGCCATGTAGGGGTTGAATGGGGTTTGCTTTGCCAGGATGCACCTCATGCCCATCCTGGGTGATTCTTTGCCACCTCCTCACCCCAAAAGGGCACAGAGAGACTCTGTCCTGAGGGATGGTCTGGCGTGGCTGCCCCTGCCAGGCCAGTGCCCCCATGCTCCTGGGGCAGGACCACACGGCTGTGGTGTGGTGTGGGTCTGGCCCAGTGTGCCCAGCCCCCAGCCAGGACAGGCACACCCCACTGGTGCCCAGTGTGGGGCCGAGCCTGGCACATGGGGGTCCCAGCACATCACCCAGGATCCCCAACTCACCATCAAGGACGTGAAACTTGTCTGTGGAGTTGCAAAACCCTGCGAGAGACAGAGCCTGGGGGGTCACCCTCCCTGGGACCTGGCACCCCCCACCCTGCACCCCCAGGACACTGCGAGGCACAGCCCTGGTCCTTGCATCTCTGCCCCTGGGGTGGCCACAGCATGAGGACAGACCCCACGTGTGGCCCCGCTGTGGTGACACGGGGCCATGAGCTGCTCAGACCCCTGGGGATGTGCCTCCCCCTCCCCACACTGGAGGGGCTGGACCCCAGCCCCTGATGCTGGGCCCTGCCCCTGGGTGCAGCCACTGCCATGGGGTCCCCTGCTCCCCAGAGACCAGGTGCCACTCACCGTAGGTGGGGAAGTAGTAGGTCACATCCTCGCTGAGACCCACAGCCCTCACGTGCCGTTCAAACTTGTCCACGACGGCATCACTGACCTGGCTGGTCCGTCCTGCAGGGGGGGAGACACTGTCAGCGGCCCTGGGCCCTGCCTGGCCCTGTCCCAAAGCTCAGGGTTCTGGGGGTCTTTCAACTCACAGAAGTGAGTTCCTGGTTTCCCCCTTATCAGCTCCCCCCTCAGCCTTTGGGGACAATTGTCCAGCTGGGGAGTGACTCTCAGGAGACCCTATTCCCATGTCTGGGTCCTCTGAGGCTCAGGCTACCATCCCCTGAGCCCAGCACGGGTCTCCCACCCCTGTCCTTCACCTGCCACGAGCCCCTGAGCCTCCACCCACCATAGAGCTTGACAGAGACGCTCTGGTCCTTCTGGTAATAGAGGATGGCAAAGCTGCTGGGGTCCATCTCACCCACCACCACATCCACCTTGCTGCTGTGCCCACGGCCTGGAAAGGACAGAGAGTCCTGGTTAACCCTGCTTAGCCCTGGCACCATGCAGGGCCTTGTTTCACCATAAACCAGATGTGCAAGGAGTGAAAATCAGGGCCAGAGTGGGGCAGCCCCACAGGCACCATTCCCCCCTGCACCCCCCGAGAGGCACCACCCCACGGCATCACCTGTGATGGCATCTGGCACTTAGAGAGCCCAGCAGTAAGATACTGGGAGGGCACTGGGAAGAGGGACACTGGTACCAAAGCCCTGCCCTGAAGAGCAGCTCCCCTGCCACCCCAGCCTGGTGTCCCTCACCCTTCAGCAGGAAGCGTCCAGGGGCCTGCGCAGGGAGGTAGCGCTGCCTGATTTCCCAGCACATCCCATGCCTGCATAGGGAGAGGAGGAAGTGTCAGCACAGGCTGGGGAGGATCCCCCCAGGTTCCTGAACACCCTGAGTGCCAGGGCACACATGGTATTTCCTTGGGACTTTGTTTTCTCCCCAGGGAAAGAGATGTCCCCGAGCCCTGTGGAGACATCATGAGAGATGCTGAGCCCCAACACCTGCTGAGCCTGAGGGGGTCCCTGACCCCTCCCTTCAGCACTGAGCCTGGTCAGACCCTCAGGGCCCATCAGGCCAGGGGGAAGTGCTCACAGATGGGAAGATCCTCATCTTCAGCTGTGCTGCCCCTGGGGTGGCCCCAAGAGCCAGCAGTCAGGGCACTAGCACTGCTCTGACCTACCTGCAGAGTTCCCATCCCACCCAGCGTCCCCCATCCCAGGGCACCAGTCCTGCTGTGACCTGCCTACAGCACCCCTGTTCCTGCCTGCAGCCCCCCTGCCCATTGTTACTCACAGCTTCTTGAGGGTGCTGATGGCCAGGCTTTCTCCGTCCACACTCACCATCGCTGTGGTGGCATCCAGCTGGTGGCTGTGCTCTGCCAGGTGGTTACAGCGGGAGGCCACACTGACCAGGAACCACTTCCCTGCGAGCTGCACGGCACAGGGGTGGCACCATCTACAGAGCCACCAGCCCAGGGCACCCCCAATCACCCCAAGCACCTACTATACCCTCACTTGGCACCGCTGTCCACAGCCTGTCCCTCGGGGTGCCCCCAGGACACGACTGCCCTCTGTGACCCGGTGGGTAGGATGGCAGGGCAGAGAGAAGCCTGGCACGGGGATAGGCTGGGGGCTCTGTAGGGGTGTCAAAGGCACCTGCCCACGGCTCACACTGCCCAATGGGCTGCGGGCACCCCCGTCCCACGCCACGTGTGTGCTGGGTCTCACTCAGTACTGCAGCCCCAGCTCACCCCAGGCCCCAGAGCGACCGTGGCTGCACCCACAGCTGGGGTCTGTCTGGGTGAGCACAGAGGTCCCTCCGAGGCTCCGGGCCCGTGGGCAGCCCTGCAGGCAGCGCTGGGGCTGAGCTGGGCTCTGCCACCCTGCTGTGTGCGGGGACACGGGGGTTTGAGCTGGGGGACGGGCTGGGAGGCTGAGTCTCGGGGAAAACAGAGGGGAACGGGAGCCCCCGCACTCCCTGCAGCCCCTCCAGTGTGGGGTCCCGGCCCAAACCCTCACCTGGGGAAGGCTGAACCCCTCCTGAGCCGGCACCTTGTCCAGCGGGCTCTGGGTAGGGAGCGGCCGCCGCCCCCGCGCCGTGAGGAGCAGCCCGAGCAGCAGCAGCAGGGAGCGCAGGAACGCCATGGGACGCTGTGCTGGGAGGCGGCGGGGCAGGACTGGGGCAGGACTGGGGCAGGAGAGGGGGCTGGACAGGGGAGAGGACAGGGGGCAGGACCGGGGACAGGAGAGGGGGCAGGACTGGGGTCAGGACAGGGGGCAGGAGAGGGGGCAGGACACGGGACAGGAGAGGGGGCAGGACCTGGGGCAGGACTGGGGTCAGGACCGGGGGCAGGGCCAGCAGAGGGGCCCGGGGGGAACCGGGCCGGGCCCCGCCCCCGGGCCAGTCCGGGTGGGCGGGGCCTGTTCAGGTGGGGCGTGGTGTGCCCGAGGGGGCGGGGCCTGGCCGGGCGGGGCAGCGCTGCCGCCGCGGGAGCGATCGTGCCGCACTCCTCTCGCTACGCCTGGGGCGTGGTGGGGAGCTCTGTGCTCGATTTGTCGGGGCTGCGGCGGGATGCGGCGACCTGATTGGCGGGCAGGGGCGCGCCCGGAGCGGCGGCCGGAAGTGAGGGGGGCGGGAGCAGCGGAGCCGCCGAGGTGCGGGGAGACCGGGAACACCGGGAGTATCGGGAATAGCGGGAACGGGGGGGACCGGGAACACCGGGAACACCGGGAGTACCGGGAACACCGGGAATAGCGGGAGTACCGGGAATAGCGGGAACGGGGGGGACCAGGAGTATCGGGAATAGCGGGAGCGGAGGAGACCGGGAACACCGGGAGTACCGAGAATAGCGAGAACGGGGGGGGACCGGGAACACCGGGAGTACCGGGAATAGCGGGAACGGGGGGGACCGGGAACAGCGGGAATACCGGGAATAGCGGGAACGGGGGGGACCGGGAACAGCGGGAATACCGGGAACGGGGGGAACGGGAACACCGGGAATACCGGGAACGGGGACAGCGGGAACGGGGGAGGGGCCGGTAACACCGGGAACGGGGGGGAACTGGGACAGCGGGGACTGCATGGGGGGAGCGGGGATACCGGGCCCAGGGAGTACCGCGGTCCCGGTGCGGTCCCTGACCCTCCCCCCGGCGCAGGCGGCAGGATGCCACGATGGCGGCGGGCGGGCCCCGGCTGCCCGACCCGGTGCTGTTCGAGATCTTCCTGTACCTGGACCACAGCGACGTGCTCTCGGTCGGGCTCGTGTGCCGGCAGTGGCGCGCCGTGGCCCGCGACGAGTTCCTGTGGAAGGAGCTGTTCTACCGCTACTACCGCGTGTCCCGGGACGTGCCGCGGCACCCGGGTGAGCTGCACTGAGCCCCCCGCCCGTCCCCCCGGCTGGGCTGTTGTGCTCGGGAGGGCTCTGGGGCTGCCCAGACCCCTCAGAATCGGGGTCAGAGGGCTGGAAATGCCTTTCCCTCCCTTTCACGGGAAGGAGATGCTTGGCAGCTGCTCTCAGGGGCTGCAGCCCAGAGGGGTCCCGGCAGTAGCAGGGGGTCACCACCGTGGCTGGCCTGGGGTCTGTGGAGCCACTACTGGCTTGTCCTCATGAGCTCCCTGCAGCCCCTGGCTGGAGTGGGCACTGCCACAGCACCTCTGGCTGTGCAGGAGCACTGTGCCTGTCTGGGGGTGTGGCCCTGGGGTGGCACTGGGAGCTGAGGCAGCAGCTGCCCCGCTGTGCCAGGGCAGGTGGGGCTTGGTCTGAGCTCACAGCAGGAGCTGAGGGAGCCCTGCAGGGCCACCCCTGGTTGAGCTGTCAGAGGCTCCAGGGTGGCAGTGATGTGGTCACAGCTCTGTTCCCTCTGAGCACGCAGAGCTGGACGCAGTCTGGTGCAGCCAGGAAGGGTGGCTGCACTGTCACACGCGGGGACAGGCCCTGTCACACGCGGGGACAGGGACCTGCCAGCAGAGCCCCTGCTGCCCCCAGCAGCCTGTTCCCAGTGTGCTGCAGGGAGCTCCCAGCAGGGGCTGAGGGAATTGGTCCTGGATCAGGAGTTGTAGTGGCTCCAGAAGGGCAGGAAGGAATGCCAGGGATCAAGCAGCAGGAGCCCATCCCCCTGCACCAGGAACACCAGAGCAGAAGGGCTCTAGGGGGAGGTGGGATGTGGATGGGATGACTCAGACTGCATGACTTCACTTCTGCAGACCCTGGGAGCTCTGTCGGGCTTGGGATGTTCTCTCTAGGGTTTATCTGAGACTCTTTGACCAGCCTTGTTCCCTCCCAGTCTCCTGGAGCTGGTTAGTCAGCTGCCAGCCCTGTTGTTGAGCACTAATTAGGATGGAGCAGTTGGTGTAGCTCAGTAACATATTCAGGCACCTCCCTGGCTGCTGGAGCTGTAGGCACCCTGCAGGAGGCAGCAGGACAGGGACAGCTGGCAGGCCTGGGAAGGGGCTGGAGAGGGAGTTTGGGGAATACCTCTACCAGCCTGCCCGCCCCTCACAGCTCCACGGCTGGGGGAATGTATCCAGTGGGTCTATAAGGGGACATGTTGGGGTTGCTTGGCCAGGTGGGGCCTGTCCAGGCTGTTTCCCAGCCAGATGGGCTGGGCCCAGGAGGTTCAGAGGAGCCTGAAGTGCCCAGGCTGTGAGCAGCAGTGGACGTGCTGATATCAGCTGGTCCCTTCCTCTGGGACCAGGTGCCTCCTGGGCTGCAGCATGTTCCAAAAAATCCTTCAGTCCTGTTCAGTGTCACTAGGAAAGTTGGCCCTTATCCATGTACATGTCTAATCCTCTTTGCTTCTTTGGGATTTGCTGCTGCAAGAAGTTTGTAGGCTGCCTGGCTGGGCCCTTTGTTAAAAATCTTCTTTATTTGTCTCTCCTCTGGCTGTCAGTGGGATTGCTGTGAGTGTACCCCAGGCTGTGCTGCTGCAGGGCTCCTCCTCTCCTGGCACGCTCTGTCCAGCTCCCATTCTTCTCTCTCATTTTTTCAAGTCTCTTACCTCATGGAGATGTTTTTTTTCTGGTCCCAGACCCTTTCTGGAACTCTTAATTCTGCATTAGAAAAGACAGAGATAATCAATGCGGAGGCAGGTATGGTGAGGAGCAGCTCCGCAGCTTCCCTCTCTGGTTGGTTTGATTGTGCTGGAGCATGTCTGCCTTCAAGGACTGTTTTTACCTGAGCAAGGTTTTGGTCTGACAGCTCTGCCCTGGCTGTTTCAGCAGGGGCTGTGCTGGTTTGGAGAGCAGAGGTGTGGAGCTGTGTGGGTACTGGCAGAAAGGTGCTTTTTTTTTTTTTAGGGAAGCTACTGAGGAAAATGCTGAGTGCTGGTACCTCAGCTGCAGCCCTGGGTTGGTGCCCCAGCAGAGCTCCTGGCATTGCTCACAGGAGGGTGGTTTATTAAAGCCTGCTGCCATGTTTAGCCTGGCTCTGTGCTCCCCTCTGCTCACACTCCTGTGCCGTGCCCTGCTCTGTGTTGCAGCTGCTGTCTCCTGGTATGAGGAGTTCCAGAGGCTCTACGACACCATCCCTTGCGTGGAGGTGCAGGCCCTGAAGGAGCACAATGACCAGGTTTTGCACCTCAGCTTCTCCCACTCTGGCTGCCTGTTTGCATCCTGCTCCAAAGACTGCACGGTCAAGGTAAAGTGGCAGCTGCCCTGCCCAGCCCTTGCAGATGTGGCTCAGTGGGGCTCAGCCCTGAGAGCAGCCTTTGGGAAGGCTGTGGAGAGGAGAGGTTTGACCAGATGTCCCTGGACTCAGGCTGGCTCCTGCGGATGTTGAGCTGTTCTCAAAGCCACAGAACTAATGAGTTTTGCAAATGTACCCTTGAGGGCTGTAGATTCCACTCCAGCCCATTTGTGTGGAGGTGGCCAAGGTGCCTGCCTGGCTCTGGTGCTTTCTAGGTGCAAATCAGTGCCCTGTTGTGACCTTGGTCTGACAAAGAGTGGGGAGATAATGATCCACTGCAATAGATGTCTTGCATAAGTGGTTGTCCTGGGAGGAATCTCTCTGAACACGTTGGAAACCCAGCTGTGACAGCAACATTTACTACCTGAACACCCTCTCTGACCAATGGAGAGCAGGTCTCCATTTAGCCCCTCAAAATTTTCTGTCAGGGAAATGAGGAATTCTGACAGGAATATGGGGACTGGGAGGCAGTTAAATGGGGTTTGTGATATTGTTTGTTTTTCACATCCTGGTGAGTGCTGGCAGAACAGATAAAGTGGAACCTCTCTCAGGCTTCTCAGCAGTTTCCTGCCTGTGCATTTCTCTGTAGATCTGGAGCAATGAGCTGGACATCTCCCTGCAGCATAGCTCCAACATGAGGCCATACAACTGGAGCTACACCCAGTTCTCCCAGTTCAACTCTGATGACTCCCTTCTGCTGGTATCGGGTGTCTTTGTGGGGCCTCACAATTCTTCCTCAGGGGAGATCGCTGTGATCAGCATGGGTAAGTGCTGCCTTCACTAGGGCTCCCAGGAGGGGTGAGTGCTGCCTGCTGGGCTTCCCTTCTTCTTAGAGTGGCCTTCACCTCAGCTTGTCCTGACACCCAACACCTGAACTAAGGGGTTCAAATCACAGTTTTGGAGGGGACAGCCTTAACTCTGCTTGGGTCACCACGACAGCACCCCAAGGCAGCATGGCTTGTGTTTAGCCTCACTTACCTTCTGTCCTGTGTGACAGTCTGGCAAGGGTTATCCACCTGACTTGAAGCTCCTGTTTCTGTCTCATGTGGTGCTAGGCATAGAACTGTAGAACCCCATAACATTTTGGGTTGGAAGGGGCCTTAAAACTCATCTCATTCCTCCCCTACCATGGACAGAGACACTTTCCACTATCCCAGGTTGCTTCACAGCTTCTCTGGGCAACCTGTGCCAAGTCCTCACCACCCTCACAGGGAAGGATTTTTTCCCAATATCCCCTCTGCCCTCTGTCAGTGTGAAACCATTCTCCCTCGTCCAGTCCCTCCAGACCCTTGTCCAAAGTCCCTCCCCAGCTCTCTTGGAACTTCTTTAGGTACTGGAAGGGGTTCTAAGGTCTACCTGGAGTCTTCTCTTCTCCAGGCTGAACACCCCCAGTTCTTTTAGCCTGTCTCCAGAGCAGAGCAGAGGTGCTGGATACAGCCCTCAGACGACCTTTGGGATCTCACCCTTAGGTCTCCCATGGCTTTCTGAGGGGCTGTCACCTGAGCCTCTTTCACCTCTTCTAGTGCAGCCCTGTGCATGTGGCTAATCCCCACTGAGTTCCCTCTCACCATCTCTGTGTCACAGTCTCACTGTGCCAGGAATCAGGAGTGTCCAGCTGTCTTGCTGGGAAAGGCCCTGAGCCCCAGGAGTAGGAGTGAAATTCCGAATGTGTTTAACTAATCCTTGTCCCCTGGGCCCCACTCAGGGAAAGGCTGGGAGGTTGGACTGCCCTGTGCTCTGTCAGGCTACCCTGTTGTTTTGATTTCCCTTGTCAAGGTCTCATCACACATCTCTCTAGAAAATAGAAATAATGTGTCTCCT
Source organism: Myiozetetes cayanensis (assembly GCF_022539395.1). Taxonomy (NCBI): domain Eukaryota; kingdom Metazoa; phylum Chordata; class Aves; order Passeriformes; family Tyrannidae; genus Myiozetetes; species Myiozetetes cayanensis. Next base: position 137,277 of record NW_026087765.1, on the reverse strand, counting down.
TAGCAGTGGCTTGGAGCTGGGTGGAGGTTGGCAGTGCTGCCTCAGTGCCTGTTCTGCAGAGACCCGTCCTGCAGACAGGCCCTGTTTCTCCAGGACCCTTGCTGGGAGTCATTGCCTCTCACTCATGTTTCCGCTCTTCCAGAGAACTTCACACTGCTTTCCAGGGTGAGGAATAAACCCTACGATGTGTTTGGCTGCTGGCTGAACGAAACCAACTTGATCTCAGGCAATCTGCATCGGATTGGGCGCATAACCTCCTGCTCGGTGCTGTGGCTGAACAATGCTTTCCAGGTGAGCTGCCTTCCTTCCAGCTCCACAGGCAGTGCAGCTTCCTGTGGGCTCCTGGGGGAGGAAAAGCTGCAGGGAAGGATGGCCCAATCCTCCTGTCATCCCTGTTTGTCTCCTCTGACTTGTCCTCAGGATTCTGAGCTCAAGGCAACCCTCGCATGAGGCTTCTCCACGCTTGGTGTCATGGTCCCTACTGTAATATTCTGACTCTGCCCTCAGATCCCATTAACTCTTGCCCCATTAATTAGGCTGAGGACTTGACTGCAGTGCCCCAGAGCATGCATTGCCTAACAACAAGGCTGCTAAGGTCCTTGGTAGCTTGAAGCTGGGCCTGGGATGGCTGTAGCCTGGCATGTGTCCTAACAATGGCCTTTCTCCCACTTGGTTGCTCGGGGCATTTTTCCTGGGAGCTGGAGCAGGCTGAGCTGATCTCAGCCCTGCCTGGTCTTGCTGAGGTTTCTCAGGCCCGGTGCTGTCTCTGATGCCATGGTGAGACCTGGAGAGCTGTGTGTGCTGGCCTTAGACTGCTCGTTCATTCCCTGGCACTTGGCAGTCGTGTTCCTCTTCCATGTTTGGCCTCTGTCCCAATGTCACAGCTGCACGTCCCCATGTTTTGTGTTTTTAATGTGGTGCTGACCCCAGGTGAAATCCTCTGGTAGCAGAGTCTCTTCCCACAGCCACATCTCCATGCTGCACTGACCATACAGCATTAACCCTTCCAACCCTGAGAGACCAGGAAGGTCCTGGCCCGTGATGGGGGTGTGGGAGCGCCGATGTAGGCTGGGAGCAGTGAGGCAGGGAGGGACCTGCTTCGTCCTGCTGCGGGCTACAGGCACACTCTAGGAGCACGAGGGTCCTCTGCCACTGCTGCTGTGAGCCAGAGGGATCCTACTTCATGCTTATGGCAGAGGCCTTGTCCTGAAATCCTCATAGATTATAGAACGTGGAGTATCCTGAGTTATTAGAGACCCACAAGGATTGAGTCCAGCTCCTGACCCTGCACTGTAAAGCACCAGTTAGCACCAGGTGGTGACCTCAGGCTGGGATGGCAGGAGGGCTACTCAGCCTCTGTGCTCCCCAGCTCCACTGTTGCCTGCCTGCAGGACTGTTTTGCCTCGGTATGTCTCTGTCCAGGATGGGAAGGAACTCAGCAGAGCTGGCAAGCCTCGAGCCAGTTCTTGTACTGGTGCTCCACACGCAGTGTGAAAGGGTTGGTGGTGGCTGGTGTCCCTGCACTGGCTCAGGTCTTGGTTTGAACTGTGGGAGTGATGGGGGTGGTTCCTGCTCACTTCTCCCCTCTGCCTGTAGGGCATCGAGTCTGAGAACGTGAATGTAGTGAAGAGACTGTTCAAAATCCAGAACCTGAACGCCAGCACCATCCGCACCGTGATGGTGGCCGACTGCAGCCGGTACGATTGCCCGGACCTGCTCCTGGACTACGAGGAGCAGCTCGCTGCTTCCTCCACCTGCCCAGTCTTTGATCTCGGCAGTGACAGCGAGGAAGAAGAGGCCAAGCCCAAGCAGGCTCCAGAGCCAGCCGTACAGGAATTGCCGGGTGCCGGGGGCGTGCCGGCAGAGCATGGGCTGCAGCAGTTCTTTGATGATATCATGGGGGGCCACATGAGGCCTGCCATGACTGACACGGAGCTGGAGACAAAGGTGGCCGAGCTGTTTGTGCGTAACAGAACTAAACCTCCTGAGCCAAACCTGCTCCCCACGGACAGCAATAGCAAGACTAAGTACTTAATCTTCACCACAGGATGCCTCACCTACTCCCCGCACCAGATAGGTAAGGCTGGGGCTGAGCCCGGGGCAGGTGGCCAGCCTGGGGGCATGGGCTGCAGCTGGGCTCTGGATTTGGGTCCAGAAAAGACCTGGTCTCTCTGCTGCCTGTTTGTGAGACATGAGCTGCAGTTTGCTCAGGGTTCTGGAGGGGGTTCCACCTCACAAGCACTTACTTGCCTGAGGGTTGTTTTGTTGCTGCCAGGATGACACGTGGCCAAAGTCATGTTGAGGGCTGAGCAGAAGATGAAGAAGGAGTTTCTGGTTTAAGGACGCAACCACGAGCTGGTGCAGGGGGAGGGCATGGCTTGCCCTGGGGGAGGTGTGTGGAGGGACCTTGGTCCTGTTCTCGTGTGGGGATGGAGACGGCATCAAGGCAAGACCGGTCTGAGCATCATGGAGTTCATGTGCATGTCGCTTGTGCAGTGCCCCCAGCTCTGGGTGTCAGTGCCCTGCCTGCCTCTGCCCCTTGCCTTCCTCCCCTCTACCTGGTGTGGAACCACCCTCCCATGGGCTTTCAGCCTCAGTGAGGCACTTGGGCACCCCTGCCTTGGGACTAGGGAGGTTTCACGGGGGGTTATTCGCTGCCCCAACCAGTGTTTCTGTGATGATGCAGCTTCCCAGCTCAGTGGGGTACAACAGACTGTGGGTGCAGCATGTGTCAGGCAGTGTCATTGCTGGGGACCTTGTCCTGGTTTAAGATGTCTCTTGCTCACCTGGGGTGCTCCTATTGAGGCACCAGGACTAGCAGAGCCTGAATTTACGGGAAATCAGCATAGTGGGGAGCAGGACCAGGTAGTCTGGCTGCTTCCCAAAGAGACCCTAAAGCTGGCAGAGAGGTAGAAAGGACCAGGTAGTCTGGCTGCTTCCCAAAGAGACCCTAAAGCTGGCAGAGAGGTAGAAAGGACCAGGTAGTCTGGCTGCTTCCCAAAGAGACCCTAAAACTGGCAGAGAGGTAGAAAGGACCAGAAACATAGGGAAGGAGAGAGCTGCTCCCAGGCAAGACTCCTACGAAGCCAGAGAGTTTTACTTCCTTTCACTGCTTGTAGAATTCCGGTCTTGATTCCCTGCTGCCAGGGTCTCTTGACCTTCCTGTGACTTGGTCCCACACCAGTACCACCCAGTAAGGTGGGAGAAGGCAGTTTACAGAGCTGTAGGCAACTTGGAGAAGAGCCACTTGGTCTTTGCCTCCTTTGGTTGGGAACGTGGCTTGGACTGAGCGAGCTCTGATCCTGTGGCTGGGTCTGCAGACACCCGTGGGGGACCTTGGCCTACCCCAACTGGGCTCAGCCCTGGGCCGAGCCAGGGCTGCACCCAGATCCCCTGGGCTGAACCAAGGCTGCCACACACTGAGGCAGAGCCTTTGGGCTCCCGAATTCCTGCACAGGCTCCCGAATTCCTGCTCAGCCTTGCAGGGCAGAGGGATTTGTTGGATGCCTTTGAACTCTGTGACTCCCTGGCTGGTGGCCAGCACAGGCTGCTGCTCGCAGGGCTGGACGCTGGCTCGGCTCCTGGCCTACCATGAGTCACTGCAGTGTCATTTGGCCCTTGCTTTGTGTGTGGAACCGGCCCCGGTGCTCCTGCTCTGTGCCCCAGGACCTGAAGGAGCTCACTCTGTGCTCACCTGCCACGCTGCTGCTGGCACACAGCCCTCTTCCAGCCTGAGGTCCTTGAGCTCCCATTCCTCGTGTTGGTGGCAAGCTGAGCAGCTTGTCCTGCTAACTCATATGTGTCTTGAGTGTGGTGCTGTGGAAGGGAGGATGAAGATGCTGGTGAGCAGTGCCAGTGGGGTGGAAGAACACGGGTACTGTCCCGAAGGCCCTGGGCTACCCAGGCTCAGAGGCAGGGGTGTTGGGAATGGCCTTTGACTTGAGGTGCATTGATATGTCACTCCTGTCTTGTTGGGCTGCAGGAGAGGGTAAAATTCAGGGTGTTGTCAGCAATTCCCTCAGAGGGCTGATGGGATGGACTAAGCCATCTTCCAGCTCCTCCTGGACCTGCTGAAGATGAAGCCTGTGTGTGCCCAAGAGCTGCTGAGGTTCACAGGGGTCCTCCAGGAAGCTCTTGGAGATGGCTTGTGTTTGAGACCTCTGGCAAACAGAACTGGAAAGGGACAGGGCTTGATCCATCTCAGGTGTCTCCTTTAGTCAGGAGGTTCAGAAGCTGCAAAGCACTTGAGCGCAATTTGGGTTTAAGGGTCTGTTCTTGGAGCTTTCTGGAACTGACTTGCACTTGGCAGCACTGAGGGAGAACTGCCCCAGCCAGTGCATATGCTGGGCTTCTCCAGGCTGGATACTGCAGGAATGGGCCTGACCTGGGGATTCATTTAGGAGAAAAACCTTTCTGCAACAGGTGTGTCTCCCGGGCCAGCGCAGCCTCCTTGTGCTTCGGAGCTGGACTGGGGCCAGTGTGGCTGTACCCACGGGTGCCAGGCATCTCCCTGGCTGGGGTTGGATGCGCCAGCGTCTCGCTCACAGGCAGGGTCCTGACCCAGAGCCCACTTGGAGAACTGAAGGAGCCTGGCCAGGACAGCAGCCTTGTCCCAGTCCTCAACCAGCGAGCTGGTTCTCCCTTCTTAGCAGCACCAGGGGAAGTCTCTTCCTGAAACCTGGGCACTCCCCCAGCCCTGCTGCCTGCTAGCAGTGGCCTGTGGAACCACCTCCCTCTGCTCTCTGTCCCACAGGGATTAAAAGGATCCTGCCCCATCAGATGACAACGGCCGGGCCGGTGCTGGGGGAGGAGAGGCGCTCAGATGAGTTCTTTGACTCCCTGGATCACGTCATTGACATCCACGGGCACATCATCGGCATGGGCCTGTCCCCTGACCACCGGTAAGTGTGGGGGGCTCCAGCCACTGCCAGGGTGGGCAGGAGATGCTCCTGAGCTCTATGGGGTGACCAGGAGAGGAAATGACTGTGGTGGATGGAGCAGGTGCCAGCTCATCCTGGTGCTGAAGGTGCTGAGCATCACTGCTGGTTGCAGCAGGAATGTATTCCTGAGCCAGCTCATGACAGGGTCAGGCCTTGTGAGAGGGGAGGAGCTGCCCACACAAATGTGTCTTGTTCTTGAGGCAGATTGCCTGTAGAATCCTAGGATAGTTTGGGTTGAAAGGGAGCTTAAAATCCATATAGATCCCACCCCCTTGTCCTGGGTAGGGACACCATCCACTACACCAGGTTTCTCCAAGCCCTATCCAACTTACCCTTGGACACTTCCAGGGATGGGGCAGCCACAGCTTTTCTGGGAAACCTGTGCCAGGGCCTCACCACAGTGAGGAGAGTTTCTTCCCAAAATCCCATCTAACCCTGCCCTCTGTCAGTGGGAAGCCATTCCCCCTTGTCCTGTCCCTCCAGTCCCTTGTCCAAAGTCCCTCTCCAGCTCTCTTGGAGCCCCTTTAGGCCCTGGAAGGGGCTCTAAGTTACCCTTGGAGCCCCCTCCAGGGTGAACCCCCCCAGCTCTCCCAGCCTGGCTCCAGAGCAGAGGGACTCTAGCCTTCAGAGCATCTCTGTGGCCTCCTCTGAACTTGATCCATCAGCTCCATGCCCTTCCTTTGATGGGGCCCCAGAACTGAAGGCAGCACTGCAGGGGGGTCTCACCTGAGTGGGGCAGAGGGGCAAAATCCCCCCCGTATTTGCCCACAAGACACCCCCATCCATCCTTAAAGATGGGTTTAATGGGATTAAAGAGGTGTGACCTGACCCCTAGAGCCACCTCCCAGGTGTGGCTGTCCTTTCCAAACATGGCTAGGAGTGTTTCAGAGCCTGTTCCCCTGTTTCAGCCTGGATTTCAGCAAGTTGGACTGCAGGCTCAGTGCCTGCTGTGCCGGGGGCTCTGTGAGCTCTGTGGCATGGTGGGGGTGACCCCTCCCTGCCCTGCCCCAGGTACCTGTACGTGAACAGCCGGGCCTGGCCGCGGGACTGCGTCATCTCCGACCCGATGCAGCCGCCGCCCATCGCTGAGGAGATCGACCTGCACGTGTTTGACCTGAAGACGATGAAGGAGGTGAAGCGAGCGCTGCGCGCGCACCGCGCCTACACACCCAACGAGGAGTGTTTCTTTATCTTCCTGGACGTCAGCAGGGACTTTGTGGCGAGGTGCGTGGCAAGTGGGCGGGCAGGATCCTGACCCTGCATCCGCAAGGGCCTGGGGCCGTTGCTGCAGGACAGCTGGAGTGAGCAGGGCAGGGAACGGGGTGGGAAAGAGTAGAGGGACTGAATTGGAGAATGCTGATAAAGGCTGTCTGTCCTGCTCCTGCTGTAAATCTCTGAGAAAGGGTCAATCTGGGGTTGTGGTGTGTTTGGTGGTGGGTGGCAAATGCTCTTCTCAGGGGCTGCAGGTGTTGTGGGGGCCCTGGATCCTGAAGGGAGCTGCCTGCACAGGGTGAAGCTCTGGAGGGGGGAACTGGAGCACCCTCTGCCCCCATCCCTGTGGCAGGACAGTAGTGGCAGTGGCAGGGCTGCTGGGCTGACACCCTGACCAGTGTGACGCCCTGACTGGTGTCTCTCTGCCACAGCGGGGCAGAGGATCGGCACGGCTACATCTGGGACCGGCACTACAACATCTGCCTGGCCAAGCTGCAGCATGACAACGTGGTGAACTCGGTGGCGTTCAGCCCGGTGGAGCAGGAGCTGCTGCTGACGGCCAGCGACGACACCACCATCAAGGTGTGGCGGTCCCCGCGGGCCGTGCGCATCCGGCAGGCCACGAGGCCCCGGCCCAGGAAACTGCTCTTCTCCTGGCTCATGAACCAGAAAAGCTGAACCCAGGTACACCTGCTCCTGCGGCTTCCTCACTGCAGCACCTCCTCCGGAGCTCGCAGAGCCCTGAGCCCTGTGCAGAGATGAGCTCTGGGCACACAAATCCCATGGCTGAGCCAGGAGGAGCCCCAGTGACAGGAATTGCCTCCTCCTTGGAGCATCTGCTTCAAAGACAGACATAAGAGCCGAGGGGCCTATTCTGGGCCCATCGGGCAGCAGCTGAGCTGGTCACTGCAGGGTGGGCTCCTCACAGCTTCTCACCAGTGCTGCTACTTGGGCACAGCTCTCTGGGTGAGCTCTGGGTTTGGAGGACACTGAGGCATGTCCAGTGTGGGTCTGTGTGAGGCTGGGACGTGGCCGGCCCTGCCAGGAGCTGCTGCTGCAGAGCGCTTGGCAGGACCGTGGTGCAGCTGCACTGCCTGACTGCAGGACTCTTTTAACATAGGCGTTTTATTGTGTGTTTGTCCAAAACCTCCACGGGCAACTCATCTGACTGCTGAGGAATGCTGAGGGCCTCCTCCCCATGGTGCCTCTTCCTGGGAGGGTGGCAGGAATTAGGGGGCAGTGAGGGGGCAGAAGGGAGGCAGGGCTGGGGGCCTGGCTGGCCTCCAGTACCTGTTGATGCCTCGTTGGCAAGTGCGTGTTTATATTGCCAGTCTCCAAACTCGGGAGCGGGGAGGGCTGGTGGTAACATGGTGCTGGCTTTGCCTCTGTCTTCCTCTGCTGAGTAGCCCTTCAATAAGCTATGGATCAGGAACGTATTTATTGTGAGGGAGGTACTGTCCCATTCTGGGGCACCTGTGAGGATGGCTCGTTATCACCTCCCTCCCGTGCTGCCCAAGTCATGGCACTTTAGCTTCTCTTGGTAAGTTCTCTGTGAATAGGTGTAGGCACCCAGGGGTGCTTCAGGTATTCATTCGCTTGCAGGTGATGGGGACAGAGTTCTCCTGCCTGCAGTGACAGCTGAGTAAGCTCCCTGTCCCTGGGGCTGACCCGCTGTGGGTGGGGGCTCAGCTCCCCCAGGATCCCGCGGTTGGTGGGGCCGGTGACTTGGAGTGATTATGGACTCAGTGGTGTTCACTGTCTGTCCCTGAAGCTTCTCTCCCCACAGCAGGTACCCAAATGTCAGAGTCTAAAATGAAGCTCCTAATCTTGACCTGGCCTAGCCAGGGCCCCCAGGAGCTGCTGTCGCTCCTGAGAGTGGGGCTGGGAAGAAGCTGCAGCACAGGCAAGGGGAGGTGTTTTGGGGCCCCCCTTGGGAGCCCCAGCCCAGCCTGCCAGATAGACCTGACAGAGGTGGCAGCTCCTGTCATGATGGCACTGATGGCTTTAGCAGTCCCTGCAGCAGGAGAGTTGGCAGCCACATTCTGCTGTGCCCCAGCTTCTTCCAAAACCCCCGTACTCAGGTTTTCTGTCATGAATCAAGGAGTTCCTTCCTCTGTGTGTGTGTGTGCGCACAGGCTCCACATCCCGCTCTGTCCAGTCACACAGTGAAGGAACAGCTTCTTTCCCAACTGTGAACTCTCTGCCCGTGGCTCGGTGCAGCAGCCAGTGAGGCACCAAGGGGTTGTTTGTACTGAATTTTGCTCTTCACTCTGGCATTGAATAAATACTCTGCTAAAGCATCTCTGCAATGTGAGCTTGTTTTTTGGAGTGCTGCTCTGCTGAGGCAGAGCTGAGGCCAGGACTGTCCCAGGGCTGGGCTGGGGCTGCAGGAACTGCTGCCCAGCTTGTGGTTGCCTCCCCTGGATGAGGGAGTGCAGGCAGAGAGCTGTGAGGGGCAGGGAATTGCCCAAATCTCCTCTGCCTTCAGGGAGGAGGATGGAACAGCCCAGGGGAAGGGCAGCAGCAGTCCCTGGCAGCCTTGGGAATGCTCTTCTCTGCCAGGGCTGAGCACTGCAGGCTCCAGAACAGGCCAGGGGCTGGATCCCTCCTGGATTTAAATTTTTTCCAAGCACTAACAGGCATGGAGTAGGTGAGCAGAGAGCCCTGTTGTTGCTGGCTGGCATTCCTGTGCCACAACAGCATCCTGAGCTGCAATGCCACTGACCCCTCACAGCCTTTTGCTTCTTCTGGTGCAGCAGTGGCCACTATGAAGTGGGTGTGGGGGTTCCCAGGAGGGGACAGACCCCTCTGAGTGTCTCTTCTGTTCGTCTCTTCTACCCAGTGATTAGAGGCCACGAGGCTGCTGCTCCCCACACAGGGGTAGTCCCTGGGCAGGTGCTGCAGCTCAGGATGGGCAGAACAGGCATCCTGCAGACACTGAACTCCCAACAGCAGCGAGGGAAAAGCAGCCTGTCCCAGGGGAGCTCAGAGCTGTTACAGCTCAGGAGTGCTGGATTTGCCTTTCCAATGGTTTTGCTCTGCTAACACTGAGCCAGCACTGCTCAGTGGAACTCCAGCTGCAGATTCCAGCTCCTTCCCTTCCTGCTCCAGCCCCCCCTGGTGCTGGGCAGCTGCCCTGGGCTACAGGGAGGCAGGAGCTGGGGAGAGCCCACAGCACAGAAATCCCCCCACCCTGAGTCGATCCTGCCCCAGCGTCCAATGGTTCATACACAACAGTGCTGTTCAAACAGCTTTTATTAGTAGTTCTGACCATACCCCATCCTCAAGGAAAAATAAAACTAACAGTTCACAGTGCCAGGCTGAGATGGTGTGGTCAAAAGGGGAAAAAAAGGGGAACGCCCCCCCAAAAATCCAGTGGTGGCTTGTGCCCAGTGTGCATGTGACAGCCAGGCTGGCAGAGCTGAGCCCAGGAAGGGGCTGGACCCCTGCCTGCAGCACATGGACACAATTCCCACTGCCAGCTCTAGAGCTGCTAAAAGCCAAAAAAAGCCCAGACAGCATCAACAGCACCAGAGCTGTGGCCTCAGCCTGGCAGTGCAGGGAGGGAACCTCCATGGGCAGGAAAAGCTCCAGGCAGGGGCTGACAGGCCGTGTCCCCTCCACCAGTAGCAACCCCCTGGCCCCACCAGGGCTGGAATGGCTCAGCCTGAGCTTTGCTCGCAGTGCAGACTCTCCCACCAACCTTCCAGGCAGGTACTGGGACAAGAGGGGACCTTCTCCCACCCTGAAAGCCACCCAGATCCCCCCCAGCTGAGCCAGTGTCTCCACTCCACTCCTGGCACCACCTGGCTGGAGGCCCCGGCCCCGCTGCAGGCAAAGACATTCACATCAACTCAGAACAAGCACCCCCCACATAACACACTTTATTCACAACCACTCAGTGAGAAGAGCTGACCTTCCTCTGCCTTCCCAGGCCTTTCCCTGCCTCCCTAGAGAGCTGCAGTGGGTGGGAGCAGGGCTTCTGCTAGGCTGGATTTTCCTTCCAAGGCACAAGGTGAGAGCAGCAGCGCAGGGCTTGGTATGTCCCGTGGGACAGGATGGAGGGGACCCGCACAAAGGAAGGGTCCTGCCTCCCCCCTCCCCCCACACAGGCTCCTGTCCCCCTTCTCCTGCTCCAACAGTAGGGGCTGCCCCTACCCCTGCACACACAGGTGTGACAAGATCTACAAAGGGGGCTCAAAGACAGGGAGAGCCCCTGGCCAGCACAGCAGCCATGGCTCTGGGAGGTTCCGATCAGCCTGGAGGACACTGGGCACCACCGAGCAACCTGGGCAGCAGTAGGGACACCTCAAACAGCCCCAGGGGTAGGTCAGGACAATGCCAGCGTGTGGGGGCACAGCCAGGCCCTACAGGAATCCCTGCCAGGTCACAGCCCCTCACCTGATGGTGCCCTGGGCCCTGCCAGGGTGCCAGAGCCAAGGTGGGAACACACCACATGCAGGGTGGACTCTACAGCCATCAGGCCAGGGCTGGGCACCTGGTAGGAGCTGCTGGGGGCAGGGGGACTTTGGGAATTCCTCGCCTGCAGCCTCACAGTCCCCAGGCCCAGCACAGCTGCCACTCCCTTTCAGGGCCATCCACGGCAGCACAGAGAAGGGTGGCCACGCTCCAGCCTTACTGCCCACAGGAGCAGCACAGGAGCCAGCCAGGGCCTCTGATCACTGACTGCAGGGGTGCTCACATCCGATTCCTGCCACCAACAAAACATCTCCTGGGGTAATGACAGGGGTGCCAGAAGCACAGGCAGAGAAGGCAACAAAGCCTCAAGTCCACCCTGGCTCAGGGACCCACAACAGTTTCAGAAGGACCAGCTGGCACCACTCAGGGATGTGGCAGCTGGTTCTTCCCCACAGACACTTTCTCATGGGTGCTGAACATGTGCTGCCCGGAGGGAAGGAGCCTAAGGACAGAAAGGGAACAGCACTCTTCACTGAGGGACTTCTCCAGTCCCCAGGTCCTACCCAGGTGGCTGCTGGCTCAACAGGGGGCGGAGCAGAGGAAGAGCTCCAGAGTGCTGTGACCAGGAACCAGCTGGCCCACGACTCCCAAGCCCAGTGACAGGCAGGGACAGCTGCTGCTCGTGGCTGCAAGCCCTGCGTGAGGGCAGGGGCTGGCCAGCACTGCCCACTGCATGGGCAGACAGGAGATCTGCCCCATCCATCAGTGCCACAGCCAGAGGTGACAGTGCCCAGAACAGACATGGCAGCACAGGCACAGACAGACGCGATGCTTGACAGTGGCAAGAGCCCTGGGAAGGCTGGCGCAGCTGCCCCACGATGGAAGGGAAGCCAGCACCAAGCATCTGCCTGTGAGCAAAGACAGCTCCCAGCACGGTCCCCACCCTGCCCAGTGCTGCCAAGAGGGTGGCAGGACCTGGAACTCTCAGGGTGCACACTGAGCCCCGTGTCAGGCTCCTCTGCCGGCACAGGATGGACAGTCTCCAGGGTAGATTCACTTATCTTTCCCTATGGAAAGAGAAAACCTGCCATCCCTGGTGTTATTCCAGGCTCCCTTCGGGGCAGCCACACGTCCTGCCCCATTCCATACTCCCAGCACTCACCAACCATCCCACTCCCAGCAAGGCCTGGATTCAGGGCTCCCCTGCCCCGCAGCACCCCCTGAAGACACCGATGGTATCAACCCAGCCCGTGTTTCTCTTGCACCACGGCTGCCACACACCCTCCCTATCCCCTGTAGTGTGGAGCACCCAGCAGCACACAACTTCCAGGAACATGGAGATCTTGGAAGGAAGTCCTAGACAGTCAAGCCAAAATCCACAGGAGGTGGAGCTTGGGCCGGGCAAACTGTTGTTACTGCAGAGCACTGTGTATGTGCACTGCACTGGTACAGCAAGAGCTGCATTGGTTTCCACTGGGAGTCCAGAGAGCAGCAGTTCAGACACCCAAGTCCCTGCAGGAAATCTTCCATATCCCACAGCCTGCCAATGTCCATCCAAACCTCTCCTCAGGAAAGAGGGTTCCGATCAGACGCCTCGTTTCCACTCAGAGCGAAGGTCCCTTTTTGGGAAGGGCTTTTCCCTTCCCCTTCGTGCCCCCTCCTCGCTCTGAGACCTGCCTGAAGTGCAGCACAAGCGGGGGATGCCCCAGGCAGGGCTGGCTCCACGCTCACTGCTCCAAGGTGAGGAGGGTTAGAGGCCTGTGAGATCAACGATGGCTTTAATAAAGATGGCATCATCACGCACATAGGAATTCTTGGCTTCCATGACGGACACGGGGCAGAAGAGGGGGCAGCCACTGGCGATGTTCATCTCCGTCACGGGGCGCTGGAAGGACGAGGACGTCACGTCGGGCCGGAAGGCATCGATGATGTGCTCCCGGTTGTTCTGGTCCAGGAGCATCAGGGTGACCTGTGGGGGAAGGTGAAAACACAAGGGAGGGGTTGAATAACAGGCACAGGGAAGCCCAGCCCGGTGACCCGCTGTAACACATGCAGGCATCAGCAGCCACAGCCACCCCAAAACCGCCAATCAGAGAAATGCCTCCCAGTGGGGCCAGCAGAGAATGTCACCTCAGTGACATCCTGCAGACACCGTCCCACATCCTGCCTGTCACTGCAAACTTCCCTGTGGCAGCACAGGGCTGTGGGACTGACTGAAACCTACACCTTGCTCACAATGCCAACACCGCACTCAGGTATTTCCCTGAGCTGCTTTCCCCCAGGAAGGCAGTGCTCCCTCTCTGCATCTATTCGTGTCTGCTCAGCCTCCATGTGTTCCCCCAACCTGCAGTGCCCAGGAGCTGGGATCTGAGCTCCTGACACCAAGCTCTGAGGCCACCACAAACTTCCCTCGCTTTCAACCCCTGCAAATGCTCTGTGGGGTCCTGAACAACCCATGTCACCCCCTGCCCCACAGCACCCCTGGGGAATCCCCAGGGCAGCCAAGACAGAGTCCTTTCTCCTCCTTGCCAAGTGGGCCAGAGTGAGAGTGATGAAAGGCTTGAGTGGGTGCCAAAGCAGAGAGGCTCATGGCTGGGCACAGCGGGCTCTGCCCCAGACCCACCTTCTGGTTGAAGGGCCACCGCAGCAGCGCGTCGTTGGGTCCCTTCATCACCACGAAAAACAAGGACAGGTGGGTCCCGCGCCCGGTGCCGTCCCCGTTCAGGTACACACGCAGACACATCTTGTAGCCGTACTTGCTGGTGTAGAAAGCTGCCAGAGAGGTGCAGAACAGGAAGAATGAGGGTCCAACCCAGCACAGCCTGGCACCATAAGATCCCTCTGAAATTTGAGGGCTCTGAAGTTTGGAATCTGGGAGGAGCCACGTTTGGGTCTTAAAATACCTGCACTCCAGAGGAAAACCCAAGGCCAGGCAGTGCATCCCCTATCCTGGTCAGATGCAGAGCAGGTACTGCCAGCCCTGGGTATTTTCCCTGCTGCCTATGTGAGCACCCCAAAGCTGGAGCTCTGCCATGAGCTGGGCCAGTCCTCCTGCACCCCACTGCTGAAGGAGCTGTGGTTCATGGCTGTAACACTGGTGAGTAGGAAACACAACCTCCCAAAAAGCACCCTCAGCACCCAGTGCCCCTCTGTGCACTGGTGCCTCTGGTCGGGGCAGGGGTTCGAGCAAGCGAGCTTCAGTTCTCGTTTGGAACCCACTGCTCTGCATGGTGTGGGCAAGGCTGGGATGGGATTTTGGACACTCTCCTTCTCCAGCAATCCCAGGAATGCCTGTGGTGTGACACCAGACACCTGTGGGGTCGCAGTTTGGAAGGGGACCCACTGCAACTCACCCTCCCGCAGTGGCACAGCCCCTGCCCGTGGCTGGCCAGGCTTGGCAGCACCAGGCCGAGATCAGAGGTCACAGATGGCATTTTACTGTGGGACTCAAGTGCTTTTCCCAACAGGCCAACCAGGAATAGCAGAGACACTGTGCTCTTCCACAGCACGAGGAGCGAGACACAGGGTCTTTGTCACCATGTCCCTCTTGGCACTCCCCAGCTCATTTCCTCTGCTCCTTCCTCTCTACCTGCTTCCCCCAAAGGCTCTCAGGGCAGATGCCCCCTCTGCTAGTCCAAGGAGGATGCTCCCACTGCCATCCTGTGGCTTCTCAGCACTCCTGTCACCCTGTACATGTAAAACCCGGCAGGGAACAGAATGAAGGATGGCTCCAGAGCGGTGGGAGTATCCAGGGAAAGGGACCAGGCAGCTGGGCACCCTGCTCCCCCTAGCCCAGCAAGGGCAAAGCACAGTAGGACCAAAGCAAGAGGCCAGTAAGCCACTCCTGGATCTGATAGATGCAACTGCAGCCCCATCCCGGCCTGTCCTGGGTCAGGAAAAAATGAACCTTGCTTGTGCAATTTGCCACTTTGAACTCAAGATTCTGCCCTTTGCCAAATTCTCTGGCAATCACCGTGCCCTCATAACACAGTGAGCAGTAACTCCTCTACCTTCTCCTTAACACTGATTTCAGCTGGTATTTCCTCACCTTTAGGTTTAATGCAAACCAAACAATTACAGCTATTTCATTTTTTCATACCACCCACAGAGAGCCTGGACTTCTCTCAGCCCCCTTTGCAGATGGAACAGCAGCAATCTATCTGCTTCACTCTCTGAGACAAAAGACCCACTTCCACAAGAAATAATTGTTTTTCAGCCTGATTTTCTCAGCTAAAACTCCACCAGGAATGAGGATCTCATCTAATGACACTATTGACTCCTGGAGGAAATCAAGCCTGTTCTTTGCACTTAAAAGATATAAACCTGCCTTTTCCAGCAGCAGTTCCAGCTTCAGGCAGAGGCAACTCACATCTCTAACCCCTCTGGCCACATAAAGGATTATCATTAGCAGATTGCAGAGATCAACCAGCAACACAACAAAGCACTGGTAGCCCATAAAGTGGTTTCTTCTTTGATGAAACAGCTCATAAAAGCCCCAAGCCCTGCCACCACTGCCCAGCAGCAGCGAGGAGGAGGCACCAGAACCATGAGCCACCATTCTGGGATGAGCTGTGCACTCAGAGCACCTGAGTGATTCCTGCTCAGCAAAGCCCAACTCCTCTCCCCAGCCATTCTGCAAGGCAAGCTCCCCACTGAGCAGGGGAACTGTGTGAGGAGCTGGTTTCAGCTTACTACTCACATCTGCGAAATGCCTTCCCAAGAAAACAACCAGATCCCAACGTGCCGCTCGCTCACTGTCCCAGTGCTGGGCTGGGGCAGCCCCTTCCTCTGACAGATACTTGAACACTTCCCTAGGAAAGGTTTGGGCTTTATTTCGACATTGTCTCTTGCACAGTTATGCTTTAGGCATTAAAAATATATTTCTGGGGCTCTAATATGTATTTCCTCCCTTCCTTAACCGTTTTATTGTTGGTTTTACAGTCTGAGTATTTTAACTCTAACAAAATGGTTATGCAAGGATCGACTAGTCCAACCCCTGGATGGGCAGGGACACATTCCATTAGTCCAGGTGTTCAGGGTCCCATCCAAACTGGCCTTGGCAGTGAAGGACCTACCACAAGCTCCACACCTGCCTGAGACACAAAAGATTTTGGGGGTTTTGCACACCTGGAGAGAAGATGGCAGGAGAGCGGCCTGTTATCGCCTCCTGACGCTTCCTGGCAAACTCCGTTATCTTCCAGATGAAGACCCCGTCATAGGTGGAAGCTTCCATGTTGCGGATCTTCTCCTCCATCTCAGCCATGGCCAGGTCTTTGAGGCCGATGCTCCTCTCCAGCTGCCGGACCTGCTCAGTGGGGCACACGGAGCAGCCTGGTTAGAAATGTTGGCTGTGAGCCCGGCGAGAGCTGGCACCACCAGCACTGCTGCATCCCCTCCAGGACCGCTCCTCAGTGGGAGACTTTCTACACAGAGTACAGGGATCATGGGAGGGAGAAGCCAATTCACTGAGGCTTCCTTCTGTACCCTGACATTCTGGAGAAGATTCACTGCTACAGCTCAGAACTTGAGCTGGAAGCTTTCCCACAGACAAGGGAAAAATCCTCCCAAGGAGCCACTCCGTTGGGTGAGCAGCGCAAGAAGCGAGGATGAGGAGAAAAAGCCCCCAATAACTCAGCACTGTGACAAAGCTAAATTGAGAAAGAAAAGAACCTGCACCCTCCGGAAGGTTCGTCCCTGCCAGCTCACACAGGGTCACGCCAGTTGGGCAGCTCCCGTGCCCAGTGGTTCACTGCAAACGGCACAGCTCGGGGTGCCAGAACACTGGGAGCACTCCACAGGGACTGTGCTGGAGCAGCCTGGTGTGGGCAGCTCCTTCACACCTTCAGATTGTGCTTGGCACAAGGCTGCAGGCAGCAGCAGTGAAGGCACTCCTTTGGCAAAGGCAGCACTCCTTTGGAAAGGTCTGGAAGGCGAGCGGCCCCACGGATTCAGGGAGGTGCAGTGAAATCCTGGGTGCTCTGGCTCTTGTTGGAAAACTTTGCTGAGGAAGAACCCCTTGGTGTCTGCCCAACTTGATAATTAACACAGATCTGATGCTTTATGCAAGTCAGTTTAATTCCCAGCTTTTCCAGGGAGCCGCTGAAGGCTGGGCACAGGCACAAAGAGTATTTTAGTTCTGCCTTCAGAGTTTCAGGGCCAGGTGGTGAAGCTCTGCTAGCTCATAACAGGGAAAGGAAATAGGAAGCAGCCTCTGCTGGGAGTGCTGGGAGGCCTCAGGTCAGCAGTTACACACCTTGTTGCTCAGCGTTTCGATTTTCTCCTGGTCCAGCCGGTGCTGGCGGCTGTAGGCTTCGGCTGTCAGGGACACTCTCTCCACCTCCCGGTTCAGCACACAAACAATGTTCTCAAAGGTCACTGTTTTCCTCTCAAGGGCCTCACACCTTCCTAAGAGCTCCAGGGACCGGGAGAGCTCTGACTCTGAGCACAGGGACTTTGCTGCCAGCAGTGGGGAGTTGTTTTGCGATGAGGAAAGGGCAGGAAGGGGTTTCAGGTCCCCAGCAGCAGCCCTGAGGCTGAGCACAGAGCTCAGCAGCATGTTGAGATGCTCCGCCAAACACGTGCTTTCATGTTCCAGGAGCTTTTCATTTTCCACCTACACGAAGAGAAACACATCCCCTATTCGGCCTGCACAATTTACACTGTCACCATCCACAGAATAAATTCCTCCTCTCGAGGTCACAACACCAGTTTTAAATTAGAAAGGAGAAAAACAAAGAAAGAGATTAAAAATATGTTTTGGTGGGGGTGGTGTGGGTTTTTGTTTTGTTCTAGAAGCGCTTCAAATCACATACAGTGAGGGATGCTGGATACTTCCTCAGCTGTACACACTGTTCTGGGTCTGCCTTCCTCCACACCCTCAGAAAGACTCTCTCAGATGTGCTTGACAGCACCAAAGGACAAAGCCTCACATAACCCCCCTAGAGGAGAGATTTATATGAACATCACCAGGGGAGCTCAGAAAACTAAGTGACATGGAGAAATATGGCCTGGCCCCAGTTCTTTGCTTACAGAAACACAAACTTGTTTGGGTTGGAAGAGACCTTAAAAGCTCATCCTGTCCCACCCCTGCCATGGGCAGGGACACCTTACACTAGACCAGGTTGCTTCAAGTCTGTCTTCCTCCTGTTGCTTCTCTGGGCAGCCTGTGCCAGGGCCTCACCACCCTCACAGGGAAGAATTTCTTCCTAAGGTCTCATCTAACCCTGTCCTGTCAGTCGAAGCCTTTCCCCCTGAAAGCAGCAGAGTCTCAAAGCACTCAAGTAAGAGGAGATTTCGTTCCACAGGAAGTTCATGGGATACCCAGACTCTGCACAGCAGATGATGTGAAGTTCCATGTGCAAAAGGTTTAAAACACCTCTTTGTTCAATTACCTGAACACAATTACCTGGGCCACTTTGGGCAAAAGCAGTTTGCAGGTGAAGTGTAACACTGGGACTGAAAAGCCCCAAGGTAAACCAAGAGAGGAGCCCTTACCACCTCAGCACAGCCCACAGCCTCGAACCGGCATGGCACTTTGGATCTGCCACAGGTCTTCACGTGGTCCCGAAACTAGAAAGGAAGGAAGGAGGGAAGACAGACACTGTTAGATCTTATGTGTCCCCAGTGCTCCCTTTCCATCTCACTGACATCTAGGAAACTGAGCTGAGCTGAAGAACACCCGAGCCAAGGCTAATCACTAGCTGTCACCATGCTTGGCTAAACCTGGGCACTGCCTGTCATCAGGCAGGACTTTCACTGTATATAAATACAGCCCTGACCTCCGAAGAAAGCCTAATTCCTCCTCCTCTTGATGGCCAGGAGGTCTCACTGTTCACCTGCACATACAAGAGAGAAAAAGCAACAGCACAGGTACAAGCTGCATGTGCTGAGCAATAACCTTCCCTGAGGGCTGAGGAAAGGGAGGCAGAGGGAACAACCCCACAAAACAGGGACACATTTCATTTTGGGCACTTCACATAACACTGGTGAGGACGTGCCACAGGTTGGTATTTTTACCTCCATCCCAGCATTACATTTCTGCAGAGAGGTGCCACTGACACCCCAACACTGAGATGACTTGTTCGGGTTCCCACACAGCATATGATTAATCCAACAAGCACTGGCACAGCATCAGCTTAAGTTTGATACACCTCTCAACAGATACCAGAATTCTGTTCTGAATAACCACCAAATCCCCCACTTAACTCCTACATCTGCTACAACAGATGTCGATTAAAACTGGTTTTAAACCACATTTTTAAAGGCTTCTAGATCCATCTGGCTTGTGTAATGTGTCAGGTTACTCAGAGTTAACATGGCTGCAGATAATCAACAAGAGTCTGGAGAGATAAACGAAGGAGTTAATATTTAAACACAGGGTAGATCACCCATGGGGACCCCCGGAGCCAGCTCTTTGCAGGGCTTCAGCTCCAGCCTGCAGACAAGCAGGGCTGTACCCAAAACTCCAGCCCACTATCAAGTTGGGCTGCCCCACCAGCCCCCAGCCATGCCCTGTGCTGCCCATTTAGAAAAACTCTTTTGCTCCTCTTTTGGCTGCTGCTGTTCCCTTGCCCTGCTACTAAAAACATTTGCCCGTAGCAGGCAGGATGGTTTCAGATGAATGTGCTTTCTGAATATGTTTCCCAAAACTTTAATTTTTCAGACTTGTGAGTCTTGTCCCAGGAGGCAGCAGCACGGAGATCCTACATACATGGTAGGATCCATTAGATGGTTAATTAGAAATCAATTACTATAGCCAGAGATGGGCTCCCTTGCCATAACTGCAGGACACAATCCCAGGAGTGTGCTTTTCCCACAGAGGCTTTGCTCCCAGACAGGAGGTGCCATCAGCAGCACCGGTGCAGACCTGCAAGCGCTGGTGAGTCACGTTCCCTCACACCCTCCCAGTACTTCCAGCCCTATGGAAAGGTCACATCCACACTAACGGCTGACACTCAACCATTCCTTCCACTCCACTTCCTATTGGACTCAGTTTTCCTCCTTGTTCCCAGAATGCCAAGCTCAGCCCATCAGGACAAACACCTCCACAGCACAGGGTTGGATGGATACCTTCTCCCTGGGAATCTTCTTGCCACAGCCTTCGCAAGTCAGCGGGAATTCAGGGCAGACTTCGTCGTGAGCCTGTGAAAGAACGGACATGAGACATTTGTCTTCTAAATAAAAGCCCCACCGAGGGTGGGTTTATGTTTTATTACAGATGAGTGCTAACTCATCCTGCGACTTCCAGGTTACCCCAATTTGGGTTTCTATGTAGACTCAACCTCCATGTAAAAGCTGTTATAATGATCTTTAAAAAAAAAAAATCAAATTACTGCTTTGATGGCCAAGATAATCAACAGGATATTCCATTTATGGCTCTACCAGAAGACATGTAGGGGCAGGTTGAGTGAAGTCAGCCCCTACCTCAGCAGGGTAATTTGGATAATTTTTCCACTGTAATAGTTATCAGTCAGTTGAGGCATGGGCCCAGCACTGGCTCATCACACGCCAGGTTGAAGTGTCTGATTGTATCTTCCTATTTGGATCAGAATACCATTTTTCTAGTAGAAAGAAAAATATGTTTAAACTCTTTCATTTAGCAGTCCCTGCACACAAGCACCTGCCCCTGCAGCCAGAGCTCATGGGTTGTGTGATGGCCAGAGGGGCTGAGCACCTGATCAGGGCAACATGATCCTCTGTCCTCAGTAGACACTTGGGCAGCAATGCCAGCTAAATTGGGAATGTCGGAATATGCCCCAGCTTCTGTGTCATTTCCACACTGCCTAACCCTTCTCTTTACACACTGACCAGTTGAAATAAGGCATTGGAAACACCATGAATATGCAGATCAAAATTCAGATTAAAAGATAAGGGCACTGACATCTCCTGCCATGGCAGGGACAGAAAATATACCAACCAGGAGCATTTCTAATACAGCTGTCTGAAACAAGATGTTTGAAAACTTGTTCACATTTAGTCTCTACTGACAGAGGGCCTGTCTTGGGCCAGGGGTGGGGGGAAACGCGCACAAACTTCACCCTGTTACACATCAGAAAGTGGAAAACGAAACCATCAGTGGCTCAGCTTCGGCTTCTTGGTTACTCTCTCCTTTTTATGCTTTAAGTGACTAACCAGGCTGAGCTTCACTGCATGTCCCTGGTCACCAGCCAGCCGGCAGGGTTTGCAGCAGGCACTGCTGCCCACATGGACACTCTTCCCACATGGACAACTCTGCCTGCATGGACACTCTCCCAGTACAGACTCCTCTGCCTGTGCAGGAGGAGGAGGCCAAGTGCCTGGGCCCTTTCTTCTACCCACCTACTGCTCTCATGTGCCAGAAACACCCGATAGCATCTCCCCCATGACCCACAAAGCACTGGCAGAAGGACAGATGGTCTGGCTGAAGGAAGGAAACTTCACTGCAGAGACAACTATTTTAAAAGAGAGTATTTTAAACTTATGGTCTCCCATGGTAACATGCTGGATGTGAAACTACCACCCCCTCCACACTCCCCATCTCCCAGCATTTATCCTCCATTCCAACTCCCGGCAGCACCACACCCAAGAGCAGGCAGCCCTGCCTGCAGCACGGGAAGGAAACCAGCCCTGCTGAGCTCACAGTGCAACTGCTCTGTATGTAAATGGTTTAAGACACAGCACAGATCCAAACCTCCAGACAAACATTTCTGTATAAACAGTTTCAGGCTCTTCTGGAATCCCCTGTTCCTCCCACCCCACGTGGGTGTCAGAACATAGATGGGTGGTATCACTGGCGAAGAAATCCACCCCACCCCGGAGCCTATGAGAGCAGAGGCTGGCACTCAAGCCTGATCTGCCACACTCTACTCCCACAGGAATGGGACAATCCCTCTGTTTACACCTTTCCTAAACCCACATCTGTGAGCCTCTGCTACAGGGACGAGCACCACTGACATCCAGGCATAAGCTGGGAATGTTTTTGGGAGCTCTGGAAAGCCATAGCTGCGAGCAGGGCTAGGCAAGAGCAGGCCCTCTCCCAGAAGGAACCAGAGTGGAAATCAAGTTGGATAGGAGTCAGAGGGAGGGGACAGCCATGGAAGAATTAAAGGGGGGCTGGAAGACAACAGTCTGGTTCAGACCTTCAGGGCTACTCTCTGGTTACCTCAGTGTTGATTCTCACCCACCGAGGCACACACCAGCCTGCAGCATCCAACAGCAGGAGCAGGAAAATCAACCAAGGTTAACAGCCTGTCAGCAACATCTGGCTCTTCCTACCCAATTAAAACCAAAACTGCTGATTGATCCGCACATCGATTTCCTCGTAATAAACAGTGAGACAACCCCACAGCAGCCTGTCCATCACCCACCACCAGCAGACAAGCAATTCTCTGGAGGGGCAGCACCAATCTCTGCTCACTGAGATCAGTGACAGAACCCCAGGTAATGCCTGGAGCTGTGTCAGGGGAGCTTTAGGTTAAATATTCAGAAAAGGTTCTTCCCCCAGAGGGTGGTTGGCACTGAACAGGCTCCCCAGGGCAGTGGGCACAGCCCCAAGGCTGCCAGAGCTCCAGAAGAGTTTGGACAGTGCTCTCAGGGATGAGGTGGGATTGTTGGGTTGTCCTGGGCAGGGCCAAGACCTGGACTGGATGGTCCTGTGGGTCACTTCCAGCTTGGGATATTCTGTGGTTCTATCACAATGCCAGGCTTAGCTGCTCCCCTCTCTCTGCCTCAGACAAAAGCAAAATCTGCAGTTTAATCTCATTGCCATTTCACCTCTTAGGGCGTAGCTAAACTTGACTTCAACTATGGAAGAGGTTTCTGCTGGAAATCATTATCCCCATGCCCTGGTTGCAGAGCAGGAGGTGCCCCTGCTGCCCAGCTGCTCTGCTCGTCACCTGCCACATCCACACAGGTCCAGTTTTAAGGAGCTCTTGTAACCACACTGGGAATCCATCGGTGTGACACAGGGTTCCCTCTCCAGCGAAGTGACAAGGCAGGTGGCTGGGAAACACCACTGTTGAAGCAGCTGCAGCAAGATACCTCAGCCAGAGGCTGCAGGAAGGTCACAGCAAAGGGCAGGGCTGGCAGAGGAACGAGGGACAGAAGGACAGGCTCACAGAGAGCTGCACCCTGCAGCCCTCCTGCAAAGTCTCCTGGTCTTGGAAAGTCAGCCCGTTGGTCTGCTCTGAGCACAACCATAAGCACACACAGTTCAAGGGCCTGGCAGCTGTAATGGAGCAACAAAAATGAAGGAAAACTCCTAGGATGGCAGGGGAAAGCCAGGTGCCATGGCACAGGGCACCCTGGTGGCTGTCAGGGCTTGGGCAGTCTCCAGTGCCAGCACTGCCATGTTCAGCACTTGGCTCCTTCAGCATCTTAGTTGGCTACGAGGGAAAGGATGGGCCCATGGAATTGGGGCTGAAACACTGAAAATGGGTCTCCAGTGTAAAAGAGAGCGTTTTGAGGGAACCCGGATCCCTTGTGCCAAGAAACATAAGCTGCTTCGTGCACCTCTCCCAGTTCCCCAGGGGCTCCAGAGTCTCCAAGATGGGAATGTACGACACAAGGCAGATACTTTGGGATGTCCTGCTCCTCTGAAGTCACCAAGCCCTTCCACACTGGAGCTCCTCCTGCCAGGAGAGTCCTAAGCTGATTCTACACCAGGCCTGCTCCAACCTTTCCCCATGCAGGTGGGCTGCACTACCAGGCCCATGGTGACCACAGGCTCAGTCCTTGTGCATGGAACCAGCACCACAAGGCTGGAAAGCAGGACCCCAGTCTGTAATTCCCAGTGCCAAGTGGGAATGGGAGCTTTCTGAGACCGTCACACAAACTGGTGCCAGACACAAACTTCTGCCTTTGCTGGGACATGCTGGTGACAGATCCAAGCAAGTTGGCACCACAAATAACCAAACCTAAAAGACACTGTGAAAACCAAGGACAAAGTTCCCATCAGTAGCTGCTGTTGGCTCCAGCTGGGGGCGTGTAGGGCAGCAAGGGCACAGCAACACAGCATTCCCTCACTGCTGCCCAGCACCCACCCGAGCTGAGGATGGAGTGATGTCAGGAACTCTTGCTTTAGGCATTGGTGTTTTACTCATCAGCTTTTAGGGCTGATCTGAGAGAGGCTTTGCTTTAGGGTTTGTTGGCAGAGGGACACCACAGCAGCATTGAAGCCAAAGAGCAGATTCTGAAGGTAGAAAAGGATATGAGATGCATTTGAAGCAGCATCAGGTTTTCCATCATTTCCTAAAACAGACTCTGCCTTTCCCTGGTTGCTTTGAACTAGACAATGAGGTGGGCTCAAGCGTGAGGTGGTGGCACAATCCAGCATACTTTTTCCAAATCCTTTCATCATCACAGAGGAATGATTTTCCTAGGGAAACTCTACTCCAAAACAGAGCCAGAGCTGGACCCCCAGGGCATTTTAGATCAACCTGAGTCTGACCCTGCCCTGGCCCAGCTCCACTGCTGCACTGCAAAACTAAAAGAACTAAATCTGCTTGCCAAGGAAATTAAAAATCATGGTGCTGGACTATATTGAGTCTCCTTAAACAGTTGGTTGACATGAAAGAAAGGTTCAAAGCAACTGGGAACATCTGATTGGAGACAACTCTGCAGGTCTTCCAGGCTACAATCAACAGTCACAGTCCCAGTCACGTGAAAATGCCCAGGATGTGCTGTTCACACCCAAAGAGGTCACTACCAGAGAACAACCTGTCACCAGGGAGGGGACATCAGTCACACCACCACACTAGGGATGCCAGGCACCAGCAGGTTTGTACCAGGATCTGAATGCCCCTCTGATGGCATTTCTGCTCTTTGCTTGCCGGGTGCTGCAGGGCTGGCAGCACCAAGGAAGAACTTCTGCACTGTGAGTCCCTGAGCACTGGGACAGGCTGCCTGGAGATGGTGTGGAGTGTCCCTCCCTGGAGATATTCTGGAACCATCTGGATGCAGTCCTGTGCCATGTGCTCTGAGATGACCCTGCCTGAGCAGGGAGATTGGGCCAGATGAGCTGCTGTGGTCCCTTCCAACCTTACCACCCTGTGATT
The DNA here is from genome assembly GCF_022539395.1 of Myiozetetes cayanensis. NCBI lineage: Eukaryota > Metazoa > Chordata > Aves > Passeriformes > Tyrannidae > Myiozetetes > Myiozetetes cayanensis. The sequence goes on along the minus strand of NW_026087765.1, from coordinate 112,673 downwards.
CTGTGACAGCACTGCCCATGCTGACCCTCTCCCAGGACAACACTCCTGGAGAGAATCTCCCTCCTTTCTAGCAGCACTCTCACCAGCACTCAAAGCTTCACCTTAATCACCCAGATCACAAGGGTGGAATTCTCTCGGGTCTGCCTGACCCCCACAGCAGGAAGGGCGGTGCTGGCACTGGCTGAGCTCTGGGAGCTGCAGATGGTGGGCAGGGGCCAGGGTGGCTCCTCTGCCCCACAGGTAGTGTGGAGATGCAGGCTGTGAACAGAAGGGTTCTTATAGCAAGAGGCTGAGGACACCACTGGCACTCAGAAAAGGGGATATAAGATGTATTTCAATGGGGAGAGGTGTCTTTTATGTGCTGGAGAGGCTGAGCCTGTGGTGAGCAGCCTAATTTCAAACCCAATTTCTTTCTGCTGTCCAAAAGGTTGGAAATGCCCAAGGGGGGGTGTGTGATTTGGTTTTGGCTCCTGCCAGATACCTGGAGCCCAAGGAGCATCTGCCTGGCCCCACACCCCCCCCAGCTGTGTGCATGGCAAGGGGTTTCCTCACGGCATAGAAGGGACACACAGCACTCACCTCCACTTCACATTTGTGACTGACAGCTTTTCATTCTCCAATGGGCAGATGCCAAAACTGTTAATTTTTGGGCCACCACAAGAAGGCTGAGCTGGTTTTAGAAACGAAGAGCAGACCCTCTACAGCCAGGGCTTTCCAACCCCATCCCATGCTCTCTGGCACTCCCTGTGGCTTTATCTCCCACCACGGGCTTGGATGGAAAATGGCCTCGTGGCTGGGCAGCCAGGTACACAAACTACTGTGGGGACTATGAGGGAGGCTGGGCTGTGTCTGTGGACCTCGGCTCCAGCTCTGGAAAATAAAGATGCGTCAGATCCCTTTTACCAAAGCGGCAGGTCCTTTTGGTCACCTGCACGTGCAAGGCAGGGATTCTCCCACCAGAAAGTGGTCTGGTCCTGCTGGTCAGGCTGGAGCTGGCTGCAAACTGCACTTCACCACCAGGCCAGAACTTAGAGCCAAAACCTTCAGAAAAAGACAATAAATGCTGTACTGAGTTTTAAAGAGAAGGCTGGTCACCCTGATACAGCATCACCCTGCCTGCCACAGCATCCCGAGTGTTGTACCCCACACACACAACACTGATACAACACAGAGGTACATCTCTGGAGTGGCAGAGCCAGGTGAAGGAGCTCCAAAGACCAGCAGCTCTGCTCTGAGCAATGTGCAAAAGCCTGAACATGAAGTTTTAGTCTCAGCTGAAAATCTGCTGGGGCATTCCTGGGGTGCAGCTGGGAAGGGGGGTATGACAAGGTGATGGGGCAGTAGGAGCCCCTGGCTCAGGGCCCCCAGGGCATTCTTGAAGGGGGACAGTTTTCCCGACATGAGGTGCAGTAGGGGTTCTCCAGCATGTCTCAGTAGGAACACTGGGCAGGAAAGAACTGCCCAATTATGTTGTTCTCCTGGTCCCAGGAAGCCCAGAAGGAACATCCTGTCTGACATCACAGGCTTTGGAATAACAACACTTGGGTTCTGAGTCTTGCACTTTCCACAGCCTTCCAAGCTTCACTTACCTTGAATCTCTAAATACAAGGTGTTAACAACAAACTCAAGGAAAACACATCCCCTCCAGCATGGATTAGGCCAAGTTATCCCCACACCTGATAGTCACTCTGCCTCAGGAGCTGAGCCTGTTTTCCTAGAACTGCCCCACAAAACTTAATTTAAATACTGCTGTCAGGATTAAGCTTAAAAATTAGTTCTCCTTCCTAAACTTGGTCAATTCAAGTTCATTATGTCTCAGATAATTCTGTTTCTTCCCAGCTGAAGGGGGCAAAGTTAAATCCCCTGTCTGTGGAAACCAAGGAGAATGCCAAGGCTGACCCCCTCCACAGCCCCCTCCTCCCATTTCAGCCCTGGAGGGAGGGCGAAGAATGGGTGGGATGAAAAGCAAAAACAAAAGGTAGATGAGAACTGAGGATATGTTGATAAAACAAGAGAGAGGCGTGGGCAGCTGGAGGTACTGCAAGGCAAGAGGAGAAATGCACCAGAGCCGAGGAACCACAAACTGCCTCTGCCTGGATACCACTGGGCACATTTTGGGCTCTTTGCTTTTGCTCTAACAGGTTGGTTTTAGTTTCTGCATCCCTTCTTGGACTTTCCACCTGAATCTAAAGGCTCAAGCCCACAGACTTCTTTTCTGTATGTACATGCAGGCAGACTCATCAGGAAACCCATACAGGAAACAAGGTCACTAATGAGAGAAAAAACCCTTCAGCCCCACCACAAACTGCTTTATCCAAATGCCACTAAATATTTACAAAGGTTGAAAAATGCACTTTTAAGCCTAGACTTAAGTTTTCATATGGCCCACAGAGCTTAAAGCAGAAGTGCAAGTCATGACTGGGCAGACTGCACTCATTCAGCTTTGTACGTCCCTTCGAGAGGCAAACTTTAGTCTGCCTGAACAGAAAGCAAAACTGACATCAGCTCTAGTCATTTCTTTGAAGCTTGAGCTTTCCAGCTGCAGAGCATTTTTACCCTGTGCGTGCCCTGATAAGATTAACAAACCAGAAGTGACAGTATCTCTTGATTTGCAAGGGGGGAGCAGCCTCTCTCAGTACAACACATGATTTTTAAATTAGCAAACAATGAATTCGCTCTGAGGGACTTTCCATGTCCTGTCGGAAATAGCTCTGAGGGACTTTCCAGAGTGGGAGCGCTGAGCTGCTGCAGGACGTTACCCACAGTGTGGCAACGCTCCTGCACCAGGCAGCTCCAGGCTGTGGCCCTCAAGGCTGGGGTTAACCAGCTCACAGTACCCAGAGGCTCTGGGCCAACACAGCGTTCGGTGCCTCCTTTCCCAGCCACATGGCTCTGACAGCATGGAGACAGCCAGCACTGATTAAATGCCACAGCTCTTTGGCAGGCAGCTGGGAGGAGATAACACAAGCCATACCTTGCCTCCTCCCACCACTTCCCAGGAAAGAACCATCTTTTCCCAAGACAGCACAAAATAACCTCCTCCCTTAGGCCAAATGCCACAGGGCAGGCAGGAGAGGCAAATCAACGGTGGGAGGAACCAGCACTGCTCCAAACCCTCACACACACACAGGACTGCCCTAAGACTCACAAAAACCAGGACAGTGGAGACTCACAAACCCCTGGCAGGGGAGAGGTGTGCCATAGACCCACAAGCTATGGGGCCCACCTCTATCAAACACCCTTTGTCTGAGCAAACACCAAACTGGGGCTTGGGAAGATCAGGTGCAAAGCAAAAAAGAGGCACAGCCTCATCCATTCAGGAGCTCTTCAGCAGCTGTGTGCAAGGTTCTGGGGCATCACACACACCTGCAGCCCTGCAAGAAGTCAGCCTGATCCCAGGGCAGTTCCCTGCTCCTCTGAACTCCCAGGGGGAGCCCTGGTCAGATCAAGCACTCAAAACACTTTCAGGGTACACAGGGAGGACCTTTGGCAGCTGATGATTTTTGCTGAGCTTTGCAGGAATGTGTTAAGATTTTTCTTAAACCCAGAAAAGGAAGTTCAGCAGAGCTCATCTGCCACAGCACATTCAGCACTGGCAGCTGCTGACAGACATAATCTGGTTTAGTCTAATGAAGATGAGATCACCACAATCATTGCAGAGGGCATCAGGCTTCCGGGCACCAGCAGAAATCGAAGCATGAAGCAAACAATCTGCAGGCACCACCAACACAGTCTGAACCTTGGAACCAGGGTACACCCTGTTCCCTGAAATGCAACCCCCAAACTCTCCATGCTGCAGCAGTGTTAAGCTTTTCACCTGACATTTCTTGTCCCACATCCACACCATGAGTCTCTCACAGATCTGTGAATGGGGGTTCACAGCAGCAGAACCATTTAGCACCAACACCCTCATCTCCTGGACTGAACTCTGAGCACACAGCAGAAGGCTCAGACAGCAGGACAAGGAAGCAGAGCTCCAGGAGAACCTTTCAGAGAGGTTCAGCAGCCTGGGCTGAAAGCTCAGGCCTGATGCAGAGCTGTTGCTTCTTCCTTCCACCTTGCAATGGCATCACAGAGAGAATCCCAACTTTAGCCTCGACAAATCAAGGTTAAACCTGTTCCTGACACACATCTCAGTCACTACCAGAGCTCTGTGAACCACAAGGCTACGATCTTTACCTGGGGCAAGTGTTAGAGGGAAATAAAACCCCTCTTATCTCAAGCCCTCCACATGGTGGTTCTGCCATTCCAAGAGGGATGATAAAACTGTCCTTCAGGAGCACCAAAGCTTCACAGGTGAATATAGATTCATGTGCTATGAACCAGCCACCCACAGCCACAACTAAAACCTGGATTAAAAAGCTAGTGGGCTCCTTGAGAAGAGCAGAGGTGGAAAACCCATCCTGTCCAGCAGACTTGTGGCCCAGAGCTGCCTGGGGTGATGGGTGACCAGCCAGTGCCCAGTCCCACTGCCCTGGTAGCTATGGGGACAGCTGAAATGGGGTCATGGCCAGGCCACTTTCCCTGAGCTGCTGGATTTGAAGGAGGTTTTAGGTTCATATAACACAGAGAAATACACAACCATTTCATTCACAGCACCATTTCTTGATAGTCTTTTACAGCAGAAAGGAGCTGGAGACATAGCAGGTGGCTCCCAGCACGGAAGGGACATGCTCACAAACAAACCTGAAACAGTCTCAGTGCAGCCTGTGCCCTCAGCAGGGCTCACAAACCCTCACTCTGGGAATCTCACCAGTTTACAGTGAAGTCCAGGGATTTGACAGCTCCCACCCCACCCTCAGTGGGCACAGACAACCCCTGAGCCTTCCCCGAACACGGAGGAAAGAAGGGAGCAGACATGGCAAGCCTTGGTGTGGCCTGTACCTCGTACTCTTTGATGGTGCCCCTCCAGCTGCAGCCGCTGTTGATGCACACGGCAGGCAGACTCTCCACCTCCCGCCGCGCCGCGTTGTCGGGGAATGCCTGGAGGGCCAAAACAAGCAGACCACAAATATTACTGAGGGGTGGCAGTGCTGATCAGGACTCCTAATTCTTCCTGAAGACTCCTCCCAGGCCAGCTGCCCCATGGCAGCCTCGGAGGTGTGCTAATGGCAACCAAACTGCTGTGACAGCATCAAGTGGGGCACCTCCACACACACACAGTCTGGATTTCAGCACCGCGGAGGCCAACACAGCAGTCACCACTCCCACTGCTGAAGGAAAGGGTTCCAAGGAATAAGGGGTTCTCAGAGCCCATGTTTGAAACAAAAACTGCAATTAGTGACACCAGTGATCTGTTCATTTTTTCTTAAGGGCATTTTTCCTTACCGAACTTGTTTCCAAAATAGAAACTCCTTCTTCGTATATTCCTTCCTGGATACAGCTGGCACACTTTTGAGGTCCAGCACTAGCAGACAGAAAAATAACCATCAAGCACAACAAAAAGAAACTGATTTATGATTCAGCAATAACAGTGACTTCTGGTAACTTCACAAAATCAAAGTGCTGTTTTTATTTTTAAAACACCACATTGAGCCTTCACTCGTGTATTTCTGATGCCTATTTCTAATTCTTTTTTCTTCTCATGGTTAACCATTCTATTAAGCTTCCCTCACTTAAAAGTAGGAGTGAGACAGAACACAAGGAAACTTCTCTGGACACCAGCTTGTGCTTAAATCTCTCCCATTTTGACACAACAACCAAATGATGACTTTTAGAAGCATTCAACAGCTGTGATGAAGATTGAAGGAGACGGGTGATATGCCTGGATTGCCTTCTGAAAGGCAAAAGCAATCCAGGAAATTGTAGAAAAGGGAATTCTGAAGCAACAACGAAGGCAAGTCAGAGATTAGACATTCCCTCAGAGAAGAGGTGATGCTGAACCTCAGTGATGAAACAGCTCCCTCGCTGAGAGGGCTCCAAAAATGAGACTTGTCTCTCCTTTTTTTTCCTGAAAATACCTTTTCAAGCATTTTGTGTCCATCCTGAAGGCACAACAGTTACCTGATGATTTTCTTCAGGCAGTAGGAGCAGTAGCGGTGGCCACACTGCGCCTGGAACGGCCGCCTCAGGATGTTCTTGCAGTCAGAGCACAGGTATTTGACCTCCAGTTTAGTTCCCAGGATCTCCTTTGCAAACCCAGGCTGGTTTAGATCCAAAGAATGAGGTGGAGAAGAGTTTGCTGCTGCCATGTGAACGAAAATTTCTGGCTGTATCTCCAGAGACTAAAAATAAAAGAATTTCCCCCATTTGATTATAACAGAATGGGGGTGACTTTTCACATAAACACCTGTTACTCACAGTAACACTGGCCCCCAAACTCCACAACACTGATGTAAACCCCACCACAAGCCTGCTTTCACCTGGTTAAAAATATGAGAGGAAACTTGAACTTTAAAACTAAATCCAGAACAAAGAGACAGGGTGGACAGACCTCATAAAACCCCCTGTCCAAGTTGACTGAAATGCAGCCTGTTCAGAGAAATCACAGCTTCTGGCCCCAAACAAGGTAAAAAACTGTCCTAAAGCTGCTGATGAATACAATAAATGGCCCCAGTCCACCAAAAACCTGTTGACACTGAGTGAGGTGACCACAGCCCACCAATGTTTGTTCTCATGTCTGTCAGAAAGCACCAAAATTCTGCCCCAGCTGGTCCCAGGGACACATAGTGCAGCCCAGACTCACTGGTGATGCCCAAGCAGGCACACGTGGCTCTCCAGAAAGATGGAAAATGATGACATGAGAGGCACAAGCAAATTGGGAAGGAGGAAAAGAATAAAGTGCTTTTGTTTTGACCACTTATGATGATCTAAAGGTGCATCTCACACATTTGTTCACCGTGAGTACAGCCCACAACCACCTAAAAATGCCTAAGGGAATATATGTATGGAATCTCAGACTGGTTTGGGTTGGAAGGGACCTTAAAGCTCATCTCATTCCATCCTCCTGCCATGGGCAGGGACACCTTCCACCAGCCCAGGTTGCTCCAAGCCCCGTCCAACCCGGCCTTGGACACTTCCAGGGATGGGGCAGCCACAGCTTCTCTGGGCAACCTGTGCCAGGGCCTGCCCCCCTCACTGCCAAGAATTCCTTCCCAATATCCCATCTATCCCTGCCCTCTGGCACTAGGAAGTCACTGCCCCTTGTCCTGTCCCTCCATCCCTTGTCCCCAGTCCCTCTCCAGCTCTCCTGGAGCCCCTTTAGGCCCTGGAAGGGGCTCTGAGGTCTCCCTGGATCCTTCTCTTCTCCAGGTGAACCCCCCCAGCTCTCCCAGCCTGGCCCCGCGGGGAGACTCCACGAGCGGACACCCCGCGACCCGGGGAGGTCTGAGCCGGACCCAGGAGGGTTGTGTGGCGGTGGGGGCCGCAGGTGGAGGGAGGCCCGACGCGATCGCCCCGGTGGGGTCCCCCCGGTGCCCCCGGAGCACTCACCGCCCCTCGCTCCGCACCGGAAACGCCGCCGGCCCCGCCCCGGACACGTGGGAGCCCCGGCCCCGCCCACACATAGCCCCGCCCACATATGGCCCCGCCCACACATTGCCCCGCCCACACATTGCCCCGCCACATTGCCCGCACATTGCCCCGCCCGTAACGGGCAACGGCCCCGCCCCCCGGGGCCCCTTCACCGACACACCGGGACCCCTACAGCGACACCCCAGGTCCCCTACAGCGACACACCGACACCCCGGGACCCCCACACAGACACCCCCACACCGACACACTGACCCCGACACCCCCACACACACATCCCCACACCGGGATCCCTTCACCGATACACCGAGCCCGACACAACGACAACCCGGGACCCCTACACAGACACCCCCACACACTGACACCCCCACACACTGACACCCCGAGACCCCCATACAGACACCCCCACATCGGGACTCCTACACCGTCACCCCCACAGCATCACCCACCCCTGCACCTCCAACACCCCCACACCAATCCCTGTCACCCCAACACCCCCACACCGACACCCCCAGTTATGCTCCTGCCATACTCACTGTCACCCACTGTCAGCCCCTCAGTATCCCTGTCGCCCCCTCACACAGCCCCCCCACACACCCTGTGCCACCTCTCCTTTCAGCACCACCTCCCGATGACCCCACACCACCCACTGCCATTCCCCTGCCTCAGGCCACCCCGCTGGCAATTAACCCAGCCCCCGGAGACCCCCATCCACCCCTGGGTCCCCTTATCCATCCCCCTGGACACTCCATATCCCCCCGCCAGACTCCCCAAACACTCCCCCGGATACCCTTATCCATCCCCATGGTCGCCTCATCCACCGCCAGGGACCCCCATGCACCCTCTGGACCCCCCATACACCCCCTGGGACTCCCCATACACCCTCTGGGACTCCCCATACACCCCTCTGGACCCCCCATACACCCCCTGGGACTCCCCATACACCCTCTGGGACTCCCCATACACCCCTCTGGACCGCCCATACATCCCCAGGGTCCCCTTATCCACCCCCTGGGACCCCCTCCGCCCCGTGCACCTGCTGGAAGGGGACCCGGAGGGACTGTGGTGCTCAGCCCGGGGCACCCCGACACCCCCGCGGGCTCCCACCGGGGGACAGACACCCTCCCGCTGCACCCCCGCGTGAGAAGCCCCTGGTCCCTCGGGAGCGGCCCGGGGTGAGCCTTGGCACCCCGAGTAACTGCTGTAAGTCGCTTTTGGGCAGCGGTGAGTGCTCCCCTACCTGCGCACACAGGGCCATGGCCACCCGCGTCCCGTGTCGCCTTCCCGGGGACCCGCGGGGGGCGGAGGTCGGGACGAGCGGGCGGCGGCGGGACAAGGGCCGTGTGGGGACAGGCGCGGCACAGCCGCGGTGAGGGGCTTTTCGCAGGGGAACTTGCTCAGCGAAAGGTCACCGCGGCAGGATTTGTCACCCGGGTCCCCAGCCCGCCCGTCCCCCGAGCCCGCCTCAGCGCGGGGCTCCGGGGCGTTACCGCTGGCTCGTTTTCACCGCGGGGAATTCACCCGGGCCGGGGAAATCCTGCCCGGCCAGAGCCGGGGCAGCCGGCCCAGCGGCGCCCTGACCGAGGAGGCTGCCCCGGGAGCGCGGCTGCGAGGACGAGAACGGGGCCGGGCGGGTCGGGGCTCGGCGGGGGCTCAGGCTCCACCACGCCCTGCTCAGGGTCCCGCCGGGGTGCCCGGAGCGGGACTTCCCTGTAGGCACCGGGAACGGCACGAGCGCAGCTCCCCCGCACCGGCACCGCGTCACTCCCGGCACCGCAACAGCCCCTTTCCCGGCACAGCGCTCCGGGAACACCAGAGTGGAAAGTTCTGCGGGGCTGCAGTTCTCGGCTGGGTGATGTCACCCAGCCAAGGAAAACCCTCCTGCACTTCCTGACCTGCCCGTGACCTGGCAGCAATGCCGGGGCAGGACGTGCTGTTCCCGAAGGGGCAGGAAACAGCACCCGCTGCGGGACGGGACCACCCGAGGCTGCTCCCAGTGACGGCAGCCGGATGGGACCGGAGCACCTGGGGCTGCTCCCCATCCTGCTGTTGCTGCGCCCCGGCCCCCCTGCACGGCCCGCACCCCCTGACGTTCCCCCTCCCGTCCCAGGGCTGCTCTCCCGCCCCCGGAGCCGGGGCCCGGCGCGGTGCAGCGACGGCTGACAGATGACAGACCTCTGTGCTCTCCCCGTGCCTGATTTCCGAGCAGTGCCCAGATCACCATGCCCGGGCTCCAGCCACTCCTCCTGCCCTCTCTCATGGGGAGACTCCACAAAAACCCACCCTCGGAGCGTTAACCCTGTGCACCCTCAGTTCAGAAATGACGAGAGCAGGAGCAGCTTTTCCTGCCTTTACTGCGGGACTCTCTGGGTGATTCTCATGCAATTCAAGGAGTTTCATCGAATTCCTGAGCTGGAAGGGACCCACAAGGACCATCCAGTCCAGGTCTTGGCCCTGCCCAGGACACCCCAACAATCCCACCCTGTCCCTCAGAGCGTTGTCCAAACCCTCCTGGAGCTCTGGCAGCCTTGGGGCTGTGCCCACTGCCCTGGGGAGCCTGTTCAGTGCCAACCACCCTCTGGGGGAAGAACCTTTCCCTGAATCCAACCTAACCCTGCCCTGGCACAGCTCCAGCCGTTCCCTCAGGTCCTGTCACTGGGCACAGGAGCAGAGATCGGAGCTGCCCCTCGGGAGGAGCTATATCCCCTTCGCTGGGCTGAACCAACGCAGTGTTCTCAGCCGCTGCTCCCGTGTCCCCTCGGGCCTGTCCGTGTCCCCTCTCGGGGTCGGGAGGGCCTCGGGACCGCCCGGGACGGGCACCACGGGCCGCCACCCTGCGCGCGCTCGGCTCGTCTCAGCCGGGCACGGCCATTGGTCAGCGGATATGACAGCGCGCCGGAGAGAAAACCAATCCGTGCCGATAGCGGGTTACTGACAGTGCCAGCAGCCAATCGCAGCGTGCAGGAGCGCATACTGCCCGCCTCAAGGCTGGCGAACTAGCTAGCCAATCGAAGCGCGAGAAAGATGATTGGCAGGGCTTTACACCTATCAGCGGCAGAGACGTCACGCAGGTCGCTGCTAAGCCCACATCCCTGGGGGCCGCGCGGCCCCGCCCACCGCGCTCGCGCCGCTCCCCACCAATGAGCGGCTGGGCCCGTGACGGGCGCGCGCTCCGGCCAATGGGCGCGCGCGGCGCTGGCCCCGCCCCGTGGGGGGCGGGTGCGGCCGGGCGGGGCGGCGGCGATGGCGGAGAGCGACTGGGACACGGTGACGGTGCTGCGCAAGAAGGGCCCGAGCGCCGCGCAGGCCAAGTCCAAGCAGGTCAGCGGGGGCAGCAACGGGCGCCCGAGGGGCTGCGGGGCCGGGGCCGGGCCCGGATCCGCCGAGGCGGCGGCTCCGAGCTGCGCCGCGCTCAGCCCGCACCTTCGCTCTCTCCCCAGGCGATCTTGGCGGCCCAGCGGCGCGGGGAGGACGTGGAGACCTCCAAGAAGTGTGGGTATCCCGCGGGGGGCTGGGGGGCGGTGGGGGGGGCACCACCCGGCTGAGCGGGGCCCAACGGAGAGACCCGAGCCCCGCACCGGGAGCGGCGATAACGCCCCCGAGGCCCTGCTGGCCCAGGGCTCAGCCCGGGCTGGCTTCTGCAGAGATCCTCTGAGAGCGCTTCTGGCCGCAAAACTTAAGCTCCCCATTTTTGCAGCTCATTTCTGTTGAGAGTTTGAATGGCTGTTTATCTTCCTGTGGCGCTTCTCGGTAAAAATCCCTTGTTTCCTGTCTGAAGTAAATTCCCAGGTTCTCTCACTGCAGGGAGGAGATTCTGATGCTTGAAAATAAACAAAGAAATGATCCTTGAAGGAAGTTTAGTCAGCTGTGTCGAGACACTGAATGTCAAACACTAATGTGAGACAAAGGATCCAGCTTAGGACTTAAATACTGTAAAATTAAACAAAACAAATAATGTGGTTTTAGACCTCAGGCTTTCAGTGAAGCTAAGTACAGTTAGAATTTACTTATAAAAGGCATCAGAAAATTGGTTAAAAAACCCTTGTTCGTGCTGCCTCATACCTGAGCAAATAAGATTCAACTTCAAGTACTGACCCCCCTATGCTGCAGCCCAAACATGCGTCTGGAGTGAAGTTTGAGTATTAAATCCCAAAAGAAAAGCAAGAGCTGGCCTGTCTGGAGAGAAGTTCAGGTGTGAAGTAGGGAAAGGAGAGGGCTCTGCAGGCCTGCGCTCTGCACAGCACCACGACCAGGGCTAAGACAACATTCCCTGATGGGCAGGATCTGGGTGAGGTCAGTGCTGGTGCTGGCGTGTTGTAATCCTGACAGCTCTCTGGGATCCTGGGCAGCTGAGGGCTTGGAAAAAGCCCTTTGACACTTTTTGGCACAGCTCTGAGCCTTGATTTGTTTGTCCTTGGTTGTGCTTTTGTTCTCGCTTGGAATGACAGGGGCAGCAGGCCAGAACAAACAGCACTTCATTACAAAGAACACGGCCAAGCTCGACCGTGAAACGGAGGAGCTGCACCACGACAGAGTTTCCCTGGAGGTGGGCAAAGTGATCCAGCAGGGCCGCCAGAGCAAGGGCCTCACGCAGAAGGACCTGGCCACGGTGAGGGGCACCTGGGGCGGGGGGGCACCTCTGGGGGAGGGTGGGCACCTTTCCTGTGTCCCCTGGGTAGCTGCAGTGGGATGGTGTCATGGGCAGGAAGGTTGGGGAATGCAGCATCCCTGGTGTGTGATCTCCCAGTGCTGTCAGTTGTCTGGGAAATGTTTGCTGCTTTGTGTGTGCAGCCCTTGAGCCCCAGCTTGGAGGCAGAGCCTGCTGTGGCTGCTGAGCTGGAGGTGGGAGGCTGCTTTTCCCCCTCCCCCAGCAGCTTCACCAGTCCCGGGGTTTGTACCATCAGGGCTGAGCAGTGAGAGCTCACTGGTGTCTGAAGAAACAGCAGTCCCTGGTGGTCCTGCTCCTCCTGGGGGGGAGGGAGGTTGCAGTCTGTCCAAGATGGATGTTACCAGTGCAGGGAGGTGCCAGTGGGGATGGAGTCAGCCTGGGAACAGCACTTGGTCATCTATCCTGTCATAATCCTGTTCTTTACCCGTGTGAGCCCTGGGGGGCTGCTGCTGAGCATTTGCTGTGTTTGATACTCATCCTCCCTTTTTAGAAAATCAATGAAAAACCACAAGTTATCGCTGACTATGAGTCGGGACGAGCGATCCCCAACAACCAGGTCATGGGCAAGATCGAGAGAGCCATCGGTGAGCAGAGGGAGACTCAGTGCTGCCAGGGCTGGGAGGGATGGGCTGGGGGAAGGTATTTACATTTTCCCTGTCAGGAATGTTGCTGGCTGGAGGTTATGGTGGGTGTGGTGCCGTGTGTGTTCTGATAAAACCTGGGTTTGCTGATTGAACCAGAACTGGGAGCTCTTGTTCTTTGCACCTTCGTGCGTGGGTCTGTGTCCTGGGGATCACCCCTATGTGCTTCCCCCCAAAACCAGCGAGATGCTGAGACCCACGGAGGCCTGATGGCACTTAAGGAAGGATTTGGTGTTGATGTTAGTCTCCTGGGCCAGTTCAGATCCCGTTTCCCAGGAAGAAAGTTGATCTTGTTTGAAGTTAGTCTGGTGCTCCTAGAAACTAAAGTAGGATTCTCCTGAGCTCTGGTTCCCCTGCCCTCTTTTTCTGGATGTTCTCTTCCTTACAGCCAGTATTGAGGGAAATAAAGTTACTGGGTGAGTGATTGAGCGCTGATGGTGGTGGTCGTCTTTGTCTTGTTCTAGGCCTCAAACTGCGTGGGAAGGACATTGGAAAACCGCTGGAAACCGGACCCAAAGGGAAATGACAACAAAGCCTCGAAATCAGCTTGCTCAGACTGATCTGGCCCGGCTGGTTCTCCTCAAACACTCTGCTTATTGCCAAGCTGAACAAGAGGGTTTCAGACTTGCTTTGGGGGGGAACTCTGCCGAATCTGTACCTGCTGTAAAAAGGCAATCTTAAAGAAGCAATTTTCCTGATATTTCTTTTTCCTTCCTCCTTTTCAGAGATTGAGGATCTAAACCCCCCAAAAAACCCAGACCCTGCCTCTGATTTGCCAGAAACACGTGCATTGTGATGTTAACAGCAGCTGATGTTAAGGCACTTAGGGTGGTCTGAAATGTGATCATTTAGTTAGGACAGTTTGGGGGACAGGTGGGATATATATATTATATATAAATAATTTGGGAGAGTTGGGGCTTGATCAGAAATGATGACTCAGTTGCTATATCTCAATGAGTTTGGTGTGTTCCTTCCAGCCTGTTTTAAAGAGATCTATAATAAAATTTGATACCCTTCAATTGCCCAGGGGAGCTGCTGCATGTGACCAGCTGGTAGCAAATGTGGCTGGGCGTGACTGGAGGTGGAGCACCTATTCCTTCTGGGATTGTAATTAAAGGGACACCTGGGCTGCCTGGGATGAGGGCCAGCACTGTCCCAGCCTCCCTGGCTGTGTCACTCCTCTCCCCTGGGGGAGGGCTGCAGTTTGGCTGGCAGTCCAGGGATGGAGTCAGTGCTGCAGAGAAGAGGGGAGGCGTTGGGGTTCGGCAGAGCAAGGCAGGTGCAGGTGAAGTCTGAGCCCTCCTTACCCTGCTGCCAGCTCTGCTGGGGGCTCATTCCTGCAGGCAGGACAGGGCTGTGGGATGGTGCTCTGAGGCATCACCTAAGGGGGGCACAGCTGGGTGAGAGGGAAACAGTCTGTGGTGACTCCCTGGGAAAGCAGGATGCCCCAGTGTCCTCTGGCCGGGCATGGGGGCTGGTGGGGGCAGGACCCTGGTGGGCTGCTCGTGGGGCGGGGGCTGAGCCAGGTTGTGTGTGGAGGGCGGGTTTGGCCCTGGGCTGCTTCGGAGCTCACAGTGATAAGGGGTGAAGGCTGAGGGGAGGGAGAGGTCCCGGGCTGGGGGATTCTGGTGCAGGGTGGGGGCCCAGGCCCTGAGCCCAGCCGGTGCCTCAGGAACTTTTTTGGGTTTTCCAGCGACATTTAAAGGCAAAATATCAAGAGCCCTTGCAAGGTGTGTGGGCAGCAGGTGGGTACCTGTATACTGGAGTTGGGGCTGCCTGCTGTCCTTGGGGGTGCTGCATGGTGCCCCCCACTCTGCTCCCTTCCCTCCCGCTCACCCTCCCTAGAGCCCCCCCCCCCAACCAGCAGAAATGCTGGGCTTCCTCCCTGTGGGTGGGGTGTCCTGAGTGTGGACAGTGGCTCATGCCCGTGCAGCACCTACTGCTCCTCCCAGCTTTGGGGACCAGGACCCCACACTTCATCCCCTGCTCGGACAAGGACGGTCGCTGCAAGAACTGCTGCCAGCGCCTGCCGAAGCACAGGCACGTTTCTGTGTCTTGGAAGTTCATGTTACAAACAACAAAAATGCTTTTCCCGAGCACTTGGAGGTAGTGGTGGCAGCGGCGTGTCTCTGTGGGGCTGGCAGCCCCGCTGGTGTCACGGCAGCTCCCTGGTGCTGGGGGCAGAGAGCCAGCGGCTGCTGGAGTGTGGGGTCTCGCTGAGGAATGGTCTGCCCGGTGGGAGTGGGCAATTTCTGCTGCTGGCTGATAATTTCAAGCCTCATCCCCCTCCCTTGGCACTGGAGATATAATGACCTTGTCCTGCAAAGAAAGATAAGTGGGAATCAGTGGCAAACATGGGCTGTCTGCTGTGAGAGACCAGGATTTCTTCCACGCTGCAGTGGAGAGAACCCATGGACCAGCCCCCATTGAGCCCAACAGAGGAACTAAACCCCAAGTGCACCCAGGGGGCTCCACATCCTCTGTTGGGATTCCTCCTGGGGCTGGGGGCTCTGCCATGGTCCGTGCGCCACCAGACCTGTCCAAGGGACCCACAGCTTAAGCCACCTCTCTCGGATTTGGTTGCTGGCTGGGTGAGGATAAGCCACGTTTGCTGGACCCCCTTCTCACAGGACTCTGGGGTAGGAGCACACTCAGCTCTTTCTGGAGCAGCTGCCTGGCAGCAGCAGTGTTTCTAGGTCAGTCCTACAGCTCTGGGTCACTCTTTACCATCAAGCAGATAAGAGGCAGAGCCCTTTGCACCTCCTTGTCGTGTTGGCGGAGTGCAGTGTCAGGGGGAGCCTGTCAGCATTTGCTGAGCTTTTAAGAATGTGCTGTTTTGGTGCAGTTGGGGTAATCAGGAAAGTCTTCACCCTGTCCTTACATCTCGAAAAGTGATGTTGTCAAAGCCCTGGGGAGTGTCACTCTCCACTGGTGTCCTGCTCGCCAGCCCTCGCTGCTTCAGCCAGTACCAGCCCCCAGTAGCCACCAGTGCAACAGTGAGGAGGGCCAGGAGCAGACCCAGCACCACCTCTGCCACGAAGCTGCCTGAGGGTTTCTCTGCAGTGAGAGAAGGGAGAGGAGATGCTGCCAGGCTTGACCTGCCACTCAGAGAGCTGCCTCCAGGCTTGGCCCAGCACCCTGAGCAGTGCTGGGAGGACCTTTTGCAGTCAGAACCGGCCCCCTCCCCCGCACCTTCCACTGGCTCCTCGGGGCTGGAATGGCAGCCCACCCCGGCACTGTACACAATATCATCCAGTGCCACTGTCCCCTCCAACGGCCATCTCCGTGTGCTGACCTCAAAGATGATCTGCGAGGGAAGGTGGGACCTGATGCACCCCTGCAGGGCACCCAGCACCCCCGCTGGGCACCCTGCACCCCAGGGTGGCCTCACTTACTTGGAACTCGCTGGGGCTCTGCACAGGCACCACGCCACCCTGCCAGCCCCGGCTGTGGTGTCCCTCCACGCTCCACACCGTGCGCTGCCCTGCTGTGCTGTGCAGCATCACCCGCAGCTCCCCACTGGCTGCAAGGGGGGGACACAGGCACCCCGGGGTCACTGACCACCCAGAGCCCCCCAGAAGTCATGGGGCCCTCCCAGCCGTACCACCCTCCACTGGGACAGCAGCACCCAGCAGTTATGGGCCATCCCCACCCAGCTGGAGCTGGACTGGAGTGTCCATGGTCCTACGGGTGGGGAGGGGGTTTGCAGCCCCTGAACAAGCCCTCCACTCCCACCGTGGGCTCACGATGCCCTCCCCAGGGACAGCACCTCCTCCCCGCCCCTGTGGTGCTCACAGAGGTGCTCTGGGATGTCCATGTGGTACCAGAACCGCAGGCAGGAGTCGGTGGCAGCAGGCAGGGGCTGGCTCTCCAGCAGGGCACTGGTGCCCCCTGCACCCAGCACACTGGTGTCGAAGTGCACATAGTGACCTGGGCAGGCAGGGACAGAGCACAGGGTGTCCCCCAGTGCTGCAGCCCGCCCCTCCTGTCCCACTCCACCCCAAAATGTCCAGAGTAATGCCCAGAGGATGGCACCCCACAGCCCTGCACCTCACTGCCTTTGGGCTGAGCTGTCCCTCCCAGACAAGGAGGGGACAGGGATGCGGAGGAGCCACGCTCCCTGAAGGTATTGGGGTTACCCCATTCATCCTCAGCTGTTTTCCTCACTTTGGCCATGCTATGGTGCCCAGGCAGGGCTGGGTGTTTCCTACCGTTCCTTGTGCCCAGGGTGTGATCCTGCTCAGGGCCAGGGTACTTGGCTAGGGGCACCCCGCTCTTCCAGCCCCAGGCAAAGCTGTGCAGGTGGGGGTCCGAGGGGCTGCTCCAGCCGCACATGTCCTGCTCGAAGTCACAGGACGCTGGGAGGAAATGGGGGCTGTGAGACACCCACTGCTGCCTGGTAGGAGATGGAGCATCGGGGGGTGGGGGGGCAGCCCCCAGCCCCCTCCCCACCACTGCCAGCTTTGGACCAGACCAAGCTCAAGGCAGGAGCATGGTGTCCAGATGGAAGGGACAGGCTGTCTCCATGCCCATGGTTGTGTGCCCACATGGGATGTCCCATCTCCCCCATCTGGTCCATGGTGCCCCCCAGGGTGGGCTCTCACCTGGCTCAGGGCAGGCTCCATCTGACACGTGCAGGTCATCCAGCGCGATGTACCCATGGTCACCTCCAGCTCCCACTGCCTCGAACACCATCTGGGTAGGGTGGCACGCTGAGGCTGGCAGTCAACCCTTGTCACCCCGAGCTGTCCCCGGCACACTGCCCCATCTCACCTGCCAGTTCCCATCAGGCTGGATGGTGCCGTGGCCGCGGTGCCAGCCGCTCCCCTCCGTGGTGCTCACACTCAGCACCTTCCTCCGCACCCCACTCTGCTCCACAAGCACCCCAAGGGAGCCTGCCCAGGGCACCCACCATGGAGGAGGGGTCCAGGGCTGTTCTGTGCAGGACCCCCAGCCCTCTGGAGGTGCCCCCAGGGGTCTTGGGGGTGGTGGTGCTCACCTGGAGTCCCAGGGCTCAGCTGGTACCAGAAGGCCAGGCACTGGGTGGACGTGGAGGG
Source organism: Myiozetetes cayanensis (assembly GCF_022539395.1). Classification (NCBI taxonomy): domain Eukaryota; kingdom Metazoa; phylum Chordata; class Aves; order Passeriformes; family Tyrannidae; genus Myiozetetes; species Myiozetetes cayanensis. The sequence goes on along the minus strand of NW_026087765.1, from coordinate 94,836 downwards.
CTGGTAGGGCTGTGAGGTGAGCACAGCCCTGTGCCCTGCAGGCAAGGAGGCCTTGCCCGTGCTCACCACCATGTAATGACCTGGGGGAGAGAAGTTCCCACGCCATGGTCCCTGCCCAGCTCTGCTGCAGGGCCCTAGGGGACCACTGGGTCTGGGGTTTCTGCCCAGGTTGAGGAGTTCCCCCAGTTCAGGGACCTCCCCAGGACTGGGAAACTCTGGGTTTGGAGAGTTCCAGGGTTGGGGAGCCCTGTACAGGGTTGCCTTTTGTACATCCTGGGTAGGCAGGGAGGGCAGGCGGGACACAGGATAGGCAGGTAGGGCTGATGTGGTGACAGGCAGGACACTCAGAGCAGACAGGGAGGGCAGGAGAGCAGGGAGCGAGGGCAGGGAGGCAGAACAGTGGAGGCAGGGAGGCAGGCAGAACAGTGGAGGCAGGGAGGCAGGCAGAGGGCAGGGAGGCAGCAGGGCTCCCCAAGCCTCAGGCCATCGTGGCTCTGTACCTGCAGCGGTGCCAGTGGTGTGATCGGTTGCAGGGCCGGCCGTGGTGCCGGTGCCGTTGCTCTGTCGCTGCCAGGTGCCCTGCCCGCTGGCAGCCAGCCCACAGCCCTCTGCCTCAAAGGAGCAGGAGAGCTCGGCCCCACAGGGTCCCGCTGTCAGTGCCAGGTCGTCCAGCCCCACGTCCCCCAGGAACCCATCCCGCAGCACCTCAAAGGCCACCTGCCAGCCAGGCAGTGGTGTCAGCCCCATGCCTCGCTGGTGCCAGGGACACAGAAGGGTCTGCTCCTCACCCGGTATGGCTTCTGGCCCGTGGCAGGCAGTGTGGCCCATGCCCGGTGCCAGAGGCTGCCCTGGCTCCCCCGGCAGGTCCACAGCACCGTCTCCTCCTGTCCCTCTGGCTGCAGCTTGAGGTTCAGGGTGCCTGGGCAAGGGTGGGGGCAGCCATCCAGCACCTGCTGTCAGCATAGTGGAGCCGGCTTGGGGCATCCCCGAGAGGATTCCAGGGGGCACATACCAATCTGTGGGCCAGCCAGGAGGTACCAGAAGGAGAGACAGCGTGGGGCAGCAGCAGGGTCCTGGAGGGATGTGATGAGCCGTGCCCGCTGCCCACGGCCCCACAGACCAGAGGGGTCCACAGAGAGGAAGTAACCTGAGTGTTGGGGACAGCCAAGGTGGAGGGAACATGGATGTGAGTGCTCTGAGCTGTGCCGACATCACCCATACCCCTACCTGGGTTCATCCAGGCTGCCCCAGGTGAGCTCACTCCACAGGTATGGGGTTGCTGGAGTGCACAGGGTATGTCTTGGCTTGTGCCAAGATGAGAAGAAAGTGGGGTGCCCCCAAAGAGCAGCCAGCCTCTTACCTGAGCCAGTGGTGTGGTCAGAGCCCTGTCCCTGCCCCATGCTGTGGACCCATTTGAAGTCACTGGACTGATCCTGGTACCAGCCACACATGTCCCTCTCGAAGTTGCAGGTCAGCTCTGACCAGAGAGGTGTGGTGGTGGTGAGGTGGAAGGGGATAAGGTACTCCAGAAGCAAGTGGGTCCCCAAATGTCCCTGTTCCCTCTGCCCCCCCACTCCACTCTCCAGGTTTACCCCATGCAGGTGTCCCAGGCCAGAGCAGGATGTGGCTTCTGCACCATGGTCCTGTCCCTGGACAGGGTGACAGCCACCAGACAGCCCCCATGGGGGGTGTCTGGGGTCACTGTCCCTGCCCACGTACCCCTGGCCGTACCTGCAGCTGTGGGTGACACCACGCCGAGGTGGCACTGCTCGAATGTCACGTTGTCGATGCCAACACTCTCCAAACCCTGCAGGTCCACCAGCGCCAGCAGCTCGACCTGGAGGCACCAGCCGTGAGCTCAGTGCCTGGTAGCACTGGCAGTGCTCCCCAGGCTGGTCTCTTTGTCCCTGGCACACCTGGAATGGTCTGCTCCTCTCTCCCAGGGGGACACGGACACGTTCCCCAGCTGTGCCACCACGACCCTGTGTGTGCCAGGCCAGCTGGGTGGTGCCAGTGGTGTGATCCAAGATGTTGACAGCAAGGAAGCCTGGCATGAGAGATGGTGCAGAGGCTGTGGCCACCCAAAACTCCTGGCCACCCTGTGGGAGTCCTCCACAGCCCTGGCCCATGGTCACAGGAGACAGAGATGGGGACAAGGACGGGGACAGGGACACACCAGCTCCAGGACAGTGTGATGTGGCAAAATGGGGCTGGGAGAGGTAGCAAAGGCAGGTGGGCAGGGGGGGCTCTGGGGTGAGTTCTGGGGGCAGGAAGCAGGCAGGGCACCCCAGGGGTGTACAGGGGATTACCTTGGGGGTCACTGTGGATGTGGTAGCTCATCTCCATGGTGCAAGTGGGGCCAGACGGGCCCAGCAGAGGAGTTTGTGCCTTTGCAGCACTCACCATCTGTCCTTCTCCTTCCTGGAGGCCCAGAAAAGACCCTGGGCACAGAAACACTCCATGAGCTGAGGACTGGGATCCCACATCTATGGTAGCACCCCTAGCCCAGCATCCTGCCTGGGCATCACCCGCTGTCGTGCAGTGGTATCCACCCACCCCAGCAGAGTGGGAGCAGGAGCCCCTGCTCTGGGGCTCCCACAGTGCTGGGGAACGAAGAGCATTGTCTGGGCAGTGGGAACAGCCTCACCTGTGAGGAAGGTGTTGGGCTCAGTGTGCCTTTGTAGACCCCAGCGCAGGTGCCCCACACTGACATCGTGCCAGCCCCCAGCCCCTGACTCGAAGGTTGTTGCCCCTGCAAAGTCAGAGAATCACAGAATCCCAGGCTGGTTTGGGTTGGAAGGGACCTTAAAGTTCACCTCATTCCACTCCCTGCCATGGGGGGTCTACTTTCCACTAGACCAGGTTGTTTCAAGCCCTGTCCAACCTGGCCTTGAACACTTCCAGGAATGGGGCAGCCACAGCTTCTGTGGACAACCCAAAACTCCAGGCTCAGCCTCACCAGGCCTGGGGGCTGTGCAGCCACTCATGTACCCTGACTGTTCCAGCCCGGGGTGCCTGTGTCCCTTCCCTGCCTGGTCCCCTGCATTGCTGGGTTCATTTTGCCACCACTCCCCTCAGCTCTCACCGCAGCGTTTCTCGTCGGAGCCATCGGTGCACGTGTCGCTGAAGTCACAGGCCAGCTCTGCCGCAATGCAGCCCCCGCTGTCACAGGCCACCTCCCCTGCTGCACAGGGACCGGCACCTGCCCGGCTTGGCAGCATGACTGGAGGCTTCCCTGATGGTGAAACACCCCAGGATGGAGAGTGGCAGAGAGAGGGCTCAACAACAGCATAGGTGTCACCCCTCAAGCCTCAGTCCCCTGTTCCCAGGCACCTTCCTGGTTCATTTCCCCCACCCTGTCCCATCCCATCCCATCCCATCCCATCCCATCCCATCCCATCCCATCCCATCCCATCCCATCCCATCGCTGCTGCCACCATATGAAGGGGATCCAGGCCCTGGTGAGAGCTGCTTGTGTGACGTTTTGGCACAGGGGATGGAGTGTCACAGCCACAGTACCAGGACACCAGTGTCCCAAGGCAGGTGCTTGCTGTGTAGCACCCAGGACAGTCTGATGATGAGCAGAGGGACACGCAGACTCCATGGTGTGTCCTTTAGGGATGGTGACATGGGCACAGACACCTGGGACTGGCTGCCCATGCTGGAGCAGGGTGAAGGATGCTGCCCTCCAGCTCACCCTGCTCCTTCACACAGCCCGGTGACAGGATCAGGTCATCGATGGCCACAGTCCCCCCGCTGCCGGCCACCCCCTCGATCAGCACCTGTAGGGAAGCACCATGCCAGCAACATCACCATGGGGTCCTGCACAGTGTGGGGGGACTGGGGTGACACCAGGGAGCTGTGGGATGGGAGGAGGCAGCACCTGTTAGGGGCTGACACACTTCCCCCAGGAAGGGACTCGGTGGGAGCAGGGGATGACAGGGGTGCACAGGGTGGGCTGGTGGGGCCATAGTGGGCTTAGGGGGATGGTGCTGCTCCTGCATGCAGTTGTGGCCTCCAGATGCCTGGGGGTGCCACAGGGGTGCCACCAGGGTGCCCTCAGGGTGTCATCGGGGTACCCTCCATTCTCAGCTGGGAGCAGGCTGGGTTGTGTCAGTGGCAGTGGGGGACAGAAGCCAGGACAGTGGGAAGGTATGGGGTGGGCAGTGCGGATGAAGACACCCCAACCACCCTCCATTCCCAGTGGGGTGGTCCTGGGCTAGGGGCTGGTAGGGAGATTTGGAGGTGTGGGCATAGGGACATGGAGGTGGCACGTGCTAGCACTAGAGGCTCAGCTCTGGTGTCTGGTTCCCAGTTCAGCCCTGGTTCCACAGGTACCTACTCGGACTGACCCTGTGCCCCTCACCCTGCAGGCAGCCCAGCTCCCCTCAGCATGGCCCCAGCCCACCTTGAAGGCCTCTGTCACACTGAAGTCCACTCTCTCCCGGACCCAGCAGCTGCCCAGGTCCCCTGTCCTCTCCCTCACCAGCTGCTTGGTGGAGTTGGTCACATAGGAGATGCTGAGGCTACTGTTGGCTGAGCCGTGGAGGTGGCAGTACAGCACGAGCTGGGGTTGAGGAAGGGGATGAGTTTCAGGGCAGGGTCACACAGGCCCCTGTGCCCCACAGGATGCTCACAGAGGCAACTGGAGGAGCTCAGAGCTCCCAATGGACACCAGGAGCTGCCACCATATGAAGGGGATCCAGGGTCTGGTGAGAGCTGCTTGTGTGACATGTCACCAAAACACCCCCAGAAACCCGCTGCCTATCCCCAGTAATGGCTGATTGCAGCCCCAGCCCCACGGGAGGGTCCCCACAGCTGGGGACTCCATCTCCCGCCACCATCATGCCCACACAGGCACTGACACAAGGCCTCAGCTGTGACTCACAGAGCAGGAGCTGGTGGCCCCGAAAGAGGGGCTGCTGAGCTGAGCTGTGCTGCTGGCCCCCGTACTGGGGGCACTGTCCACGTAGAGGAAAAACCCTGTGGGAGACACCGGGAAGGGGCTGAGTGGACCCTTGAAGGTGTGTGAGTGCAGGACACCGCTGTCCAGGCACAGCTTTGAGCAGAGCCCAGGTCTGTGTCACCCCAGGGCACGTCCACCCCAGGACCTGTGCTGGGGGTCATTTGTCATACCAGCCCTGCTGTTGGTGCTGTGGTCCCGGGTGGGGAAGCCATACAAGGTGCCCAGGTTCAGGTTTGTGCTCCTGTCCCACGATGGTGGCCCAGCCCCTGCCTCCCAGCCACAGAGATCACGCTCAAAGGAGCAGTTGGTGAAGGGCTCTGTGGGGAGAAGGGGCAGCTGTGACCCAGGGACAAGAGTCCCAGCCCTCTCATGGACAGGTAACCGGCTGGGCTGATGTTACCCCTCTGCAAACCTCGGGGTGATTTTGTCCCCCCTGGCTGCACAGCTTGGGGCAGAGCTGGGGGGACCCTGCCAGCACACAGTACAGTTTTTCCCCACCAAGACAGAGCCTCAGCCCATCCGTGTGGGCAGGGGGCTGGTGGGCAGGACCCCCTCCCGGGGCCAGGGTTGCTCACCGCACTGTGTCGCGTCCTCGTCCGAGCCGTCCCCGCAGTCGTCGGTACCGTCGCAGAGGCGGGTCCGAGCCACGCAGGAGCCGCGGCTGCAGCGGCTCTCCTGCGCCCCGCAGTCCTGCTGCCCGGTTCCTGGGGCAGGGGGACACATGTCAGCAAGTGGTTGGTCCCACAGGGACATGGTGGGCAACCCCCACATCTTTTCCTGGTGTGGCTCAAGGGACAGGTTTTCATGTCCACCCCATGCCAGAGCACAGCGCCCCAAGACATGGTGGGTAATGGGAGAGCTCCCCTGGGGTGCAAAGCCCCACCCAATTCCCCCGAGATCCTGTCTCACATCCCAGCAGATGTGGAACTCACCTGGCAAGGCACAGTTCCTGAAGATGATATCATCGAGTGCCACCTCTGCCCCGCAGGCGGGGGGTTGTGTCAGGGAGAAGAAAAGCTGTGATGGGAGGACAGGGATGGCATGAGCTGCCTGGGCCCCTTGGGCTCCTGGAGCACCCCCACCTCCTCTGGTCCCAGCCTGGGGGGACAGTACTTGGGTACCGACACTGTCTCACCTGGAACGGTCCCACAATTCGGCCCGGGTAGGCGACCAGCTGGTGCCAGCCCTTGCTGCTGCGCTGGGGGCTCTGCCACAGCCCCACCACCTCGTCCCCGTATGCCACGTCCAGGCGCAGCACCGGTTGCTCCGTCTTGTTGAGCCCTGCAGGGAGCCCCAAAAGTGCCCTTGGCACTGGGCATCCCGGGGCCCTGCCAGCTCTGGGGACTGGAGCTGGGACTCCTGGGTTCCACCAGCTCTGTGTGTGGACTGCCTTGACATCCTGTCCCTGCCGTGGGGGTCCCGTCCCTCCCCACTGCCTCCCATCCTCACTGCCCTGTGCCTGGTACCCGATGCCTACCTTGGGTGCCCTCACAGCTTCCTGAGAGGTGGTACCAGGCTCTGATCTCGCACGTGACAGCTGCTTCCCGCATCTCTGGTGACCTGAGCCAGGCCGTGGCCACAGTCTTTGCAGGGGGAGACACAGTCACCAAGAACCAGCCTGAGGAGGGTAGAGAGCAGAGCAAGGGCTGCACCCCCATGGGATGGCACCGCAGCTCTGCCAGCACCACTCCTGCCCCACCACGGGTCTGCTCCATCCCCTGTACCCTACAAGGGTGGATGTCCTCGCTCCAGGGCACCCACAGCCCAGTGGGGTGGTGCCATGGGTGCCCAGAGAACACTCACCAGCCAAGCAGCTCCCACTTACCCAGGTCAGTGCCCACGGTGTGGTCTGAGTGAGGCCCTGTGCCCCACATGGCCAGGTTGGCCCGGCCCCGCACCCATCTGTACATTGAGGTGCCCACGTCCTGCCAGCCACAGTCACCATCCTCAAAGTCACAAGTGAAGAGGGTGCCCAGCACTGCTGAGCCCCGCAGGTACCCTGAGGTTGGGCAGATGGGGGGTTCAGGGCAGCTCTGGCACCATCCTGGGGACCTGTGCCCACCCCATGGATCTGCACCCACCCTGGGGGACCCTGCATCCAGCTTGGGCACCAGCATCACCCCAGGGACTTGCACCCACAACACCCTCCACTCCATTGTCTGCTGTCACCCAGGAGCAGGGCCTGAGAGCGGGTCTGGGGAGCGTGGGCACCCACCACACTGGTTCTCGTCGGAGCAGTCACTGCAGTCACAGACAAAGTTGCAGAGCTGCTCAGCTGCGCTGCTGCAGCTGTTGATGATCACAGACCCGCAGGGGAGGACAGTCTTGGCTATGAAAGAGATAAGGGAGCTGAAAACCCTGTAGGGAACCAGGCATGTTGCCCATAGCAAATGACAGAGGGCACACACATAGCCTGCAGGGGATATTTGTCTGAGCACTCTGATGGGAGGGGGGAGCAGGTAGCACTGAGCTCTTCCTTGGATGGGACCCCCTGTCACTGCCCTGGCACTCTACAATCTCCCACACTGCCATCTCCCACTGCCAGCCCCACTCCTGGGCACCCTCGGGGTTCCAGAGCCCACCCAGGCACTGAGCCTGCTATATCACAGTCCCAGCCCCCATTTGGGGAGAAAGAGGAAAATCTGGGCATTTTCTGTCCCATGCTGAATAAAGCCATTGGTGATACTCAGCCCGGCACTGGGAGCTCCAGCACTTGCTCACCCTGGGAACCCCATGTACCTTCACCAGCAGAGCCCAAAGGAGGGTTTGGCTGGGCTGTACCTGCCCCGGTGCCCCCAGCCCGAGCAGCACAGCCCTCACAGAGCTGGAGATCCCCACGGCAGCCCAGGTTGGGGAGGCCCAGCGTGGAGCAGCCAGCACGTTCCCTGCCCCTGGCACTACCCCCGTGTCGGCAGAGCTCACCCAGCAGCACCAGGAGGACCAGCACCTGCCCGCCTGCAGCCATCCCTGCACCGCGACAGCGAAACGGAGCTCGGAGAGGCCACACCGTGAGCCCCAGGCTGGAATCTGCTCCCTGGGATCTGCCCGTGTTGGACTTCAGCCCCGCCGTTATCGGCTCCCGGCCTGGCAGAGGGTTTATGGCGAGGTTGTGCCGGGCTGTGACAACACACTGTGGTCCTGCCACCCGGCACGCTGGCACTGCAGCAGCGAGCTGCCAGCCAAGTGTCCTAGGGAGACCTTCAGCTTTCCCCCACTGAACCCCTCTTCTTCAGCCCCTCTTCTCACCATGGACAAGACGCTGCTCTGACTGGGACAAGGCACAGCAGGACAGGACACGCACTGGCCCCTCGAGGGATGAGGCCACTGCCTGCCAAGCCAGGGATGCTGCCAGCCCGGCAGGAGAAGCTGGAACCTACGCCAGGGACACGGTGGGTGTGCCAGTCCCCTGGGCTGGATCACAGGGAGAACCAGTTCCCAAGAAAAGGAGCAGTGGGAGAGCCTTTGGATGCAGGGTATAGGCTGGCATTGGGCTGCACCCTGGCCAGGGAGGGCAGCTGCGCTGGGGGTCAGCAATATCTAATATTGCCAATATTCCATCTAACCCTGCCCTCTGGCAGTGCGAAGCCATTCCCCCTTGTTCTGTCACTCCAGGCCCTTGTTCAAAGTCCCCCTCCAGCTCTATTGCAGCCTCTTTAGGTACTGTAAGGCTCTAAGGTCTCCCTGGAACCTCAGGTTCCTGAGACGCCATCGGCAGGAGCCAGCCCTCACCCCTGCCTGCACCACTCTGGCTGGAGGGAGTAGCTCAGCACCCAGCTCATGACTCCCACGGGACAAAGGGGCACAGCTTTGGGGCCACAATCAGGTGGGGCAGAACACTCCTGGCAGAGCCCCAGCAAGGGCTGATGGAAGAAGCATGGCTTGGCAGCCAGAGCCCCACAGGGCACCACCAGTGCTGCCTGGGGATGGTAACTGCTGCCCCCTCCCGTTTCCCCACCTGTTGCCAGGGCTCACAGGGGCTGCTGCCTCACGGGACCCCTCCCACCTCTGCTGTTGCAACCCCTGTGCCCAGAGAGGGGCCCCTGTTGAGCGCAGCTTCTCCCCTTGCGCCGATGGCCTTGGACCGTGGATTGCAGCGGGATTGCATCAGGCGCAGTAAAACGTGGGCTCAGCTCCTTCCCCCAGCGCCAGCTGGGTCCCGTGGGACCAGCAGCCCCCCACCCCCCACAGCCTGGGCACTCCAGGCACACAGGAGCCCTGTCCTGCCCGGGAACCAGCACCGAGCTGGCTGTGAGCCCGTGCTGTGGGCAAAGCACATCCCACAGGTCTGAGCCCTCCCCTTTGCCTGGGGGATGCTGGGCTCCCAGTATGAGATGTGAGCACACTGCAGCAGATCAAGCCAGGAGCCCTGGCGATGATCACTGGATGGTACAGGCTGGAAGGAACAACTGGAGGTGATCCAGTCCCACCCCTCCGCTCCAGCAGGGCTCCCTGGAGCAGTCACTCACGATGTGTCCAAGTGGGTTCAGAGTGTCCCCGGGAAGGAGATTCCCTGATGATGATGAGAGGACTGGACATCCCAGGCTGAACTGGAGGTGCTCAGTCTGGAGAAGGTGCAGGGGGATGCTACCCATGCATGTAAGCCCTGGCAGAAGGGTGCAGGGAGCTGACCCTTTGAGCAGGGAGTGCCCTGGGAAGGGCCAAGACAGCGAGGACAAAGCGAGAACATCAAACACCACTTTAAGGTTAAGAGGAACCTTTTTTCATGTGAGGGTTTTCAAAATCAAAGCAGGTTGCCAGGGAGTCTGGGTTCAGGAACATTCCCAAATCCCATCTGGCCACAGCCCCCAGCAACCTAATCATAGAATACAATCGTGGAACGATGGAATCCCGTGCTGGAAGGGATCCTTAAGGACCATTGAGTCCAACTCCTGACCCTGCACAGGACACTCCAACAGTGTCACCACGATGGACCTGCTGGAGCTGGTCCTGCTGGGTTGGTGGATGGACGGGACATCCCAGATGTGCCTCCAAGCTCCATGATCCAATGACTTGCAGGGAAGCTGTGCTCCTCTGTGTGACTACTGGGTGACGTTCCCTCCAGGCACAGGGGAGGGTCACACCTTGCAGGAAGGAAGGACGAGGCACAGGAAAACCCTTTTTTTGCCCACAAAGCTCATCACCCCTCACTGTGAGTTTCCTTTGGAGTTTGGGGCAGGACACCGGGCACAGGCCTCACCCTGCCTTTCCCTCCCCCTGGCCTGAGAACCCATTACCTTCCTCTCTCCTGTCTCAGCCGTTCCCAAGGCAAATCCCAATGTACCTCCTGTTGTCCCCACCCCAGACCCTGCCCACTCCAGGGTCAGACCCCCCTCAAGGGGGATCTCTCCTGTTGTCAGTGGGCGCAACCCAGAGCTGGGAAAGGAGGAGCCGAGCCATGAGTGTGGCCACCCGAGCAGCTGTGTTCCCCAACAAGTTTAATTCTCACAGACACGCGTGGGATGAGCCCCCGGCACCGGGAGGCCGGGACAGAGCGACCACTGGCTTCACCAGCTGTGCCACGCCGGGCAGGCAGGAGCACCTGGCACACGGACAGTCCAGTGACGGTGGGGAACAGGTGAGTTCTCACAGAGGAAAAGCAGGAGAGCCCAGAGCACTGCCAGGCACAGGGAGCCTGCTGGCACCACCTGGGCAACCCCCAGCCGGACAGAGCAGTCAGTACCCTTCGTCTGCCCAGGTGATCTCGTAGTCGGGGTACTCGGCCTTCAGCTTCTCTGTGGTCACGGCATGGTCAGCTCGCCCAAAGCCCTGCACAAGAGAGACGGTCCCCAAGGAGAGCTGGGGGGTGGCCACCCGTTGGGGAGCCCAACAAGCTCCAGAGAGGCCCTGGAGCCCGTGTCTGTGACAACCCCCTGTGGCAGCTCAGCCTGGCTCCAGCTGTGGCTGGCACAGCACCCAGGAAAGGGGACGGCGCCACCCTGGAGCTGGGAAAAGTGGCAGCACCGTGGCCTGGGGACCAGCACCGTGCCCTGGCTGGGCTCCTTGCACAGCCAGAGTAAGCACCCAGGGACCCCCTGCATGGGTGATAACCCCAAGGATAACACCAGTCACCCTGACAGGGCCCCACAGCACCTAACACTCCTGCAGTGACCCACTCAAGACATGCAGACACAGAGAGGACGTGGTTCTTGTGCAGCCCAGCTCCTCCACCGTACCCAGCGCTGGGTACAGCTGCTGCAGGACCCCGGGGGTTGGAGGGTGACCAGGGCAGGCCCGGGAGGCTCTGGGTGTGTGGCTGTCCCACGGGCAGAGGTTGGAGGGTACGTGGGGTACCCCTGCTCCGGGCAAGGATTGCTCACCCGAGAGGGTTCTGGGGGGTCCTCGGCAGCGCCGCCGGGCCCAGCCCCTGGACCCCGAGGGGACGCGAGGCTGACTCGGCCACGGCCAGCGGGACTCGTTGCGGGGAGGGAGATGCCGCGTCCGCGTGTGGGTCCCCCACGGCCCCCGCTTACCACCGAGTACCCGTAGACGTGGATCTTCCTCTCCTCGGGGCGGTGGGCGAGGCGGCCGCCGCCCAAGCACTCGCAGCTCAGGCCGTGCCGCGCCAGCTCCTCCGCGGTGCGCTCGAACAGGTCGGCTGCGGGGAGGGAGCGGGGGGCACGGGGACCCCTCCTCAGCCGGGCTGGCCCCCTCCTCAGCCGGGTTGGCCCCCGGCAGCCCCCCCGCGGCCCTCGGCCCTCACCGTGGTACTCGGCCCAGCCGTGGCCGCGCACGATGTCCCGGTGTGCCGCCCCGCCGCGCACCCGCAGCAGCACGTACTTGAACACGCCATGGCCGTCGATCTGCACCGCCGGCACCGCCGACAGCGCCGCGCCCGCCATGCCGGCCCGCCCCGCCCCTTCCGCCGCAGCGCCCAACCAGCGCCGCGCCCGCCCCAAGCGCCCGCCCTCCCGTCCCACCGGCCAATCAGCGCCCGCGGGCTGGCCCCGCCCACAGCCGGGCGGTGACGCCGCGTTGGGGCCAGGGCCCTGTGGGGCGGCCATGGCGGTAACGGGGCTGCCCTGCCCGCGGGCAGCAGCGGGGCTGGGGGACAGGGGCAGCGGGGCTGGGGCAGCGGGGCTGAGGAGGAGCAGGGGCAGCGGGGCTGGGGCCGTGTCGGGCAGGGCGGCGCGGCCGTCCCGGGTGACAGCGGGCGCGGCCCCTTTGCCGCAGCCCGGGCTCTGCCCCCCCGTCCCTGCCCCCCCGGCAGCGCCGGCCCCGCCGCGGTCGCCCCTTACCGACGATTCCTTCCGGCCCCGCTCAGACACCGGTCAGACACCGGTCAGACAACCCCCGCCCGCCCCCTGCGGATCCCTTACCCCGCCCGCCCTCCCCAGGCAGCGGCCGGGGACCCCCCATCCTTGCCCCGCTCTGTACCCAGAGCCCGCGCCGGGGCCCGGGACAGCCCAGTGCCTCCAGCCGCCCTTGGGCCCTCACAGTCCCTGCCGCTCACGCAGTGACACGCTCAGGACACACGGACACGAAGAGAACACGGTCCTGGTGCAGCCCAGCTCTCCCCGCAGCACCCGGCCCTAGGGCCGCCGGGGGACCTCTTGGGCTTGGGGGCCCTGGGACAGGCCCGGGGGGCTCTGGGTGAGTGGCAGCCCGGCGGGCAGGGGCTGGGGGTGCATGGGGTGTCCCCACTCTGGCCAGGCACCGCTCACCTGAGAGGGCTCTGCCGGGTCTCGCCAGGCTTTGGGCTCTAGGGCAAACCCTGGGCTGGGCTCCCTTCATCCCCTGGGTCCCTCCAGCACTGCTGGCCACCTGCAGCCCTCTGCAGCCCCCTCCCCTTGGTGCCACAGCCAAGGGGGTCCCTGTCCCACTGCCACAACAGGACAGCACCTATCTACAGCGGGGATGCCCCAGGGGTGCCCGCCACCATGCGTTCACATTATGTCATCCAGGAGATTGGGGCTGGCCACCCAGTCGAGGGTGCGCGGCTCAGAGGCCGCCATGATCATGCACATGAACTGTTTGCCCGTCCTCTTGTCAATAGGGTAGATGGTGGTGGGGGTGAAGCGCTTGTTGCTTTCCACGAAGTCGCAGAGCTGCTCGTAGACAGCGGGGAACTCGTGGCGCAGGAAGACGCCGCGGATGCGCAGCTCCCGCTGGATGTTGATGAAGCAGATCTCCCGTGCCTTCCGGCCCTCCTCCCCCTCCTTGTCGATGTCTGCCGTGCCAGGCGGTGGTGTCAGGATCAATGTCTCCATGTCCCGCTCCTTCTTCAGGATCTTCTTCTCGGGGCTGGAGGAGGCTAAGGCCACCTTGGCGTATTTCCTGACCGTTGGCACCTGTGTCTTGGGTGATGGCCTCTCCGGCACTTTCTGGGTGACGGCCACGGTTACATTCAGCAGGAAACATTCGTTGGGGTCGTACTGGTTGCCCGTCTCCCGCAGCTCCCGGGCGTAGTCCCCCAGGTTGTCCGAGTAGCTGTCCAGCTCCCGCAGGGACAGGTAGGTGGGGGACATCAGCAGGCTCTCCAGCCCAAACTGGAGGAAGTTCTCGGCCGAGCCAGCATTGGGGAAGCCAAGGAAGAGGACGCCGCGGCCGCGGGAGAGGTATCCGACCTTGGCAATGCGCGAGAAGGCCTTGTGCACCTCGGCGTTCTCCCGGCAGAACTGCAGGACGTGGCGGCAGACGCTGCCCACCCGCCCGTAGACGCAGCTCGCCTTGTGCGTGTCCCAGTCCTCGCGCCGGCAGTGCCGGGAGCAGTAGTAGGTGTAGCAGCTGTGGCACGATTTGAAGTAGAGGCAGGCGTTGAACATGGTCTCCGTGCGCCGGCACTTGGCGTTGGAGCACATCATCATGTCGTCCTCCTCTGCGCTCAGGTCGGGAGAGCAGTTCTCTGGAGACTTCTCGAAGGGGCCGGCGGCCGGCGGGGTGGGCGGGGGCCGTGGGGCGCCGGCGCGGGAGCTGGGGCCCGGCTGCTCCTTCGTGGGTCGGGGTCCCTCGGGCACAGTGGGGGGGACCCGCCTGCCCTCACCCCGCCGGGGGGGCCCCGGGGCGCTACTGCTCAGGAGCTGCTTGAGCTGCTCGGCGAGGCTGTCCCTGTCCCCGGCGCGGTGGCCTGGCGCTGGCTTGTAGTCGATGACGAGGTCGGTTATCAGCTCGTCCAGCTGCTCCAGGCTGCGCTGGCGCCCTGAGCCACTCTCCCTGGGACCGGGCTGCGGGGCGCAGGGCACGGCGTAGGGCCCACGCTCCTGTCCCGCGTCCAGCATGTCCCAGCTGGCCGAGCGCCTGTCGCTGCGGCCCATCCCGTCGGCGCGGATGTCGTTATCAGTGATGGTGATCTCCGGCGTGACGTACCAGGAGCGGCCCGGGGGCCCGCGGCTGCCGTCGGCGTGCACCCGCTCGAGGATGGAGCTCTCGGAGAGGGACAGGGCGGCGTAGCGCTTGGGCGAGCTCGACAGGTTGATCACCACGGGCTGCCGGCGCTCCTCGGGGGATAAGGCACGGTGCTGCTCCTGGGCGAGCAGGTTCTCATAGCTGCGCCCGCGCTGCAGGGCCTCCTCCCTGCGTGCCGCCGGCGCCAGGATGTTATCCCAGGATTTGGAGTAATGCTGCGTCTCCCGGCCCAGCCGCGGCGGGGTCACGCCGTAGCTGGTGTGCCAGGAGGAGAACATGGCCTCGCGCCCGGCCGGCTGCGGGGTGAAGCGCGACACTTGCAGGGTCTGGTAGGGCAGCGCGGCCCGCTCGGGGCAGTACCAGTCCCCGAAGTGCAGGGGCTGTGCGCTGCGGGGTGGGGGGCACGTCCGCGACAGCACCTCCCGCTCCCGGTACTTCCCGTAGTCCTCGGCATAGAATAGGCGGGCAGAGGACCCGAGGGCCGGGTATGTCCGAGCATCCTCGGCGTAGAGGGTTTTGACAGGGGTCCCGCGCGGGGCATAGAAACGGGGCTCATCCCCGTAGAAGGCGCGGGCAGGCGCCTCCTGCACTGGATAACCCCGCGCCTCCTCCACGTACAACGTCCGGGGCGGCATCGTGTGGACGGCAGCCTTGGCCGGGTCCTCGGCGTAGAAGGGCTGAGGCACGGCGTGGCGGCCGGGGTAGGGGTAGCTGGCGTAGCCGGAGCTACGGAGGGGCATGGCGGGGCTGGGGCACCGTGCAGCCTCCTCCGCGTAGAAGAACTTGGCGGGGGCGCCGGCGGCTGAGAAGGTCATGCAGCCCCTGTCGGGGTACTCCCTGAATTCCCGTGAGGCCGGCACCGGCACCGTCTGGTACGCCAGAACCCGGGGATCCGCCTCGTAGTACTCAGCGGGGTAGGGCAGGAGCGGGGCGTCCCCGCTGTAGGAGTCGCTGGGGGTGGGTGTGCGGGATGCGGACGCCTGCCGGCTCCCCGGCACGGCCAGGCTGCGGACGGAGCCGGGGGCGCGGGGCCAGCGTGTGGGCTCCGGGCGGTTCTGGGCTGCCCGCTGGCTGCGCGCTGTGTGCACCAGCACCGCCTCGTCCGGCTTGATGTCCACCCGGCACTTGACGTGTGGGCTGGCGCCCACCTTGGCCCCCGGCCCCTCCTCGTAGCAGTTGCTGCCCAGGCAGAGCGGCGAGATGCGGCTGACGCTGCTACGCTGCGGCTGCAGCTTGATGGGGTGAACCTCGTTGGCCAGCACCCGCAGCGGCACCGGGCCCTCGCGGCGCGGCGAGGGGTCAGCGCGGGAGGGCTCCCGTGCCACTCGCAGCACCTCCCGCCCGCGCCGGGCCGGCGGTGGCGATGCCGCCACGGTAATGGGCACCGCGGTGAAGGTGGACTTCACCCGTGGGGCGCTCTTGGAGCGGGCGCGGCGCTTCGGCTCACTCCGAGGCGCGGGGGCTCTGCCGACATAAGGGTCCTGCTTCGGTGGCACCCGCCTGCCCGGCGGCCCCGGCGTGGGCTCAGGCGTGCCGGGTCGCGGGCACGGGCGCTCCATGGCCGGGGGGGTCCCCAGCTCTTCCAGCGACTCGAGGAAGTCAAAACTCCTGCAGTGGCGCTTGTTGAAGGGCTGCGGCTCGCGGGACAGGGATGAGGACATGGAGGCGTCACATTGTGCCACGGGCTGACAGATAATGGAATCCCCAGGGGCTGCAGTGGCCACCTTGATGTCTTGGTACACTGTGGACACCAGGATGTCAGGTGGGTCTGTTCGTGTCATCTTAAAAGCAGCTCTTCTCCCACCTGTCAAACGGCCTCAGAGGACGATCACCCGCCCTGCAAGAGAACACATGAGGCGCCTCAATCCTGGCAGGACCTCAGATCAATCCCACGGCTCCTGGCTCAGGGCAGGAGGTTGGCCACCTCTTCAGAAATGAGGGTTTGGGGGCATCCTAGCCTCCACTGCTGCTGTTAATAGTCAGATCTCAGGTGGGGGAAGAAGCTGGCAAAAATCTTCAGATCCAGGGTGCAAATCATGAAGTGGCTGGCAGGCTACACATGGGGCCAACCGGGCAGCTCTGGGTGCCAGCTCAGTGCAGGGAGAGGACATGGGGCACCGTGCCCTGTTCCTAGGCCATAGGTCACAGGGACTGTCTTGCAGCATCACAAGAATCAGAAGCTCTGAGCAGGGCAGGGGGGACTTACTGCCAGGGCTTTCCTTAGGGAGTGTGTGCCCAGCCCTGGTGTGAGCAGCTGAGTGGTGAGGGGTCTCCTGGGACTGTGCACCCATGTCCCAGCACCAGCACTGTAGGCAGGAGCATGGCCTAGGAATGGGCACCATGACCACCCACCAAGGTAGCTGGGAAGCCCCCCAGCCTGGGGCTGTCTGGGGTGCAGGAACTGTACCTCCTCACCCCTCCGTGATGGCTGCACCCACTGTGGCCCACAGATGGGTGGATGTGTAGGGTGGCCACAGTCCTGGCTGCTTGGAGACGCATCGCTCCCTGGGGCTTCCATGGGTGGCACTGGGGGTGGCAGAGGTGCCCTAACCCACATGTCGGAAGTAACTCTTCCATTGCCTCCCTGTGCCAGAAGGGCTGTGCTGGCTCGGTGCCCACTGGCTTTGTCCTCTCCATGTCCCGTGGCTGTGACATGGCCCCAAGGCTGCAGAGTGAGTGGGACGGTGGCTCCAGCTCCCATGGGACACAAGGTCTGACACCCACCATGTGCCAGCACCCTGCATCCCACTGCTCCAGGATGATGCTGTTGGGTGGCCAGGGTGTGCAGAGTCCCCAGCCACAGTGTGACACAGCTGTGTGACAATGGGGACATCAGCACAAACTCCCCAGAGCGAGCTGGGGGGGCAGAGGAGGGGAGCCTGCAGGACCATGTTGGTGTTGGCACTGATCTTCTCCACCAGCCCCTCCAGAGTTGCTGTGTCCTGCGACCAACACTGAGGGACATGCACGGGTTTTGTCCACAGTGTGGACCCTCAGCTGGCTGTCACCTCACCATGTGCTCTGAGCATTGCTTGTGGTCACCATAGACCCGAGAGCACTGGTGGATACTGGCTGCTCCACAATGCACTAAAGGTGGGTGGCAAAGGCCACCAAAGGGTACTTGGCTTTAAAGAGCAGCAGAGGACCACAGGGAAGGGGTATCTTGCAGGAAAGGAATTGACTTTATTTGTGAAGAAGCATCGACTATGCAGAGATGGGGAGGGGGACCTGGGTTCCCCCTCATTACCCACCTCAAAGCCGGGGGTTGTGGATGCTGGAGCTGAGGTGAAGTCAGTGGGGTTGGGGTGTCTGTCCATGGCATGGGTTGGGGAGAACGGGATGCCAGGAGGATGGAAGTGGGGGTCCCATTGTCTCCCACTGGGGCTAGAAGGGCAGGTTTGCTCCCAAAGCGGTGGCCCAGCATCGGTCCCTCTGCATAACAGTGTGTGGGCGCTGGGCTGGGTCGGGGCAGACAGCACATCACGCTGCAGCCATGCTGACAGTGGTGTTGGGAAGCCCTTCCCCATGGTGTCTGGGTGGCTGGTGAGCAGGGAACTATAACCCAGGGTCCTACCTGGTCCAGCAGCAGCAGGGAGGGGGTGGGTGGGCTGAGGTGGCGGCTCCATCCCAGCACTGCAAAATAAACAAGGCACGTGAGGGTCCTGGGGCACCCCCGGCAGTGCTGCGGGGCCTGCTGCCGGGGCCGTGGATACCTTGGGGGCACATGGAACACCCTGAGAGACCCCTGCAGCCACAGCCCCGCTGAACCGAACCCAGCGAGGCCACTGTGCACATCCCTGTGCATCGGGGACGTGGGCGCTGTGTCCCACGGTCACTAGTGTGTCCCCCACCCACCCAGCAGCACCCGTCGCCCATGGAGCTGCAGGGTTTCCATGGTTTCGCCAAATTATTCCTCCTCTGCGAGGACAGCGTGGGTGAGGACAGCGTGGGTGTGTGAGGAGGCTGCCTGGGGGGGCTGGGGCTCCACAGCAGTGCAGAGATAGCAGAGCTCCTTGCACAGCCACGGGCACGCTCTGACCATCGTGGGGGACAGAGCTGGGATGGCCCCACAGTGTTGCCAGTACCACTGCACTCCCACACCCACTCGCCTCTGACACTGAGTCCCCTCCGCAGTGAGAGGGTTTTGCATCCCTTCTGCTCTCCAACCCCCCCTGCTCATGGGCATCCCTGTTCACCCCCAGCACTGTGCACTTTCAGCAGGCAGCAGCCTGCCTGCTCGGGGTTCCCACCCTCTGTCATCCTGTGGATGCTGACACTGGCCATCAAAAATTTCAGAGGAGCTGCTGTCCACGGAGTGGGTGGGAGCCACCCCCGTGGGGTCCTGCCCTTGCGTGACAGCACAAGGGGGCCGGGAGCGACCCCGGCTGCCAGAGGGACCTGCAGGAGGCTGCTGGGAACTGGGTTGCTGCCTGCACATGCCACGTGTGGGCTGCGGGGGGTGTGCAGGGGTGGGGTGCAGTGCCCCCTGCCAGCGCACCCCACACTGCCTGAGCACTCCCTGTGCACCCCATGCTCACGGTGGGTGCTGCCTGGGCTGCCCCTGCCAGGGCACTGCCTGCACTTTCTGAAGTGAGCATGCTGACAGGGCACTACCCACACACTGCCCGCGCTGCCTTTGCCCTGGCCTGAGCTGCCTGTGCACACTGCCCTGCCAGTGACTGCCCCACAGCCTGCCCATGCTGTCCTGGGCACTGCCAGGGCACTGCCTACTCACTGACTGTCCTGCACGTGGCAGGGGCTGCTGCCTGCACACCCTGCTCTGGGGCACTGCCACAGGTGCAGGTCAGGGCCCTGTGCACGCTGTCTGCACACTGCCTGGGCATTGCTGCCCACCCTGCCTGCTTGCTGCCCACACACAGCCTGCTGAGCAGGCAGCAGTGCTGCCCAGGGCACTGCAGCAGCTATGCTGCCTGCACTCTGCCTGCACATGCAGAGAGCACTGAGCATGCAGCACTCCCCCACCCCGCAGCAGCCCCAGCACACACTGCACTGCACCGGGCCCACTGCCTGCACAGGGCCCCGTGGGCACGGCCAGCAGCACCTCCACTACCCCCAGCACCACCCTGAGCGCTGCCCCGAGCACACCAGTGGCACCTGTGTCTGCACATGCAGCCAGGGCAGCAACTTGCAGCCGCTGCAACCACGCTACTCGAGCAGATGATGCTGGAGGTCCCACCAGCAGCTGCTGTGGGGGCAGTGCCTGTGTGTGCTGTGCTCTGGCACTGCCAGCACCGCTGCGCACAGGCCTGTGTGCCGGGTGTGTGCCAACAGGGCACCGACGGCCGCCGCTGCCTGGGCACTGCCCGCCCCGAGAGCTGGAGCTGGCACAGCCCGTGGTGAGGTAGCGGCCCCGTGTACATGGCAAATAGACATTTCCCCTGTGCCGCCCCTAGGACACCCCTGACACACACACAGTGCCTGCCCTGCACATCACGCAGCCCCTCCACACAGCCCTGTGACCCCCAGCCCTGTGCCCCCGCCTGTGCAGCCTGTGTGCCCCGGGCACTGCCACATCGTCCCTTGCCCGCCCGGAGCCCCCCAGGCACACATGGCTGCCCAGCCCCCCCACCCCTGCCCGTGCCTCCGCAAGGGCTCATCCTGCCGGGGGGCAGCAGCACCCCCAGCCCAGGAGGGTACCTATCCAGGGTGGTGTGAGCAGCACCGCGGAGTGCAGGGGACGCCCTGACTCCTAGCCCCTCTAGTCCCCCACCCTGGAGGGCATCCGCAAACGGGCACGGCCGGGCGGCGGGGGGGGCTGCGAGCACCCTGGGGGAGGGGCAATCACAGGGCCAGGGCTGGGTGGAGGGTGCGTGGGGCGGCCCCCGGGGGGAGCGGACCTGTCCCAGGCACTGCCGCAGACCCCGGGGCGGTGACCCCGGGCACCCCCACCCCGCTGCGCACCGGCACCGGGCCCGCTGGGCCCCGCAGGGTGATGAGCCGGGCACCGGGGGGAGATGGCTCGGCCCGGGCACTGCGGCGGGATGGGATGCGGATGGAGATGAGGATGGGATTGGGGATGGGATAGGATAGGGATGGGAATGGGATGGGAATGAGGCACACGAGAGGATTACGGGGATACGGGTGCGATGGGGTGGGATGACTCGGCTCGGGAGCGCGGGATGGGGATGGTCCCCGGGGGACTGGGTGGGGGGGTGGAGAGGGCACAGGGGGATGGGAGGGGGATATGGGGCACAGTAGGATGGTATGGGGAGAATGAGGGGAGCCGGGGGGTTGGGATGGCCCGTGAGGATCTCGGGAGGATGGGATGGGAATGTTGAACACGGGAGAGTGAAGCGGGAGGATGGGATGTGATGCAATGCGATGATCCGTGGAGCCACGAGGGGATAGTCCTGTCGGAGCCCCCGGGGGATACAGCAAACCTCAGCCCCCTGCCCGGGACCCCCTTACCTGCTCCACGCCCGCCGCCCCGGCAGCCCCCGCTGCCTCCGCGCTAGGCTGGGGATGCCGCCGCTCGGGAGGCCATGGCCCGGCTCCGCCCGATCTGGCTCGGCTCGGCAGGGCACGGCTCGGCCCGACGCTCCGCCGCCGCTTGTTTTGCCATAAATATGGCAGGCGGAGTTACCAGCGGGGCCGGCACCGGCACCGGAGCCTCCCCCGGCGCCGCCCCCGGACCGATCCCCATCCTCATCCCCGGTCCCACGCCCGGCTCCGCTCTACCCTGGTCCTATCTGCGGCCCTGCCCTCTCTCCTCGAAGCATCCCTGGGATCGCCCGGGCAGGGTCTAGGGGAGCCGGTGCCATCCCTCAGGGGGTCCCCTGCACCATGGGTGCGGGACCGCCGGTGCCCCTGGGCACCAGAGATTTGCAGAGGGGATCAGCCCCATATCGTGTTCAGACATCCCACGGCCCGTGCAGGCCCTTCCCCTTGCACTGGCAGCCCCCCAGTTCCATCAGCCCCCGCAGGGCCAGCACCCCTCAGTGCCAGCATCACTCCAGTGCCAGCAGCCCCCCAGTTTCAGCAGTCCCCCAGTACTGGCAGCCCCACTGGCCTGTCCTGCCTGACCTTGGCCCATCACCGTGGCCCTGTGCAGCCGGGGCCAACTGGGCAGGGAAATCCCCTGCTAATCTCCTCCATGGAGTGGCCTCATTTTCCCAGAGGCTCCGGGGCTGTCACTGCCAGAGCCCGCGGGGATGCACAGGGATGGAGATGGGCAGAGGTTGCACAGAACAGCTCCCAGCACACCCTGGCCCAAGCGGCTCCCAGGACAGCACTGCCCCCACGCCACAGCTCTGCCTCAGTTTCCCCATCTCCCACTGCCTTGAGCCACCCTCTGCTGCCCACAGCCCCTCGGGCAGCCCTGGCACTTGTGGGTGCCCCGGCACGGGCATGGCCCTGAGGACCTGCCAGGAACTGCCGTGGCTCTGAGCCCTGATCCAAGGCAGGTGCACCCTTGGATTTACTTGATTCAAAATCCCTGTAGTCAAGACCCTTTCCTCCCTCCACTGCAGCAACACAAACATCCTTCCACCATCTCTGGTGCCTGCACCAGGCAGAGCTGTGCTGGGGGGCCTTCCGTGGGCTGGTGCTGCTGTGATTCCTGCAGGAATGCCCCTGGTGCTCCCTGGGAACTGTGGGCACTGCTGAGCCCCCTGGGACCAGCAGCACATGCCCTGTCTGGGGCTGGGCTGAGCTCCACAAACTCACTGCACTCATGAGTGAGACAAGAGCTGGGAAGAGGAGCAGGGAGCAGGGTCCACCTGTCCCTGCTGCACACACTGGGCCAAGAGACCACCGAGGCCCCCTGTGCCATGCTCAGACGGGCCCCATCACCCCCCCATTGCTCCCATTTTCCTCTGTGCAGGACACAGGGCTCTGGCTGCTGGTCTGGCCGCTCCTGCTGCCCCCGGCTTCCTGCCCCCGCAGCCCCTGCCGTGCTGCTCCATCTGCTCCCGCCGGCTGCCGCCCTGTGCCAGCCTCCCGCCAGGGCCGAGCACAGCGGCACAGCGACACGGCCGCTGATGCACACAGGAGCACCAACGGGCTCTGCATCCCTTGTGGGTGCCATCGCCCGAGGGATGCAGGAGCCCGTCCCCGTGGGAAAGCAGGGTTCCCCAGCATGGAGGAGGATCTGCCAGGTGGGCACAGCAACACCTGCCCTGAGGGCATCCCCTGTAGTGCCATCCTCTGTCCATGCAGCTGTGGCCCCCCTAGCACCTGTGGGGATTAAGGTCACCTGTCCAGAGCTCTGTGCTTTGGAGCAACCACAGCTCCAAAATCAGGGGACAAACTGGCTGGACCGTGTCCCCCAAGTCCCATGGCAGGGGACAACGGGACCATCTGCTCCCCCTGTGAGGCTGCTATTCCAGGCTGCAAAGTGCTGAGGGATCCAAATGGACCACGGGCATGTCTCCATGCACCGGACATGGCAGCGCCATGGCATGTGGGATGGGGCTGTGGACACCTCCTCCTCCTCCTCCCCTCCTCCTCCTCCTTCACCTCCTCCACTTCCTCCTCATCTTCCTCCTTCCTGAGCCAGTGGCAGCCTGGGGGACAGGGGAAGGGGAAGATCCTATAGAGGAGGTTGGAGCTGAGGGCTGTGGCTGTGCTGGCTGCTCAGAGCTGTCACCTTCCCCGAGCACTGGGCCACACTGCTGCTTTGGGCTGTGGCACCCTGGGCACCCCATCTGGGGCACACAGTTGGGGGCACAGCTCCAGCCCAGCCCCCCGGGTGCTGAGAATGGTTGAGAGGCTGGGAGGCGGAGGGATCTGCCCCTCACCTTGTGCCCACTGCCTGCAGGGGTGGCAGCCCCTCAGATGGAGGGGATCCCCTTGGCACAGCCATGTGGGCAGCAGGGGTGGGCCTGTCCCTTAGCCCTGTGCAGAGGATGGGAGTGTTGGGCCCTGCCGTGGCTGGGCGGGTCCAGGCTTGTTCCTGGCTGATATTCCAGGGACCCTGTCCTGCCGGGAAGGGACACACGAGTGGCCAGAGGGATCACACGAGCCAGGGCTTGTTTCTGCAATCCTACAAGGAAAAGGCCAGCCATATGCCTGTCCCCAGCAGGAGCAGCTCCTGTCGCTGTGCGTGGAGTGTGTGGCTGGGCTGCCCTGCCCTGGCGTGTTCTTAGGGCGAGGAGCAGCCGGGCTGGGCCCGTGTGGGGGCAAACCCCCCTTTCTGCAGGGTCTCTGCCTCCTCGGTGCTGGGTCCTCCCCCCAAGCCCCACAGGGAGCAGAGCCACAATGCACTGTGTCCCTGTGGCTCAGTTTCCCCAGCAGCCCTGGCAGTGTGTCCCTCATCAGTGTGTCTGCATGTGACAGACTCAATTCTGCCAGGCTCTGTCCAGGGGGAAACTGAGGCACGGAGGAACAATGTGCCCACAGGTCACCTGTGTGGGTCTGTGGTGACGCTGGGCACTCGGCCAGACCTAAAGCAGGGCAGATCTCAACTTGGCAGGGACGTGGGGGGCTCACATCTGTCCTACACAGCTGCAAGGCTGGGTGGGGGTGTCTCACCATCCCTCCCCAGGGACCAGCTGGGGCCATGCCAAGAGCTCAGTGTGAGATCTGAGGCTCACCTGGTTCAGGACATCAGATCCCTGATCCAGCCCCCTTGGAGCAACTCAGAGCACGAAGGGCACACCCAACACAGGGACCTCCATGCCTGCCCCAGGGATGCTGACCCTGGGAGGGCCAGCAGGGTGCCAGAGGCCAGTCCCCAAACCTGCTGGGGAGGGCTCTTCTGGCCCCAATTATTGTGTCACACCAGGGAACATGTGGTCAGGAACAGGGACAGGGAGGCTGGTGGGGACCACAGGGACATGGGGAGGACAGTTCTGACTGGGTCAGCATAGGGCAATTTTGAAGCTCTAGAAAGACCTTTCTGAGCATTTGCAAAACACTGTACCCCTCTGTCAGGAGAGTCAGAGCCGCACTGGGAGGGAGGTCCAGGCAGGAGGAGGTGGGCAGTGAGGGGAGGTTTTCCCTGGGATCCCTGTGGCAGCAGCACCCACTCCAGCAGGGATGGAGGCCCTCCAGACACTGACCCCAGCTGTAGCACCAGCTGCCCCTGGGCAGGTGACCCTGTCACCTCTGTGTGGCAGCTGTGGCGGAACAGAAGGTCAGACTCTGGCCAGGAAGGGCTGACAGAACAGAGAGGTGGAGCCCCTCTGCTCTGGAAACAGGCTGAGACAGCTGGAGCTTTTCAACCGGGACAAAAGAAGGCTCCAGGGAGACCTGAGAGCCCCTTCCAGTGCCTAAAGGGGCTCCAAGAAAGCTGGAGAGGGACTTTGGACAAGGGGTTGGAGGTTCGGGACAAGCGGGAATGGCCTTAAGCTGAAGGAGGGCAGGGTAGGCTGGAAATTAGGAAGAAATTCTTCCCTGTGAGGGTGGGGAGGCCCTGGCACAGGTTGCCCAGAGAAGCTGTGGCTGCCTCTGGATCCCTGGAAGTGTCCAAGGCCAGGTTGGACAGGGCTTGGAGCAACCTGGGCTAGTGGAAGGTGTCCCTGCCCATGGCACGGTGTGGAGTGACATGAGTTTTAAGGTCCTTTTACAAAACCAGTCTGTGACTCCATGATCTGACCACAGGCCCCACTGGGGGTCAGTGGAGCCATCCCCCTTGGAGCAGCAGGACTGCCATCAGGGATTCTTCCCATGGGGTGGGACACTGCCCAAGGGAACTCCTCAAGGCTGAGAGTCCTCACCTTACTGGGGAGTGACTGCAAATTACACATTAGCTGTCCTAAAATCTTGAGAATTCTCAAGACAGGCATCACCAATTCCACTTGACATCATGAATGTGTATTCAAATGTTGTGGAAGCTTTAATGGGTTTATCTGGTTTATAAAATAAATCTTGTTTGAATATACTGTTTGTCTTTTTTTATAAGATTCCATAACCCTCTGGAAGCTCCAGTCTGGCAGTGGGACTGGGGCACTGGTGTGGTGCTGCCAGGGGAATCCAGCAGGGCCCACTCTGAGAGCAAAAGGAGTTGATCAGAGAAACTCTGAAAGCAACTGGGGAAAACCACCTGGAAGGATGTTAAACACAAAGGAACAGTTTCCACCTCTGTCCCGTGCCAGGCCCGTTACTGAGGGATGGTGAGACAGCACATCCTCACCTGACAGAGCAGGCAGCCAGGTCAGTGCCAGCTGCGCTTCAGGGCCTGTTCCACAGGACACGACGGGCTGGTAGATGTCCAGCAGCCAACAGGTTCCCAAAATGCCCAACCTGGGGAGCCGGGGGCCAGGCTGCCCTGCCATGGGGTGCCCTTGCCAGTGCAGGGCACAGGACGGGCTGATCCTGCTTGCGGGTGCCCGGGGCTCCTGGGGTGGGGGTGTGTGGTGGTTGGGGCTCCGCTGCCCCGGGCACGGCGATCCCCGTGCTGGCTGCGCTGGGCGGTGCCCATGGCACGGCAGAACGGGGGAGGCTGGGCAGCTCAGCGCGGGGCCCGCGATGGGAAGCGACAGCGCGGCGCAGTCACCACCAGCCTGTCCCCGGGGCCACCTGCGAGACGGGACCGGCGTCAGGGCGATTGCACCCGCGGGGTGACAGCTCCGCCGGGAGCGGGCTGGGCACGGCTCGAGCCGAGCGTGAGCAGCTCCAGGGAGGCAGCTGGAGGAGGCTCCTGGCTCCATCCCACTTGGCTTCCCGAATGCAGCAGAAATCCATTCCCGAGCGCGCCGTGCAGGCGAGAGGAGCAGCTCAGGTGCCTTACGGAGCACTGGGAGGCGATGCCGGATCTGTGCCTGCCCCTATGGGCTGTGGTTCCGTGGGAAGGGGCAGCAGCCGGGGCTGGCCAGGCCCGTGGGCAAGGGGTGGCTGCTGGGTCCTCCCCACGGGTGCTGCAACCACCCAAACAAGCAGTGGTGAGGGGCTGCCCCGCTCCCTCCCACACTGCTCAATTCACAGCAGAGATAAATATTTGACAATCTGATACCTTCCCTTTGCTCGGGCTCTTGGTTTCCCGCACGGGCAGCCACGGTGTGGGGGCACAGAGCACTCTCTACAGGACCAGCTCTGGGGGGGCCCGAGGAGGGTCTGGCCACCCCTGCCCACAGGAAAGGCTGAGGGGGGAGCAGCAAAGGCAGGGCTGGGGGCACAGAGAGGGCAGGGCAATGGCATGGGCCTGAGCCTCTGCCCACACTGCAGGCAGCACCACTGCAAGCTGCTTCGGAAATCCCCCGTTTCCAAGGCAACGTGGGGATCCCACAGCTGGGAGAGGCAGAGCTGGAATGGGATGAGCTGCTTGCTGCCGGCACCTGCACCTTTCTGGGGGCGATGCTCTCCTTTTCCAGAGCTGGCTGGCATCAGCGTGATGCCCAGCTGGGGGCAGGAGGGTCTCCCCTCCTTTCAGCTTCTCTTCTCCTTTCTCCCTCACATCCCTTCCCCGTCTCCAGCTCTGAACCACGGGAGAAGCCAGGCCCTGCTGCCTGCTCATAGTTAGGGGAGGGAGCTGGACCCTGCCCTGTAGCCTTCATAGCTTTGGTGGCACACAAGGGTGAAGCCTGTAGAGCAGCTGCTGAGGGGTCCTACCTGCATAGAAAACTGAAACCCCACATTCCTACTGGCCTCCTTGGGAAGGACTGGTTGGTCCTCAAAGGCCAGTAGGAAACCAGTCTGGAGGTCAGGCACAGGGTATCCATCTGCTGACCCACAGCAGGGCCAGAGGCAAGAAGACACGCAGTTTTGAATGCCCTCATCCCCCATGGCGGCTGTGAGGAGGGATCTTGGTGTTGCCCTACCACCAGTGCGTGGTGGGGGCTGTGCCTCAGCACTGGGCAGGGTGCTGGGCATCCTCCAGCCCAGGCCAGGGATGCCACACGGCAGCACTGGTCACTCGTGCCCCCTGCAGTGACACCCAGTGATGGCTCCAGCGCCGGCAGTGCCGCTGGCAGCGAGACCGGGTGGGAGCCACCACTTCACAGCCCACCATGGAGCCGCTGCCTGCTCGTGGCACAGGGAGGGGTGTGTCTCCTGCCAGCTCTGGGGAGAAGCCTGCTCTTTTCCCAGTCGGCTGCTCCCTCCCGCAGCCAGCCTGCAGACACGAGCTCAGGCTCCAGCTGCAGCCACCTCAAGCACTGGGAGCGTTCTCAGTGCCACCACATGCCATCCTGGGGGGAGAGGTGGGACTGGCATCCCGCAGGTGTCCCCTGCCACCAGGAAACACAGCAATGCCCTCTTCCTCCATCTCCCCTCTGTGGTGATGGAAAGCTGCACCACTGCCTCCCCTCTTTGCTCCTGCCCTAAGGCAGAGCCTGCCAACAACCTGGGGATAAGCAGGAGTTTTAGGGGTTCCCAGGCTGGCTGGCTGCCCCACGGTAGTATCCTGTATGCAACTCCAAGCAGTGCATGAGTGCATACAGACACTTTTGCTTTAACCTGGAATAATGTCCTGTTCCCAACAGGCTGCTCCGTGCCTGAACCCCCAGTTTAGCCGACCTTGCCACACCTCACCCTGCCAGGGTCTGCCTGAGCCCATGGGACCCAGTGGGATTGCCCATGATGGCTCACTAAAGGTGCCAGAGGATAATCCCCTTTGCTCAGTAACTTCCCAGCCAAGGGGTAAAGTCTGGATACTCACTGAGGAGCACCTTCAGGCCAGGAACACTCTGGACATGCCTGAGACGCTGCAGGCTCATTTTGGAGGCAAACCCACAAGTTAAAAAGGCTCAGCCACTTGCTCTGGTATCTTTAGGCAGCAGACTGAGCCAGCGCTGGATTAATTCCATTCTGCCATGATTGAGGTTGTTGCTAGGCTACAGCCCCGCTCCCTAAGCCCGTCCTACTGCGGGATTTCCCCAGCATCACTCATCCGCCTGCTCGGGGCATCCCAAAGGATGGGCAAGCACCCCGGGCTCTCCCACCAGCTGGACCCTTGGATGCAGGGACCCTGCAAGCAGCAAACCCACTGTGCCCCCAGGCCAGCCCTGCCCAAGTCCATTCTGCAGCAGGCCTGGGGGCAGCCAG
The DNA here is from genome assembly GCF_022539395.1 of Myiozetetes cayanensis. Classification (NCBI taxonomy): domain Eukaryota; kingdom Metazoa; phylum Chordata; class Aves; order Passeriformes; family Tyrannidae; genus Myiozetetes; species Myiozetetes cayanensis. The sequence continues at coordinate 66,584 of NW_026087765.1, read as the reverse complement.
GTCTATCTCTGGCACCACAGCCCCCCTGAGTCAAGAGCATCCGCAGCCTTTCACATTCATTTTGTGTCCTGCTAAACCTGAGTTCCAATGACCTTTTCATGTTCACTGTTGGGGTGGGGAAGGAAGCAAATTCCCACCCTGGGGCCTTGGCAGGCCAGGAAAAAACCTTGTTATAACCTTATGGGAGCAACAGAAATAGGGTGAAGCTGCATCCCCCAAAGGGCAGCATTGGGGCACTCCTTGCATGTGGCCCTTGGCATTAACTGTGGAGGATGACAGAGGTCGTGTGCACTGGTGAGCCGGGATACAGCTATGGAAAAGGCCAGCCCAATTCCAGGGTCAGCAGGAGAGGGACTGTATGGCAATCATTAAGAACTAGCCCTGGCATGACCTCATCTGGGCTGGCACGACCACAGGAAGATGAACTCTGAGGGGAACTGATGCCAGTTGGCACAGCTGGGGGATGGACTGGCCTGCAGGACAATGGTGGAGCAGCAATAGAGCTCTTTGGCAAAGGGCTGGGAGGAGGGAGCAGCACTTAAACATAACAGTTCTAGCAAAGGAACAAATCAATAAATTGTCCAGGAATAAATCTGGATGGCAATGATCAGACAGCTCTCAAGCCCCAAGGCAAAAGGTGGTGGACAACTTTGCACAAGGATCATGGAATCATGGAGTAGTTTGGGTTGGAAGGGTCCTTAATGATCAGCTGGTTCCAAGCTCCTGCCATGGTCAGGGAAATCCAGGGGTGCCAAAGACTGAGCTGGAGTGGCGATGATGGGGGCTGCAGGGGCCCATCAGCCTGTCCTGGTGCTGGTTCCCCACCTGATGTTTGACAGGGGAAAGAGGCAGCCACAGGCCAGGCATCAGAGCCACGGTCCCTTCAGCACAGGCCCTGCAGGGCGGGGGCACATGGCTCAGCAGCTTGGATCTCCTGCAGGGATGAGTTTTGTGACAGCCACTAACACACATCAACATAAGGAAGAGCTTTTTTTAGCGGGCAGGGCAGCCACCTGTGCCAAGGAGACCTGGGCCATCAGGAGGGAAATGTGCACACAGGAGGAATCTCTGGGGAGAGGAGGTGCAGTCGGGTCACTCCGGGTCACTTGGGTGCAGGGCAGCTGGAAGGTCTCCCCAAAACCAGCTCCCAGCTGAGGAGCCTTAGGGCTGCCAAGTGAAGCCTGCTGAGATCAGGACGTGTCAGAACTCTGACTGCACCATGTCCCACCACAGCAGCAGCATCGTCACACACTGGGAGCTGCCGAGAGTGACGGGAGCTGTGAACTCGTCCCACTCCAGGGGTGGGTACAGCAAGGAACACTCCCCACATAAACACCCCACAGGGGCTGGGGCAGAACCTGAGCCATCACGGCTGGAAGGGCACAGTGGGTGGGAGTAGGCACCCATGGAGTTACTCTCCTGCCTTATCTTGAGTCCTGTGGCTCTCAGCTGGCACAGTAGAAGCCAAGATGCAGTGGGATGGTGGCCAAGGGCCCTGTGGATCCCAGCCAGGCAGGAGAGAAGGCAGTGCCCTGTCCCCCATGGACGAGGCTCCTTGTGCTGTGTTGAGGAATCAGCCCAGCTGAAGTGCAGCAATAAATCTGCTCTTCTTCCTCCTGCTCCAAACCCAGGGAGCAGTAATGCTGCAGCTCTGGCCAGTGTTAGCTTCAAGGAACTGAAGCTTCTTTAGCCTCAAGCTCGATTTTTTTTTTTTGGATGACTGATAAAACCCCAAAGCAAATACCCTGGTACCTCTAGAGATGCTCACAGGAACTATTTATATCGATGTGATCCTGCAGAAGCTTTCCCATAATGACAGGTATGTACATATACTTTTTATATTTAGCTTCTTTGAAAGGCTGGGCATGGGACAGTCTGGCTCAAACAAGGCTTGTTTCCTTCTCCCCTCCCTCACGCTTGCTGGCTCTGGATCACACCTCATGCTGTAGCCCCAACCAGTTCAGCATTCCCTGGAAAAGGGAGAAGCCTTAGTCTAAAAAGGCCAAGTTGGACAGGGCTTGGAGCAACATGGTCTAGTGGAAGGTGTCCCTGCCCATGACAGGGGGTGGAACAAGATGAACTTTAAGGTCCCTTCCAACCCAAATCAGTTTGTGATTTTGTGTGTATTTTAAAAAGTGCCTTTTTGCTGCTATTCCCTTCCACACTCCTGCTTCACCCACAGGGTAGGATTTCTCTGGCCTCGCTGCAAAAGTCAAACCATGCCACACACCCTCCTGGGGCTCTAGAGTAAGTAGAGCCAGCTCCCACATCTGCTTTTCCTCTTTACAGGAGTATTTTAGAACAAAATGACTAATCTTTGCTTGTTTTTGCCACAGCTCCTTGTGTTGACAAGCCCCAGGGAGTGTGAAGGCTCCTACAGTGGCAAACCTGGCCCAGGTGCCAGACAAACTGAGGAGAGCACTGGCGATAGGAGGGACAGGGCACCAGTACAGCCCCCTGCTAAACACACCTGACCAAAACCACCGGCCCTTCCACACCGGGGAAAGCAACACCTCCCTCAAGGCAGACTTCAGTTCTGGGGAAAGAGTTCATGGTTTTTACATTCAGCTCCTTTTTTTTGGACTGATTTTTTAATTCCATGCCCCATCCTGTGAGGTTGGGAACACAGCAGCCTGAGGAGGGGCAGGGAGACACCCCTCTGTGACAGGGCATGGAGGGACACAGGGCTCCTGAGCCCGGGCAGGAGTGCTCTGGGGGAGAAGAAGATGTGCAGAGGCAGGTGTACAACAGAGCTTTATAGTCAGAATGGACTGTACCAGGGTTTTTCGATGCAGAAATGGAACATGACCCAAAATCGCCCACCTGCCTTCACGCATGAGGGGCCACCAACCATTCCTGTTCCAATCTTCCTTTTCCTCCCCAGATGTGCAAAGCTTGAACAGTCCCATGCAATTTCCCTACAGTGTCATGTGGAAGAGGAGGCAATGTCATGTGTTCAGAGGAGGCAAATGCTAATGGCAAACAGACCTGAACAATACACTGCTCATGCAGCAAAAAACCAGTTTGTTTTATAGGGAAATGGTTACAAGTGCACTTTGTGGGCAAGAAAAAGAAAAATGGAGCAGGAAAATGCCTGCTGGTCAAGACAGCTCTGGAGTGGATAATGAATCAAAAGAACACATTGCTTGATACAGGGACACAGAAGGAAAACTCCAGTTTGGATTTCATGGTTGACATTTTACAACAAAAAGGGGAGAGGGAGAACAAAACCAAACCCCAAATCAACTTACAAGCAAGAGGGAAATGTAATGCACAGAACCTGAAGGGAGTTTCACCATCTGAGCTGAGCAAGGGACCCCAGAACCAAACCAGGAGGAGCACAGAGAACTGACCAGCTCCATCAAACACAGGGGCTGCTCAGTGAGGCACAGGGTGGCCGCAGTGCCCATCCAGTGGCTGCTGAGCAGGTACCAATCCACGGGTTTAAGTTCAAAGCAAAAACTAAAAGGCTTCCCAAACACGGGACAGAGGGGGCTGTGCTTGGGGCAGGAAAGGCAGCACGCTGGCTGGCTGCAGTATGGACAGAAGCTGGAGCAGGACGGACGCTGCTGAGCTGCAGTGCTGGTCCCTCTCTGTGCAGAGCGGCAGCTGGGGCTTTACAGCCTGTCTGTAAAATGCCTGAGAAGCAAATGCCTTGCCATGCCAACACTGCCCTGTAGCCAATTCTGAAGCTCTGGATATCTTCATTTCCACATGGAATCATGTCCCTGAGAGGTTCCGGCAGGAGGGGATTCTGGAATATGCAAATTTAAGAGTGGGAAGTGCAGAAAAGCATTGATTTTTCTCTCTCTTTCAGGTTAGCTTTCCACTTTGCATTGTTTTCCCAAACTGCATAGCAGCTTACATGTAGTGTCTGAGACACTGGGGCCACGGAAATCAATGGGCTTCATGAATTCCAACAGCAGCACCAGTGAGGGCTAATTAAGCTGCTGTGCAGAAAGGTCCCGTTCAAAGGGCTCCAAAAATCACACGCGCTCTCTTCCATGCTGGCTCTGCGCCTGCTACTTTAGAGAGCTGTACCATAGATGATCTGCTTGACTTAAAGCTCATCAACTGCTGGGTGAAGCTATGGCCAATATCACCTTTCTCCTTAAAAAAATAGGAAGGATAAGAAGTTAAAGACTTGAGACAGTCGAGCACGATGCGTTCATGCGGCATGTTTTTGTACTCCTCTTAACAAGACAGGAATTTCAAGTGTGCAGCAGTGGAATGCAGCAGGGATGGAGCAGGAGGCAGGTCCCCTCACCCCCACACCCTGCCAGTGACCCCACGGGGCATCTCTCAAGGAGAAAAGCCGACAACCTGGAAGCCGCACCCTGAACCTTCCCCTGGCTCACGAACATCTCAGCTGCGCTTGCTTTGTGTAACGATGCACCAGGCCAGCACACACAGATGTAAAGCTTTTGTTTTGCTCACTCTGGTTTGAGAGAATATACATCAAATGGCCAAAGCTTTACACATCTGTGCCTGCCCTGGGGTGACTCGTCAGAGAAGATGGAGACAGCCACAATGCAGAGTTCACAGCCAGCCTACAGCTCCTCATAGTCCCCTCCGCCCCGTGGCTTGCTCATGCTGGTTCCTCCTCCGCCAAGAAAAGCCTCAAGTTCATCTATCTCACTGCTTTTCTCCTTGCTCTTCTTTTTCTTTTTCTTTTTCTCTTTCTCCTCTTTGCTCTCCTCCTTCTCTTTGCTCTTCTTGTGTTTGCTCTTCTTTTTCACTGACTTGTCCTCTTCCTGTAAAGTAAGAATATTTTTATTAGTAAATCCTCTGACTATTCCAGTGACCCAGGATATACTGCTCTGACACTTGGCTCTGATGGCGATCACAGAATGGTTTGGGTTGGAAAGGACCTTTTAAAGGTCACCTAGTCCAAACCCCCTGCCATGGGAAGGGACATCTTCAACTGGATCAGGTTAGGGTGAAGCATCTACCACCAAGGCTGGCTTGGAGTTAATTCCAGAAGACCATTCTGCAAGTTTGGACAGAAAATCGGACAGACCATCTGGCTTATATGTAGCAGTGGTCTGTCAGGCAGTTTATGCCCAACAATACCGTGCTATTGGACAGGCAGAAATGGCACAGAAAAAGCCTCCTGCAGACTTTCCTCACTGTCCCTGAGATTAGGTCTGTTGGGGACACCCCTCTGCTCAGGAAAAATCACGATGCTATGAACACCCTCAGTCCAGCAGGATCTGCCTCATCCTGTATTTTACAAGCTCTAACACTCTCTTTTCAAAATTCAACTGCTCTAAAAGCTTGCTTTGAAGCTCAATGGTCTGCAGAGCCTGGGAGGCACACATCAGCGGAAGGATGTGAACACGGAAGGGAATCCACCAGGTCCCCAGAGGACACCATATAAGCCCACCCCTGTTCTTGGCTGGTAGGTAACATGGCAGATCAGCTCTGAGGAATTAAACAGTACCTCTTTGCTTTTCTTTTTCTTCTTCTTTTTCTCCTTAGAAGGTTGTTTATCTATTAAAACAGAAAAAAACATTGTTTTTACTCAATTTAAATGGTAAGAGATGCAATTCTGCTTTGGACAGGTGCAATTCTGACAACAAAATACTCCATCCTGGAGCCACGGGCAACGGCAATGCTGACACCTCAGGACAAACTGTGTCCCTTCAGAAACCAACACAGGCCCCAGCACTCACACCCTGACTCAACCATATGCACATTGTTTAATTATGAGCATTAATTATGATCTGTGTTAGCAACACTGACCTGGCATTCACTGTGTCACAGCTACCAAGAAACAAATCTGGAGACCAGCTCTACAAAATGGTCCAAAGGCTAAATTTGGGACTGGATTATTATTTCCAGAACTGAAGAAGAGCTCCTGGGAACAGTTTTCCTCTGATGGAAATCCTCCCAGGCATGGTTTGTGCTTCTCTGAGGATGACTGAAGATATGGTGCCAGCAGACAGCACACCCTGACAGGCCAACACTCACTGCTTCTCACACTGTGTATGGAAATTACATCCCCTAGCATCCCTGCTGCAGCCCTACTCTACAGGGGTGAATACTTTCACACTATTAAATGAGTCCCAGAGTCCATCACTGTCACAACATTTGTCCCACGTGACTGGCTGCTGAGCATCCACTGTCTCTGCACAAAACCTCCTTGAACAGCAGAGTATCTGCTTGGCTGTTTCACAGAAGGTTTCATGACTGCACCACATTTAAGATGTGCTATTTGACTGTCACTCTTACCTACACAGCCCTTTTTCCTCAGCTCCTCTGTAAATAGAGAAGTTTAATTGCCAGTCAAGTTCCAAAGGCTGACGACTGAGAAACGGTTTTATATTTATCACCGAAAGAGGAGAAAGGAGGAACCCACTGTGAATTATTGAAGATGCTAAACTGAAGTTAAATTATTGACCTGGGCCTCTGCAGATGCACTTGTAGCTATTTCAAGCTCTGCTGTTCAGCAGCTCAGAGTGACAAGCCGATGAAGCCATGGCAGCCTGTGATACCTTGCTCACACTTTTGGAACAGCTCGCTCTGGTGCTGCTCACAGCTTGCTTCCTTCCTTAAGTCCTTAACTTCCCATCTCTCATGGTGACATCAGGGCAGGTCTATAGGAAGTTGCTTTGCAGTAATGCCTAGACAGCAGGAACTATTTGCACGAGTAAGATTTGTTCCCTCAGGAAACGGGGAGAAAAACACAGCCTGAGGAATGCTTAGGTTGTGATCAAGATCCCACCCCATTTTTCCCAAAATTAGAAGAGGAAATTGGCAGGGTATGTCAGAGCACTGTGCTCGAGCTGATCCAAATTCTTGAGAAGATGGACACTGCAATGCTGAATACCACATGCCAGACAGGCAAGGCTAAGCAGGAAGCCTTACACAGCAGCAGCTTGGGAAAGATGTGCCTCTGCTTTCAGCTGGGACTAAAATAATACATGGTTGGTGCCATGGACAAGCGAGTTCCCCATCTCCTTATGGGGACAACTTTAAAGCTACTTATGCTGTGTTAAACCAGATTACAGACTCACAGAGGAAGTTAGAGGGTGTTTTATTTAGTACAAATTGGTTTGTTGACACCCTGGAACCACTTTGGAAAAAACAGATGCCTGACAAACAAAAGTAGCAAGAGTAGAAATAAGGTGTGAACTTTACCTTCCTCGCTGCTCTCCTTGGGACCAGCTTCTTCCAAACCCAAACCAAAGAGATCTGAGTCATTTTTCAGTTTAAATGAGGGGACTGTTGATTTCACAGGTTGGGGTGGCTTTGCCAGAGAGGTATCATCATCAGATACTTCTGAGAGGTCTTCCCGCACTGGGAATTCATCCTAGAGACAAGCAAAGGCAGGCAACACTGACAAATGTTTCAACCAAAATCTCTAACCATTTTGTACACAAAAATATCAGATGTCAGCAGGTGGGCAGAAGGGAAGGAAATGGCAGCTGAACTGAGCTGTTACTGCCTGAAAATCAATGCCCTGGATTTTATGAGCTCTCTTTCTTGCCTTGGTAAAATGCCTCAGTCACACTGGTACTGGCCAGGGTGTTTTGAGAACTTCACACTGGGGCTGCCGAAACCCAATTCCCAACGTAAAGGGATTAAATGAGACCTTCAGCTCTGTATGCCACCAGCATCAGCTTTTTTCTGCCGTGGGGAGGCACCTCTGTTTTGGGAAAATCAAACCTAAAAGGCTGAAAACTCATCTCCAGCTCTGAGAGACAAAAGCTGTGCAGCTCTAGGGGTCTCAGGTACCAGAGGCAGCAGGGCCAAGGAAGCAGAGTATGTCTGCAGAATAACTCCCTTCATCGAGCTAAAAGGGAATGTGCTCCCAGGGCAAATCTACCCCTTCACTGTGGGATAAAATCCAGGATGCTGCAGAGCCTGGAGACCACCCAAAAATCCTGTCTCTCTATGATAGGAATGGAAATTCAGTTTAATGATCTTCTGATACCATCAACTGATCCTCTTCAGAATTTGTTATCCAACCTTTCCATATATCTTCTATCCTTGTATACTGACTGAACACAGCCTTGCTGTGCCGCTGGCCGAGGAAATGCCCCCCACTTTGCTAATGGTGATGGCTTTACTGGTTTGCCTGACCAGTACACCTTGCAGTGGGAAAGCATTCACCTGTTATAGGGCATTCCCTGACACTGCTGCACTGACACCCTCACAAATCCCTTCTCATCAGCACATGCAAGAGATGTAAACTTGCTCCAAATACTTTGCTTTCATATTAAACTGCCAAGAAAAGCAGGAAGTGAAGATGCAAAATGAATGGAAAATTACTTAATAAACAGCATGACACATAGGCAAGGTCAAAGAAACTGGGACAACCACCCTTTCTACTGGATTCTGAAATGATGCAGACACAGGGAACCTCCTTGAACACCAGCTATCACAGACAACAGAGCACCCCTGGACAGCCACTGCCCATCGCAATTCACTGTCAGCAGTTTCCAGGGATTGCTCTGCAGGCTGCGAGTACAGGTCACTGAAATCAGGGACATCTCGAGCCACGCAGCAAGTTCTGACCAGCTCAGAGAGGAGGGGTGGGAGAAGTGTTTTCTCCATCTGTAATGTGGGGGGCTGTGGGGAGCCTCCTGGTGTACCCTGTGTTTGAGCAGACACCCGCAAGCACGTGCTGAATGTTGCAGACATTACAGCTACCTTGGCTACCCTGGAAAGTCCTTCCCAGGCAGACCTTCCTTCTTCCCTTTAAGCTTTGCCAAGCAAATTCTGTGATGGCCTTTTGATTGCTGGATTGACTGCAAGAAGCTCGCTTTCTCTGGCAGAGACACACTTCTACATGTTAAACTTTGGATGAAAACCCAGTAGCTTTGTATTTGGTACTTTCCACACTGCTGCACTGGCTGCGCTTTGGACTGGCTGAGAATAAGCAGCACAGTAAAACACATAAACACAAATCTTGTTTGTGTTTGTAAATACAAACCTTGTGTCAGGGGAGGTTAAGGTTGGATCCTGGGAGAAGGTTCATCCCCCAGAGGGTGGTCGGGCACTGAACAGGCTCCGCAGAGCTCGAGGGGGGTTTGGACAATGCTCTCAGGGATGGGGTGGGATTGTTGGGGTGTCCTATGCAGGGCTAAGGGTTGGACTGGATGGTCCTTGTGGGACCCTTCCAATTCAGGGTATTCTATGGATCTGTGATTCTGTGATTCTTGTTGCCATGTGGCTTTCACACTCAGAGCATTGGTGGGTTTGTGCTTACATCAATCTCTGCAGGTTGCTTAGCACCTGCCTTGCTGCGACTGCTCCTGAGGGAGGGGAGAGCAGATGAAGACTCTGCTCAGGGAGATGCCTCAACCCTTCCAGCTCAGCTCAGCACAGCTCACAGCAACACAGGCATGTTATTTACCATTTTCTTCTTCTGGCTGTCAGAATCCTCACTTTCAAAGTCTGGGTCATCCATAACAAATGAAAGCATCTGAGTAGCTATTGGTCCCTCTTGATCACTGTCAGACTCCTCGGGTTTCTCCTCTTTGACCACTTTCTGCTTGGAAGCAAGTCCTTTGCTTTGGGAAGTGGCCTTTGAGGCCTGGGCTGCTGCTGCAGGGGCAGCAGCAGTGGCTGCCAGGCCGGTGTTGACCTTGCTGCTGCTGTTTCGTTCAGACCCGGATCGGGGAGGTAAACTGTCAGGAGGCTTCGGGTCGGTTGCTTTGGTCAAAATTGCTTCACTCTGTGGTTTCAGAGAATTTCTGGAAGACCTGAGAAGAAACAAGTTGTCAGAGCCTGTCCACTCCCATTCTGTGGAACAAAGCACAATTACAGCTTAAGATGAGCACCCCTTAAGGGCTGCATTGTGGATCCCACTGGGAGAGGCAGTTCATCCCATGGAGGGTGTGGTCAAACACACCACTCAGGCTGAGGATAACCCTCATGTCTCTGTGGATGCTGAGGCAAGGGTGTCCATGCCAGCACATCATGCCTGATGTTGCCCACAGGATGTGGTTTGCAGAGAACATGACCCAGCTCATTGCTCCCCAGCACAGGGTGTAATGAGTGACTCCACCCCCTTCACCCAAGACTTGCCTCCTCTCTCCTTCCCACACCACTATGAACAGCTGTTCTGGTGCCCAGTTATGGGCTCTTGTTCAAATTTGAGGAAAAGGCTGGGTCACTCCCAAGCAGAACTGTCCCAGTGGCCACAGGAGCTCAGCGCTCCAAGGCAGGAAACACTGCACAAAGCAATTACACCTGCAGTAACTACAGCCCCAGCTCACAGCTGAAGGAACAGGCTCACAGAGACACCAAGACTTCCCAGAGGCTGCACACAGTCAGTGGCAGGACTGAGAAGAGGCTCAGGTTTGCCAGCACAATCCCACACTTCTGTCTGTGCTTTGTACCTTTTTTTTTCCTGCTCTGTGTTTTTGTCTTCATCTGGTATGAGGATGACCTTAGAGTCCTTCACCTCTTCCTCTTCCTCCTCCTCACTGGAGAGGGTGATGTTCTTGCTGGGCACCCGTTCTCCTGCCAGCACTGGTCTGCTGGGGATTTTGTCATCCAGATCCAGGTCATCTTGGAAACCTGCCACCATGGGGTTCCCCCCGGGTGCCTCTCCATCACTGCAAAACAGACAGGGATCAGACACCCACCCCAGGATGGGCTGGACAGACCTGTCTCGCCTTGGACAGAGACTGATGCTGGCCTGGCCTTTCCAGCCAACTTCAGGAGCAATGTTCTCAGCCCGGGGCAGCTGATGATTAAAGGGCCGGAGCTCCTCTGCTCTGGAGCCAGGCTGGGGGAGTTGGGGGGGTTCACCTGGAGAAGAGAAGGGTCCAGGGAGACCTGAGAGCCCCTTCCAGGGCCTAAAGGGGCTCCAGGAGAGCTGGAGAGGGACTTGGGACAAGGGGTTGGAGGGACAGGACAAGGGGGAATGGCCTTAAGCTGAAGGAGGGCAGGGTAGGCTGGAAATTAGGAAGAAATTCTTCCCTGTGAGGGTGGGGAGGCCCTGGCACAGATTGCCCAGAGAAGCTGTGGCTGCCCCATCCCTGAATATGTCCAAAGTCAAGTTGGACGGGGCTTGGAGCAACCTGGGCTAGTGGAAGGTGTCCCTGACCATGGCACGAGGTGGAATAAGATGAGCTTTAAGGTCCCTTCCAACACAAACCAGTTGGTGACTGTGATTCTGTGCAGTGCCAGCCTTCCCTTGCCCTCTGCCCAGCTCAGGCTGGACCTGTTCACCAGCAGCACTGGCATGAGCCCTGCACCAAACAGGCCACAAACAGTAGGATGTGTCACACAGCAGCTGCCACCTCTCAAGCTGGAAATAAATGGCTGGAAAAGGTGAGCCTCACTGGTAAAAAGCAGCCTGTGGCCTCAGCTCCATCAGAACATGGAGCTCCATCCAACACACAAGGATCAGTCAGTCAAACCATGGGAACTGCCTGCCCTCATCTCCACATCCTGTAATTAAACCTGATCATACACTGTCATTGCTATGGGAATTCACTCTCAGCTATCAGCTTCCTGGAATGGTTTCTATTTCTGTGGTGTTCCCTGAAGCAGACAGATACCCAGACCACGCTTTAACATTCCCAAAACTAAATTAACCTAAGGACACACATTCAGAGCTGGGAGTCTGTCAGCCTCTTTGGATGTAGCAGAGTTGTGTGTTCAGAGGCAGCTTGATTGAGAGCTTTGCAGCAAGTTGAGGATTCTTGTCTGAATGTCCCCAGGACTCAATTTTAATACTTTCTGAAGGATTTGCTCACGTCAGAAATATAGATTTTCCCCAGGTTCAAATGATGAGCCTTTGCATCGCTTTTCCTCATTCTACTTGCTTTATCCACAGAGATACCTAGCTCCTCCCCAGTAACCCACCACACACAAGTCACTGTTCCTTTAATGACACCACATGGATTACACAAGCACAGCCTTCATTTTTACACAGAGACAAAAAATTGTTATAGCTTGGAACAGATTAGATTTTAGAGACATAAACAAAATCCTTAAATTGGAAGAAGGTGGTGTTCCCAGTCAGTAGCACAAGGCAAGCACCGGAAGACAGAGGAATGCCCTAAACACTGTCAGGATGATGGTAACTGCTCACTCTGACTCTTCTTATTCGGTTGGATATCAGCTTACAAGTCAGTTTTAAAGAGTTAATACATCTGCCAGCAGACAATGGAGTTGTTTGTGACAATGGGACACCATGCTGATGACACCTGGTGCAGCCGGAGTGATCACAACCAGTGCTTGTCTGGGTTGGAGTGCCAAGATCTGGGCCAGCATCAGCCCTCCTGTTTCTGGTGTGGGTCCCTCTGCTCTCAGCACTCAGCACAGTGCCCGGCTGAAAAGCCCCTTCATCACTAACACTGCTGCTCTCATGCTGAGCCAGGAAGCAGGCACACAGCCTGGCCACACAAAGGAGAGGAAAACTGGTGCCCAAACCAGCCCCCAAGGCTGGAGGAATGACAAGTGAGCGATTCCTGAGATTTTTGCCAAGCACTGGCAGGGTTTCCTCTTGAAATGCACAGAAAAGAAAACGGAGTGGCATCCTAAAAATGGCAGCATATTATTCTGAACTAAAGACACTGCATTTCTTTAACACATCACTACTCTATTAGGCACAGGGGGTCTTCAGGGATTGCTGCCACTGTTCTACCACATACCATCCAGACTTGCAGCCTTTCAAGCATTCCCAGTCCGAATGGAACATCCATGTGTCTACACCCCTCGCCAAAGTGGGTCACCTCCCTTTGCAGTGAGTGCACTACCTCCATCTCTAACCAGCACACATCGCTGAGCGACAACTTAAGAGCAGAGCAATGGAGTGAATATACATCAGGAAAATCACTGCTGCAGTATAAAGAGGGTCTGACAAGGCAAAATTAGGATCAGCTTGTGGTCCTGAGGTTCCAGCTGGAAGGAAGGCAGAGCATGCAAACCCAACCACATTGCACGGCTCTCTCCAACCCTTGAGGCACTGCCAAGCTGGCATGAATATTGAGCCAGTGTGTTTGCAGGCACAGGTACCCCCCAAAAAATGACTACACTGGCCGAGGTCTGCTCTGATCACAGAGCCTGCTGGGGTGTCCTCAGTGAGCCTCCAGTGTGCCACAGAGTGGCTGCTGGGGAGGAAACAAACCCTGCTGCAACCTGAGCTCGGGGCCTCACACCTGGATGGGCCATGTTCCCACACAGCCCCAGGGCAGCCACCAGAATCCTCCTGCCATGTCCTTTTTGGGGGCTAAAGAAAGAGGACAAAACCCAAGCTCTAATAAAGCAGGTAAGCTGAGGGAATGCCACGTCACAGGATGAGCCTGCATGGCTGTGTTCCAGGAGATGGAGGCCTTCTACAGTGAACCACAGTCCTTGGCTTCCCTCCCTTGGGCTGCTGCAGCTGGGCACCACTACATCCACAACAGAGCCATAAAAGCAAAGAATCAGTTCAAAGCCCTGCAGAGGTAAGGGCACGGCACTCTAACCAACGTTTAAGATAACTGTCTAGGGATGCTAAGAAGACAGATCAGGAACACTGCCAGGTACAACATAAACCGGCTTTCAGACACCTCCAGACCACCCAGGACCCAGGCCAGCCTGACCCAGCAGGAGCCAAGGCAGGAGCTGCTTTGGAGCAAATTAGCTCCTTTGGTGCAATCACTTACACACTGGCTCAGGGCATCAGGTTAAAGAGCAGCAAATTAAGTTCTGAAACAGCAAACTGGGAGACTGAAATGCCTTCCTAATTAACTGGTAAAGAAACTGATTCCGGGAGTTCTCTATTGCAAGTCAAAGAACCATAACATACCATTAAGCAAAACCCAGGACTCCATTCATCTCCATAGGCCTGTGCTGGGGTTTAGCTACAGCAACCCCACGAGCTGTCACTAAATGCTGGAAGGTTCCACAGTTGTCTGATCCTTGAGGAGAGCAGCCCTATTCCTCCATGGGAATGTAATAAGTAGTAGTAGTTAAATTTACTCATCAAATTAGTAATAGTAGTTTACTCATTAAATTGTAGTGCATGTTATATTCTTATATATATATGTTATTATAATCACTGTTCTGTTACGGTTAGGAGACTCTAAGTTGTAGAATGGTTCATTAATCTATCAGCATTGTAAGCTGATAAGCATGTAGCTTGCAGTTTTTAAGCTAGAAAGACAAACTATTGTGCCTTGTTAAGTAAATACTTTTGTATCTTATTTTTCTAAAAAGCTTATTGTCTCACAACAGGCATAAAGTAGCAAAAGGAAAGAAAAGGATCAAAGGGTCAGGAACTGAAACAATACAGAGTATCCAAGATGGACATCTGGAGATGCCTGCACGCCAGGCCTCAAGGTCTAGGGACTGATTGGAACTATGGGAGGAGAAAGCACCTGGCAACCGAGACGAGCCCGCAGAAAAGCCAACCAGAACCAGACCTGCAAGCTCGGATCCAATAGGGGGACAGCAAGTGACAATGGGAGGGGAACTGATAAGGGAATAAAAGTTACTGTTTTTCCTTACTGCGCTTGCGCGCCGTGAGTGGAGCAGGAGTCTCCCCGGCCGCCCAGCATGCTGTTTTGCTTATTTGCATTGTTCATAAATCTTCAATAAATTTTATTACTATATTTCAACTCAGTTTCATTTTACTTATAACAGGAAGGAGCAGCCTGAGCACACCAAGCTCTGCCTGGGGAAGGATGAGGAGCCAGCTGGGAACTGAGGGGTCAGGGTTCAAGAGAGAACAGGTAAAGGTCACACCACAGTGGGTGCCTGCAACAGGTTGCCCAGCTGGGAAGAACAAGTGCATCAGGCCCTGTACAGAAAAGACAGAAGCAGCCTCATGTTCACAGGCCCTGGGCCCCATGGACCACTGAGTACCTGCTGGAGGGACAGGACAGCCAGATGTAGGCAACCTAGGAGGTTTCCAGAGTGCACTAAAGGTAACCTCCTCCTCCAAGGGATAAGAGGAGCCAGTGAAAGGTGCTCTGCTGGACCTCACACCCACAAAACATGAGGCACATGTTGGGAGAGTGAAGGTCAAAGGCAGCCTTGGTGAAATTCAGGATCCTAAGGGCAGGGAGGAAAGTAAAAAGCAAGCTGGAGCTCGGGAGAGCAGACTTGGGCATGAAGTCTGCTTTTAGGCCAGAAACTAGAGGTGTACCCAGGGATTAATATGGGGTCCAGTCCTATCCCCTTCATTAATCACCTGGATGCCAGGGCAGGGTGTACCCTCAGCAAGTCTGCACGTGACCCCAGCTGGAAGAGTGACTGATGCACCAGAGGGTCATGCTGACACTCAGAGGGACGTGGACAGGCTGGGAACGGGCTGAGACGTGGACAGGCTGGGAACGGGCTGACAGGAACCTCAAGAAGTTCAGCAAGGGGAAGTGTGAAGTCCTGCACCTGGGGAGGAACAACCCCACACACCAATACATGCTGGGGGTCACCAGCTCGACAGAAGAGGGCCTGGGGGTTCCTGAGGGTGCCAAGCTGAACACGGTGCCTCTGCTGCCAAGAGGGCCAGTGGTATCCTGGGCTTCCTGAGGCAAAGCAGTGCCAGCAGGTCAGGGGGGTGAACCTGCCCCTCTGCTCAGCACTGGTGAGGCCACAGCTGGAGTCCTGTCTCCAGCTCCACACTGGAGAGTGAGTCCAATGAAGGGCCATGAGGATGATTAACTGATTAACTTACTGGAGCATCACTCACATGAGGAAAGGCTCTCCCGTGCGAGAGTCAGGACTGCTTAGTCTGGAGAAGGTGTGGGAGGGACCTTGAAAGGCTATTTAAACAGTTGAAGGAGGTATAAAGACAGTGGAGCCAGGCTCTTTTCAGTGCTGCTTGATGCCAGGACAAGAGGCAAGGGGTACAAACTGAAATACAGGAGGTTCTCCACGAACATCAGGAAACACTTTTTCCACTGAAAGTGTGCCTGGGCACTGAACAGGCTGTGGATTCTCCATCCATGGAGATATTCAGAAGCCATCTGGAAATGGTTCTGGGCAACCAGCTCTGAGCAGCTCTGGATGAGGAGCGAGGTTAGACCAGACGACCCCCAAGGTGTCTTCAAAGCCTGTGAATGTATCTGCCACACACATGAAACCACAGCATGCTGAGGTATTCTCAGAGCTCACTGCAGGGCTCTTCTTACAGTCACTGAGGCAATTCCTCTCACTTGGGTAAGAGAAGGAACCTCACAAAGTCTCAAACCATGGCCCATTCTTCTACCGCATCTTCAATGGCTCTTCACTTTCAGAGCTCACCTTGGCTCCAGTGCCCCCAGAAGGAGTGCTGGAGAGCTGTGTAAGCTCAGCACTCAGGCATCTGCTTCAAAATGACCAGGACACCTGAAAGCATCTTGCTGGTATATTCTCAGGCCCCGTTCCTCACTCAGATACAGGGGGAAAGCAGCTTCTAGGATTTCATTTTTTAAAACCAATAAAATCTCCCTGAGTTTTGAGTGGTTTCACAGGACTGTGTTCTTTAGGTCCGAGACAAATTTCTGCAGCAGTGGATTTTGTTGCAATTGCAACCACCTCCTCACTGCAGCAAAAGCTGATTATTAATGGAAGTGCTTACAGAACCTGTATGTTCTTCCCGGGTACCATGGGGCTGTAACTGGCATCCTGAAGGAAAATGGTGAAAGTCAGAGGCACATCTGCATCTCTGAATTTAAGCACATCTGGCTTATTGTGGTAGGCCCTTTTTGGCAAGAAATAGAACATCAAATTGCCAGACCACAGAGAAAAATATGTGATCTACAGAAGAAACCCGAGCAAGCCATGGATGCCAGGCTGCAGAGGAATGTCAGTTTGCAGGGATGTGCTGCAAGGTCTTCTCCCAGGGAAACAGAGCTGTTCTGACTGCACTGGGTACCAGTTCAGCAAAGGATGAAGCTGTGAACAAGTGTGGGCTCTGTGAAAGCCCAAAGGGGTCTCTTTTTCTGCCCCCACCAGCTCACTGACACTGGAAGGCCACCAAGACTGGGGACGGAGTGCAAAAGGACATCAGAGCACCCAAAACCATGTCAACTACAAACCAAGGAGCAGGGTTCTTGCACCCCTGTTCAACATATTGGACTTTTTACACAGTTTTGTACCTATTTGCCTCCACACTGCTCTGGAGCAGAGAAGCCCCTGTGAAAGATCCAGCCTCCTGCCCACAGCAGAACTGCAGCTCCAAGGGCACTTCAGGACCCAGGCCCTTGGCCAACCCCAGCAATGTCAGACTTGGCTCTCATGACAATTTCTTGTTAAACACAGAAAAATATCCCAGCTCAGCCACAGCCATGAGCAAGACACTTTGTAGGCCAGCACACTGCCAGCAACCATCATTTCTTTCCTTGCTATTTTTTTTTCTTTAATAAAACATCCACGTGTTCTGCCATCACAAGGGATGATGATTCAGGCTGACCTGTATTAGAAACTGAGCCTCACACACAGCACTGATTTAAAGTTGCTTTGCTTGAACTAGAGAACACTGAATCATGACAACGATGTCAAAAGATGCAGAATCCACCACATTCACAGATGAGCAATGTCAGCGATTAATTACTCTCTTGGTTAATCCAGTGTTGATGACAAGAGGCAGCAGGCAAGGAACATACTAAGCAAAGGGATGCAAAGCCTGTGATTATGCTTAGGTCACCTCTTAAGAGACAGTCTGCTTTCAGACAGCTCACTACACATCCTCTTGTCTGAGCAGCTCAGTATACACAATGCCCTTTCCCTTATTTTTTGGTTAAAAACCATCAAAGCCAGGAAAGAAAAAAAGGGGGAAAAAGAAAAAAGAAAATCCACCTTAAGGCATAAGCACAGCTCTGCCATTTGGAGGAGATGGACAGTTATAGAATCACAGACCAGTTTGGGTTGGAAGGGATTTTAAAGCTCAGCTCATTCCAACCCCCCTGCACTGAGCATCTTCAACTGGAGCAGGTTGCTCAGAGCCCCGTCCAGCCTGACTGGAAATGTTTCTAGCAATGAGGCATCCACCACTTCTCTAGGAGACCTGTACCACTGCCTCGCCACCCTCACAGTAAAAAACTTCTTCCTTATACCTACTCTGAATCTCCCATCCTTTAGTTTAAAATGATCACCTCTTGTCCTATTGCAACAGGCCCTGATAAAAACTCTGTCCTCACCTTTCCTTGAATCCTGAAAGGCTGCAATAAGGTCTCCCCAAAGCCTTCTCTTCCCCAGGCTGAACACCCCCAGTTCTCCCAGCCTGGCTCCAGAGCAGAGGGTCTGCAGCTGCTGGAATATCTCCTTGGTCTTGTCTGGACTTGTTCCAACAGCTCCCCATCCATCTGATGTTGGGGACCCCAGAGCTGGAGGCAGCTCTGCAGGGGGGTCTCACCTGAGGGTGCAGAGGGGCAGAATCTCCCCCTCCCCACTGCCCACACTGGGGGATCGGCCCAGGGTACGGGGGGTTTCTGGGCTGGGTCATGTCCAGCCTCTCCCCCACCAGCACCCCGAAGTCCTTCTCCCCAGGGCTGCTCCATCTGTTCATCCCCAGCCTGGATTGATACCAGGGGTTGCCCTGACCCAGGTGCTGCACCTTTAGCTTGGTCTTGGTGAACCTCATGAGGTTCCTATGGCCCACCTCTCATGTTTGTCCAGGTCCCTCTGGATGACCTCCTGTCCCTCAGGAGTGTCACCTGCACCCTCAGCTTGGTGCTGTGATTGATTTGCTGAGGCTGCAGTCAATCCCACTGTCTGTGTCATGGATGAAGACATTAAGCAGCACTGGTCCCAGTAAAAATGCCTGAGGGACACCACTCATTCCTCATCGTCACCCAAGCTTTGAGACATGGATCACTCCTGGTTGGATGTGATCATCCAAACCATTCCTTATCGACCCATCAAATCTTTTGCCAATTCAGAGAGAAAATGCTGGGAAGAAACATTAGATATAGACAAAGAAAAAAAAGGCACCCCTTAGGAGGTTTTTGGAATCTGCAGGCAACCATGCAGTGACACTCCCAAAAGAGCATGACCCTCTCCATCCTTCCTTCTGAAATTCCACAGAGCTATGGAGTGCCCCCAAGTGCCCTCCAGCAAACCCCAGACCCCTTTATAGTGCCTCAGGCAGTACCAGGTCACAAAGGAGCTTGGCCATGCTTTGGGCCTCTGCAGAAGGGAAATATTCATAAAGGAAAACACAGTATCCCAGCAAAGTGCACTGTGTTCCAGAAGGAAAATACTGCAAATAATTCAGTGTGTTTGGTCAGAAGGAAAATCCCTTCCTGACCCAAAGGATCCAGTGGTTTAACCTGGGCACAAAGCAAGACCGTAGCACCAGGAAGCTGATAACTTGCTTTTCCTGCTGTTCCTCCTTTCCCGGGAGTGGTGTTTGTCACTAAACGTGAGACACTGAATGCTAGGACTGACCATAACATACCCAGAAAGGCTCTGGGACAGCTACCTGCTCTGGAATCACTGTCTGAATGGCTGCAGCAGGTTGGCCAGGCTGCATATCCAGGTGTGTCCCTGTCCCACCCTCCTTTCCTTACCTTTCACTATCCACACGGTGTTTGGGCTGCGGTTTCCCTTTGTCCTTCTGTGGTGCCGAGTCTTCCAAAAAACTGTGGTCCAGGCTGTCCTCAGGAACAAAGTCCTCCACGCTCTGTACCTTGGCAGGGGCTGCAGGGTCGGGGGGAGGAGTGGCAGCAGCAGGATCTGCATTAGTGACAGGAGTTGTAAAACATGGGGGTCACCACAAGCAAGACAGAAATAGGCTTTTTGCAGACCTGTGCTGCTCAGAGTGGCAGCAACCACGAGGCAGAGGGAGATTATGAACAGGATATAAATCAGCCCAGAGTCTGGCATGAGGGCACTCACAGATCACACAAGGCTGCTGTGGTTTAGAACTGAAAACCTCTCTGGCACAGGCTGGCTCTGCTCTCCAGGGAGGGCTGCAACTGTACCACAGGTTTTATACCTGTGCTATGAGCACTGCTCCTGTGGGGTGTCCCCTCACTATTCTCTTACCTTTTCCAGACTGTTTGGTTCACTCCTATCCTCTTGCTTTCTTCAGCTGTAACTATCCAAGGCAGAACTGCTCACACTGTGCTTATAGATGTCCTGTGTAAACAAATGCTCAAGAGCTACCTCAAGAAGAGATTTACTTTAATACAGTTTATTTGTAGAGACACCTTTACCCATCTTAAAGGTATGGGCACTTCATTAAACTCATTAAATTAGCATAACTGAGAAGCCTGAAGTGATAACCCTTTTTGGAATCTGCAGTATTCAAACTTTTTCCTATGCCCACACTGCACTTCACATCTAGTCTCTTTTCTTTTGAGTGAACAAGATTTGTGTCTTTTTTTTTTTTTTCCTGCCTTTTGCTCTCCTAGCACAGCTCTCAGATCACTTTTGCATACAAACACTATCGCTAATGCCATAGAATACCGTTGGTGTAAGCTAAACCCCAGCCAAAAGAATTAGTTCTCTGAGACTTCAAGGAAAAGCTTAAATAGTAACTCCCAGAAAAATCCAAGGATTACTTGGTGACAGTGATTTTTCAGCTGCTTTCCAGTGAACTAGTCCCTGGATATGTTCCAGTGGAGGTGCAAACCCTGGGCACACTACAGAAACCTCACAACACTGACACATCAGCTCTTCCTGGCTGCCTTTTGCAACCCTCCCTAAGCATCCCGAGATACCAGGGCTGCAGGTTGCAAGCCCAGAACAGCTCTCAAGCTAAGTGAGAGTTAAAATAAGAGAAGAAAAAGAAAAATCCCAAACCCAAACACTGTAACACTGGTAGTAGACCACTTGTCTCTTTTTTCTACAGATCAGTATGACAAAGGTTTTTTTATTGACAAGGAATTTCTAACATCTGCTCCTCTTCAGTCTTTGTGGTTTTTTTGTTTTTTTTTTTTTTCTGGGTAGGAAGAGTCATAAACAAACCAAAATGGGTGCACTGTGTCATATCTGGGAAGAGGTTCATGATGCAGAACACTGTGTGCAGATCTAAACCAGGACCATTTCAACATCTGAAATTGCGACCGGTGTTCCCAGCACCTCCCCCTTTCTCTCTGTGGGTGCCTTGGCAGCACTGTGAGCTCGAGGGATTGACAGTGTGAGAGGGAAGGTATTTCCGAACGGTGACTCAAACCGTGTCAGGATTTTTAGGCAGTGCCAGCTCTGCAGCTCCACTCAGCTTTGCAAACAAAGTGAATGTGACAGGCAAATTAAGGTCCAGATCAGTAAAATTACATGCAACAAACCCTCGATGCCTCTGCCCCATCACTCTGTCCAGTAGAGTTGAGACTGAGGGCTAAGCTGCTCCACTCTGCACCAGTGCTGAGGCAGGAGCTGAGCCCAACTCCCTCCTCCCAGAGCAGCTCTGAAGGAGCGTTATTTCCCTGGAGGGATCTGCTGTGGAGACTGGACCTACGTGATCATTTCTGGCTGAATAACCTTTAAACTCAGCACTCTGCTGCTCTCTGCTACGCACAGGACCCTCCGAGCTGACACACTTGTGCGAGGACCGCGCTTCAAATAGCTTCTCTAACCATTTTTCTTGCTATTCAAGAGGTGTTTGTCCTCCTGGTAAGAACCTGACAGTTAATTTATTTAATAGTGTCTCCTGTGTGTTCAGGACCTTCCTCCTCAAGCATGCCACAGCCACCACCCAGCTGGCTGGGCACAGTCCCCATCCAAGCCCAGCACAGAGACAAACCAAAACACTGATCAGGAGGAAAATAGAGAGTGACAGCCCTGCTGCACACACGCTGGGCCTTCACACACTTGCCTGTTCAGCCTCTCACAGGGAAATAATGAAAATAAACCAGAATAACAGAATGTTCTGAGTTGCAAGGGACCCACAAGGATCATCGAGTCCAACTCTTAAGTGAATCCATAGGGGGATGAACCCACGGCCTGTGGGTTCACCAACTCTGACAAGATGTGTGAAACATCCCCTGCCCCAGCCCAGAGACAGCGGAAGGCCCACAGGTGACATCCTGCCTGGACCTGCAGCAGCACCAGCACCTACCTGGCTGGGGAGGAGAGGGCTCTGAGGCGGGGGCCGTCCCAAACAGCCGTGCAATAATGCCGCGCTTGGGCGGGGGGGCCGCGGCCGGGGGTGTCGGCGCAGGCACGTGGGGCTGTGGGGCCTCGGGCGCAGGCACTGGTGAAAAGGATGGTGGGGGGTCAGGAGAGATGGTGGAGCTCGCAGCAAGCGCCGGCTGCGGGGTGCCAGGGCTAGAGCTGCCCGTCGACGTGGAGCTCGGAGGAACGATGGGCGACTGGGAGCCAGAGGAAGGGCTCTGCCCGTTTGTTGCTAGTGGTGATGTGTGCCCTTGACTGCGGGCTTCCATCATTTCAAGAAACCTGTAGGGAAGACAAATTACAAATATAAGGAATTGAGAATCATATAACCACACACGGGTTTGTGTTGGGAGGTACCTTGAAAGCTCATCTTGTTCCACCTCCCTGCCATGGGCAGGGACACCTTCCACCAGCCCAGGTTGCTCCAAGCCCCGACCAACCTGGCCTTGGACATTTCCAGGGATGGAGCAGCCACAGCTTCCCTGGGCAACCTGTGCCAGGGCCTCCCCACCCTCACAGGGAAGAATTCTTTCCCAGTATCCCATCTAGCCCTGCCCTCTGGCAGTTTAAAACCATTACCCCTTGTTCTGGCACTACTTCCCCATATAAAAAGTCCCTCTCCTTCTTTTTATAAGCCCTTTATATTTGTCTGTGTGCTGAGCTGGGAGGGTAGGGGTCTCCTTCCATCTGGGCTGGCGGGGTATGGATCTGCTTCCAGTGATGCTGTGACTCCCCAGGCCACAGTAAATGTGGTTTACCCACATGAGTTAAACTCACCCAAGGTGCACTGAGGTGTGGAGAATCCCAACCTGCTCTGCACTGCAGGATGAAACTTGTATTTTCAACACTACTGGGAACTCCCTGGATAGACAGACTATAATAACATGCCAGGGTTACAAATGCAACCTTTAAGTCAGTTGTTGGACATATGTCTCCAAGGGACTATGTGCTATAGGAATGGCACATTTTTAGATTCTGCAGAAGGGATCAGTGTTCAAGAAAACTCAACTGCTATAATAACCTCTTTATCAGCCACGAACGGATTTGAGAAGAGAATCCTTGAACATCAAAAGAAAAGAGCTGTCCTGAGGGCTCAGCGAGAACTGAGTGCCATCACCCTTCTCTCAGTGTTCGGATACACAGGCAGGCTCTCCCCCTGCACACACTCCCCTCCGTGTGGGAGGCAGTGGAGCCAAGCAGCAGGAGCTCTGCAGCAGGCTGTGGTCCTGGCTGGGTTCCTGCCTGGAAGAGCATTAAAGCCTGTACTGCTAGAGAGGCTGAAAAGCTCTTTCTTTTTCCAAAAGGAGCCCAAGCCTAACCCAAGCCTCTCTCTGCATCCTGCAGGGTCAGCAGCCTGTTCACAAGCTGTGAGCAGAGAAACACGGACAGAGAGACAGGTTCTTGCCATGAAATGGTCTCAAGATCAGATCTGCTACACGCTGCACAGCTGAGAGATACAGAGAGGACACCCAAAGTGAAGCATCCTGTACAAAATCCAGCACGTCACGGTCTCGCCTCTCATTTCATTAAGCCTAATGAATTCGAGCACAGAGGCTCTGGGTTCAGCTGGTTCTGCAAGACAGACTTGATTGTGCTTCGGGCAATGAGAATGTCAAAGTAAAGCTCCTCTCCCACACAGAGCATGACCTCGTCCTTCAGGGACCAGAGCCAGCCCAAACCTTCCCTGGACTGACTGCTGAGCAGAATGCAAACAGCAGGGGCTAAGAGACTCTAAACCTCCTTGAGATATAATTTCCTATTTTAAGGAGTAACCTGATATACTTTTAAGGAAGAAACTAATATACTTTGTGACCAGCAGTGCCTGGAGCCCTAGGGAACAACACCCCTAGGAAGCTGTTACTTGAATTGGAAAACCAGTAGTCTTTCCTAACTAAAGAACTGGCTGAAGTGGAGATCAAGGGCAGCACTAAAAAGTAGAATTACTGACAAGAGAAATCCTTGGCAGAGTTCCTCAAGGACTGGGTTTGAGATATATTTCAGCATTTCAATGGAGCAACACAGAGACCAGAGAAATGTTCTTGAGGTGCAAGTTGGGAGGCAACATCAGCAGAGAAGAGAATAGAGACAAGATACAGATAGAACTGGATGATCCCAAGTAACAGAAATAGGAAGAAATTCGGCAGTACAAAG
Organism: Myiozetetes cayanensis; assembly: GCF_022539395.1. Taxonomy (NCBI): domain Eukaryota; kingdom Metazoa; phylum Chordata; class Aves; order Passeriformes; family Tyrannidae; genus Myiozetetes; species Myiozetetes cayanensis. Next base: position 42,440 of record NW_026087765.1, on the reverse strand, counting down.
GAAATCTTTATCTACTCAAAGGCGAGGAAGCAAGTGTTCTTGCTCCCAGTTCACCAGATGAGAATGGCTGGAAAAGACTCATCCCACTCGTTTCAGAAGACTGGACTAAAGACTGCAATTGCAGAGATGCAGGAGCCTGGCTCTCACACTCTGTCCACTGCCTGTCCCATGAGACCACAGAATCACAGAACCGTGGAATATCCAGAGCTGATCCAGGACCACAGGGAACATCGAGTTCAACTCCTGGCTCTGCACAGCAGACCCCAACAATCCCACCATGTTGCCTGAGTGTTGTCCAAATGCCCCTTGAGCTCTGGCAGCCTTGGGGCCGTGACCACTGCCCTGGGGAGCCTGTTCAGTGCCCCACTACCCTCTGAGAGAAGAACTTTTTCCTAATATCCAACCTAAACCTCCCCTGCCACAGCTCCAGCCATTCCCTTGATCCTGTCACTGGTCACGGACAGCAGAGACTGGAGCTGCCCCTCCACTGCCCCTCATGAGGAAGCTGCAGACTGCCAAGGCACCTAAATCAGAACAGTGCTGTGGTGGCCTCACTGATGCTTCCACCAGGACCAGGGACAAGGCTTTCGTGTGCATTTCACCCAGTACACTGGCTAGACCAAAATGAGGTCTTGGTAGAGCTGAGCTCAGAGCATGTGACACAGGATCCATTCCCCATCCTCCCTCTCTGTGGATGAGTAGCTGTGGTGAGCTGTGTGACAACACATTCCACTGAAAATGATGCATGGATTTGTCATGCACCAAAGAGAAAACATAAAGGAGTTTAACTCCTGCACTGAGCTCTTTGGAGACTGCATCAGATTTGTTTGGAAGGTGCACAATACCTCACACACGCTGCAAGAACATAATAGTGTGTACTCAATACATCTGTGTCACTGCACTACTGGGCTGAGCCATCGCACGTCGCTCCTCTCCTGAGGAGAGGGGGCCATACGTGGTTCAGCCTCCCTCCAGGCAGGGTACGCATGGCATCTGTGGGGAGGGAAAGGCAAACCGAGGGTCCCTGCAATTCAGCCCTCATCTAACAAAGCAAAGGCTCTTTATCCACAGACCGTGTGACTTGCCACGGCCTGAAAAGCCGTTCATGAGCTTTGCCTGCACGGGATGTGCAGCTCTTCAGCTCCACGCCACACGTGCTGAGTGCTGAATTCTGCCACCTCTCCCCTCCCAGCTTTGATCCAGGGCTCCTGGCAAGTCAAAGGCAGGATGGCTGAATAGCTCTGCTTTGTGGTACCTACTCCTCCTCCTCCCCAGCCCTGCTCAGGGTTAAAGATTCCTGCCTTTCAGCTGTGAGGAGAGATTAATCCCAGCTGCTCTACATGCACCCCCGTTCCTGTTTATAGCAACAGCAATCCTGGATGGAAGCCTGCAAGCCTGGTCACTGCTGCACCCACAGCCAAGGTACTGCTGCCAGCACCACTCGCTCTCCTGGCTGAGCTGGGCTCCCTGGCTGGCTGTGTGAGCACCTAAATCACCAACACTGCATGAAGCCAGAACAAACAACCTCTGAGTCTCACGTCGCTAGGTCCCACCACCATGGCAACTGGGTGACTCCAGGAGGATAAGATGATTTTACCCTGAAGACTCAGGAACAAGGAGATATAAAGAATATACATGGTCACACTAGGATACAGAATACAAAGATCAGAGTACCTAAAGTTGGACTCAACAAAGCATAGGACACTCTTAACAATACCAGGGTATTTGAAGATTTACTGTACTTGGTTCTACCAAAGCTGCCGATTTTGGAAACAACCTGCTTTGTTCTGGGAAAGTAGCCAGCTCCAGAGACTACCACCTGTTTCTCCTGCAGAAACACATGAATTTTAAGAACTGGAGGGAAAAAACCCACTACATAACCAAAGCATAAAGAATGTCATCCTTCCCTCCAGCTCAGCCAGCCTGGAGAGTAACACACATGCAGGCTTGGTCTGCACCTGTGCTCTTACACCTTGCTCTCCTACAGTGTGTGAAGGACATAACAGGAGACAGCAAGTTCTTTTAGCAGGAAGATACAGATGGTTATTTGGGGACATCACAACACAGGCTCTTGCCCCAGCACAACGCTGAGGAGAACTGTGGCACGTGTGCTTCGTGTCACCTCCCTCAGCTCCAACCAGACACGTGGCCCAGGCCTTGTGCCGTGACACCGGGGAAATCAGGGTGGTCTGACACTCGTTCTACATGGGCTGCATAAAACAACTCTCCTAAGCTTTTATATTCAGATCTTCTTCTGTGAGGGAGGTGGGTGGAAAACCAGCACACATGAAATGCTGCCAGCAAGCTTGCAGTAATTTCCAGGGTGGAGGTGTCTGAGCATCCTCCACACTTTGAAAATACTACATAATGCATGAATGCTTTCTCTGGCTTTATACACACTCCTCAGAGGCAAAAGTGTGGCTGTTTTGGGAACGCACCGGGCCAAACCTGTCATGTGTCTGTTTTTTCTCAGATTTTATACAATCTGTCCACTTCCTTGTTCTATCCATCAGTCCTTTGCAGAGGGACTCACTCAAAACCCTACTGTGGAACAAGCAGCTTTGTGCCCACACTGGATGCAGTGGACCAGGTCCCAACAAAGCACAAGGTAAACTCAAACTTGAGTATCCTTGTTCTGTTCAGATACAGAGATAGCAAACGTGCCACACATGTCCAGGTGTATCACCTGTCCTCACCCACATGGGTTCCTTGTTTGCCTTTTAATCCCTCCATTTCAGACAAGACCAAAACATCCTCAAACCCCTGAATAATTCACTGGTGGTTGGACCTGCTCACAAGCAGAGACTTCTATGCAATTTTAAAGATGAACATGTTATGTGGGAACAAAAATTCATCAGGGCCTGAGGTTACTGTTGCTCTGCTCCCAAGGCAAACACAAAAACACAAAAGGACTTGTTAGCCTCACAATTTCCTGAAATTGTCCATGTTTGTGTTCATTTCCTATTCAAGACAGGAGCAGCCTAAAGCTTTTTGGCTCCTGGTTCTAACGTGCTGTGATCCATTTTTCAAGTGTATTTCATGTGGCAAGAAAGGCTTTGGGTTATTTTATTAATTGTAAAAATGAAGATTAATCAGCTGTGTGACATCAATTTAACTGGGGTTAGTGAAGGTTAGATTTCCACGTGGCTGTTTCAAGCTCATTAAACGTAGTGCACCTGATCCCCTCCATCAGCCCAGGTCCCTGAATATGGAATCAGTGGCCAAGCAGGGTTTAATCCTGCTGTTGTCCTGTTTTCCACCTGACAAAATGAATGCAGCAGGGTAACCCCCTGTTCCATAACATACAGTCCCCCACTTCTTTAGCAAGGCTGATGACGACAGGTTTAGATGCCCTTAATTCTTAATGCAGCATCCCCCAAAAGTATGACCTAGTTAGAGCGCCATTCCAGTTCAGGTTGGCTCCTGACCTGTCTGATGGCCACAGGCATTCACAGCAAGAGCAGAGGATAAAGGTGGGGCATGGGGAAGAGAAAGCAGGAGTGGGTTTACTTTCCCAACCGGCAGCCAGTGTCATTCTGGACCAACCAAGGATACCAGAGAACAGATCCAGCAGCAGCTCCTCCTGCCACAGTGCTGGTGTTAGTCAGCACCATGGCCTTCCCAAAATTATGAGCTGTGCTCAGCGTGGATAAACCAGGCAAATAAAACCCCAACCCCTCAATCAATGACTCTGCAGTGACTAAAGCTGTCGCTGCAGGGAGTATGTGTCCCCAAAGCAGGGCAGCCCAAATGCCTTTCTGCAGTCTGGCATCCAGAGGCTGAGAGAAGACAGCCTCGAGTTGTGCCAGGGGAAGGTTTAGTTTGGATATTGGGGAAAATTTCTTCCCCAAAAGGGCTGTCCAGCCCTGGCACCATTCTGTGAGGGAACAGGCACACTGAGCATAAACAAGTACTCCTTGTGACAGAAGATAAGCTGGCTACAATTAAAAATGCAGAAATTGAGCAAATTAGGTACAAATTCTGAGCAGCATAAGGAAAGTAATTGCTCTTTCTTTAATAAGAATTCAAAAACTCAAAAAAGGCTGAAATGTGTTTTTAGCAGCACTGAAGATGTAAAATCTGAGAAAGCACAGAGAAAGTACCAGAGCCAGAGGTGTGGCAGGCAGAGAGGAGCCTAAGCACAGGGAAGGAGCTGGAAGCATCTGACTGTGTCTCCCACAGGCAGTGGCTGCCCGGGATGGCTTATGTAAGCTGGATGAGGCAGCGTCGTGTGCCACCTCGTGTTGTCTCTGGGATCCACATTTTGGAGAAAGGGATGTTTTGTCCTCAGGTCCCCTGCTGCAGCAGGAGGAAGGGCTCTTGTTCTCTTTCTATTCTCCCAGAGCCAAATTTAGAATCGGTCATTGTGACAGAGCAGCTACCAGACGTGCACAGGGTGAATGGAATAACCAAGATGTCCTAGCGCTGTCACCTCGCCTTGCTCCATGGCCTGATTTTATGGCAGGAGAGCAGGAATGGCCTCAGAGGAAGTGCTGCAGCAGCCACACCATGGCCTGTGGCCCCAAATGCCTATGGTCACCTCCCCCTGCTGTGCAATTTGGGTGACTCACAGCAGAACTCCCAGTGCCATCCAAACTGAAGCAACAAACACAAGGGCCTTGTGATAGGAGGTTGTAAGCCAGGTGGGGGCCAGTTTCCTCTACCAAGTAACAAGCAATAAAGAGGAACGTGCAAAGGATGCCTCAAATTGTACCAGGGAAGGTTTAGGTTAGACATTTGGGAAAATTTCTTCATGGAAAGGGTGGCCAGGCATTGGAACAGGCTGCCCAGGGCAGTGGCGGAATCACTGTCCATGGAAATGTTCAAAAAACATGTGGATGTGGAACTTGGGGACATGGTTTAATAGTGGCCCTGGCAGTGTTTGCTTAACACAGTTGGACTTCATGATCTTAGAGGGCTTTTCCAACACTAATGACTCTATGATCTGCCAAGGGTCACCAAGTCACACCACACCAAGGCACGTGTGGCTCACAATGGGGTCAGTGGCAGCAGGTGCTCACTCTGACATCCACTGAAGTAGCATATTAAACATGATGATCCCAAAATTATGGGCATCTGACAAGCATGGATGCAAGCACCTTCCCAACCCCTAATAATGAGCACTGCAGATCTGCATCACCACTGCAAGTTCTGATTCCCACCGTGTACTGTGGTGTTCACGGACACTTTGTTCCCTAACCCAAACTATTTACTAAGGTTGAAAATTTACACAAACCTGGGTTCTCTGCCATGGGAGTGCATTTCTTTAAACTGGGCCTTTGGCTATAAAACTTGAGCCCGAAGAGCTCCTGCAGGGATAAAAACTGAGTGTAGGAAGAGTTCAGCCCCTTTCAACTCTGGGGCTGAAGTAACCCCTGTGCAGCTTATCTGTCCCACAAAGGAGCCACTCCAACAGACTTTCTGTTTCTACCCAGGGTGCAGAGAAGACTTAAAAACCTTAAAATAGCACTCTTAGTCAGTGTGATCAAAGTAGTCAGACAAGACACTGCCTGGTCTTTTCTTCTGGGATCAGTGGCTTAAGCCAGGAAGCACCCAGGGGTATTTTAAAGCCCTTTCTATAAAGAAGTGTTATTTTCTGAAAGCAAAGGTCTCAGTGCAGATATAAACGTGCAGAAGCTGAAGTGAAGCAGGATCTGGTCAGCTGCATAAAAATGTCACTTTATTTGCTAAATCCAGAATCCTAGAAAAATCTTGCTTTTAATATTTTAGCAACTCCTCTTTTGTCAGGCACCATGGCTGTGGTATTTCTGAGGCCATGCTAAGCCAATTCTGCAGCCTGACAGTGTCATCATCCCCCCAGCAGCTGAACAGTGTGGTCACACTGGATGGGATGATCCAGTCTAGACAGTACCATACTGCTGCTGCTGCCTTGAGATCTGCTGTTTGACAGATGCTTCTCAGAGCCAGCCCAGTGCAGACTAACCCAGAGGTAGATATGGCATAAGATAGTTTTCATAGAGTCACAGAATCCCAGACTGGTTTGTGCTGGAAGGGACCTTAATGTTTATCTCACTTCAAACCCTGCCATGGGCAGAGACACCTTCCACTAGACCAGGTTGCTCCAAGCCCTGTCAAACCTGTTTTCTCCTGGATTGGTGAGCTTCAAGTGACACACGTGGAAGTCCAGCAAGTTCTAAAACTGATGGAAGGGTGAGAGGTGACGAAGCAGGAAGATCTTGTGCTGTGAGTTTAAAACAGCTCTGCCAACTCCTAATTCTTCTAAGTATCTTCCCACTACTGAAGCAATACAAACAAAAGTATGGAAAACCATCTGACAGCACAGCCCACACAGCCCAGGTCCTTGGAGCAGGGACATCAAGAGAAATGCTGAAGGCATGAGGAGACTAACTGGTCTCTGAGGAGTGAGGTGAACCCTCTGAAAACAGCACTGCTTTGTGCCCATTGGGGCATTTCAGTGCCCTCAAAGGAAACCAAACTGAACAAGGTTACAGAACTCGAAACTTGGGCTGAAAAATGCTTGTCAAAATGGCTGTGCATGAATATTTCATAATCATCGATTCCAACTCCCGAATAAAACTGCTGTAAATAATCTTTTTTCAATACATTCTGAGGCTGACTTTTCTAGTTTTCACAACGCTGCAATAAAGGCCTTGTGATGGGAACTCATGGAACACGGATTCCTGTTCGCTGTGCAGATGTACTGGCTTTGTGGGGCTAAATTTGGCAAACACTGTTCCAGGCAGCAAGCACACAGCCAGGGCAAAGAGCAAACACAGGGAAGAGGAACCAGCCACTTTTTCAAACTAGAAATGCACCCAGGAGTTTAGAAGTGCTCAAATGAACAAAAGACAGCAATGTTGTTGCTATTACATTCTGCCTACCACAAAACACACAGTACACAGGAATACAACAGTCAGAAGGAGAGGAACCAGTTTGTGTACTGAGCCACTGAGAGCTGGAAGATATCCCCTTCCAGCAATTCCTCTACAATCCCCTCAGCATGTGGCTGCTCCAGGTGTGCTGCTCAGTCGCACCTCCCCTGCCCTCCAATGACCACGTGCCTGTAGGAAGCAGACCCTTTCACAGGGATCCCCAAGTGCATGCTTTATTTCAGGTGATGCCACTTAAAAGTGACATTTTATCCAAAGAATCCCTGAATGTCACACACTAAACCCTTCAACCTGGCCACATGCTGGGGCTGCCCAACACTCACGTGACACCCAAACAGTTAGAAAAGACAGCTCAGTGACATACAGTTCGTAGTTTTGGTCTTCAGTCTCTTGCTGCACTGACAGCTCCTCCAGAGTTGCATCAATATCCAGCTGATTTGTTTCCAGCTGCCGCAGCAACGTCTCCCTCTGAGGAAAGGAAAACAAGGCAGGTCTGAGCAGGGAAGGCTCATTGTAACATATCTCTGAGCAGTGAGATCCTGTGTCACCACTCTACCACAGCAACATGTTGAACAGGAGCACTGGCCCTGCTCACAGTGTCAGCTGAAATACAGAGCACAGAGGGAAGCAGAAGCAAAAGTAGATCCAGAAAGTTTATGTATAAGAAGTGCCTTGTTCTGTGAGCTGTTCTCAGTCATAAATCAATGATGTGTGATTTCAGACACCACATCACCAGTTACATTTGGACAAAAGATCAGTTGTGCAACCCATTCACTTGGGTCTTTGATTTTCCCTGTCTTAAAACAGCTCCTCTGTGAGCAGGACCCAGCTGATGCAAAATCTCCCCGTAATTTTCTTTTTGCTGTCATGGTAGATGAGCGAGCACAACTGTCAACCAAGTGACACTTCTGAAGTCTGTGCCCCTCTGCCTCCAGTTGCTGTCCCACAGATGGGACACAGACATCCCAGTCCATTTCAAATGGCAGTAAAGTGCATTGGCTTCACTAATGCAACCCAGGGCAGACCCACTCAGTCCTTCACTTCCCACATTTCCAACAGAACTCAAGCAAAAACCTCAGCTGAGGGGAAATGCTGGCTTAACAGACTCCCTCCTCCTGACAGCCCGGATGGCAGCGAGAAGAGATCAATAACTACAGGCATTAGGCTGAGCCAGCTCCAAGGGCTGTGCCACAGCCCTGAGCACAGGGCTGACACAGCATCTATTCCTGCAGGAACATCATTGTAGGTCCCCTGGACAAGACTAGAGCTGTATGTGATACAAATCCTGCCCCAGAGCCCCGTGCTCTCTGCTCAGGCACAGCTGGCTGGCACACAGCTGGGCACTGGCACCCTGTTTGCCTCCTGCAGGGGCTCTGAGCACGGGCCGTGCTGACCAGCTCACACCCCGAATTCGGGAGTCAAAAGCCGCAATGTTCAGTGTCTGAAAGCATCAGTCCACCCCCACCACTGCCTAGGAGCACTGTGTGGCCCAGGAGCAGGGACAGCTTGTGCTGAGCTCGGCCGGTGACTCACGGCACTGTACCGTCCCTGTCACAGCAGGCCGTGCTGGGAGGAGATGGAAGAGAAACCACAGGCTTCCTCCAAACTGCCAAGCTTTTTGCTTTTATATCTGCCTTATCCTCCAAGAACACTGAAGGTTTCCACTCTGACAAATATTTTTGAAGGTTAGCATCAATAGCCATGGCGAATTTTTAATTCCCTGTTTGACAACACATAAGCTCACTGCAGGAAAATCCCACCAGACTAAAAGGTCAAAAGGAAATCTACCGCATAATTCCCAGAATAAAATCCCTCTGTGAAGACAAACATTTGCATGAAGCAACGGTGTTCAGTCCCTATGTGCACATGCTGCTGGCATTATGGTTTCACAGACGTGACAACTCTGAAGCCATCGAGACACTGTACAGATTTCAAGAGCAAATAACTCATCTGGCTCATACAAACCACACCACGCTGCTGTGACCCAGGGCACAGTCGGGGCACAGCCTGAGCCCTCCATGGAGCAGGCTGATTTATATCAAATTCTACCATGACTTGTATCAGTAGACAAGGTTCAAGTAATTTGATTTTGTATTATAAGACCAGGTGATTCATCACAGCTGATAACCCTTAAACACAGTAATTTACTGGAAGACACAGCCTTTCTTGAAATTTAAGAGCTTCTGTGATCATTTAATCTAATTTACTGCTTCCAAAGTATATAGATTCTTCATGTTTACCTTTGCCATTGTGTTAAGAGCTTGAAGCAATTCCTGTTTTCTTTGTTAGGCAATTTTTATTCATCAAATTCAAAAGCTTTCTTCAGATGGAAACTTGACTTCAATTAACATGTATGAAAAGAATTATGAAGTCATTACCTAATGTTGATTCCCTTTATCGTGGTTTACAGACAAGAAAGATTCAGCAAAATATGCTATACATATTTAAATGTGCTACACTAATCAGAATGAGTAATAAAAGACTTTAGAATTAAAATTCTAGATTTTACAACTCAAGATTCAAGAAAATCCAGATTTCAGATGTAGTAGATGTCATCCTCCTATGTTATTCATGCAGTATGAGCAAAAATGAGGCAAAAAAGGGAAAGTCTGCTTCTTCTTTGTCCCTGGTTTCCTAAGATGGGTGAAATAAATGCTGACCTAATTAGCTGAGCAAACAGAGACAGAAGGGCTACTGCTCTCCAGGACTTACCTTAGGCTCTTTGATAATGACTTTTATTAAACAAGTGGTTTTCCTTGCCTCACACTTTGGCATTGAGACACACACCACAGTTTTATTTATTTCAATTTTCACAGATCACAGTAAATCAAGAATATAGATTTAATTAAGAGTGAGTTTCAACTAATTTTGTAAAAATTCATCACTATTAGCAGATTTTCAAATACTTCAAAAAATGAATCCTGCTTTACCATGCTGGTATTAAAATATTAAAGAAACAGCTTATTTTTAGCAATAACCCAAAAGAAGGGAATAAATCATATGCTACAGAGCAACACTTTGGCTGAAAGCCACTTTCAAGGGCTTCCTGAGAAAAGGCAATTTCAGCTGTCTGCAGAATCCTGTCTCCTTCCAGCACAGCATCCTGAGACCTGGGTGACCTGATCCCATTTGTGGGCCACCAGCAATACCTACAGCTAAGCTGCATCCTCAGGTTTGCCAACCCTGCCCCTGGAAAGGAACTGGTAAATAATTGAAGAGCCCAGGCTGCCAGAGGGAAGGTGCTCTGTGCTGGGGGTATGGATTTCAGCCCTGCTTTCTCCATGAAAGATGCATGACTGTAAGCTGAGCACAGGGATGTGCCACTGACACCAACCCTGCCGAGGGACAGCCTGGATACAGCTGGACACCTCTGCCCCTGGAGAGCTGCAGGGGATGGGCTGAGGGACACAGAAACCTTCAGGGCTGAGCAAATCCTATATGCATTTTACACCTGGTAGCATCCCTCTGCCTTTGCCCTGCTCCAAAGTACTTGGGAAAAGAGCCCCTTCTGGAGCCTGGTGCTGACAAGGATCTCTGAAGGGATAAGCAGAACCTTTAGGAATTAAGTCCAGCTGTGATGTTCCTACAAATTCAGCATCACACTGCACTGGATGTCAATCAGGCCCAGGCCTGGTCCCTGTGCACTCCAAGGCAAGATTCCCAACGAGTCTCCAGGAGCAGCAAAGTGCCCCGAGCCAGCTACTGTGGAGCAGCAGGAGGCACTGCCCATAAACCTGTGGCACAAATGCACTGGAAAATCCAATCCAGACCATTCTGGCTGAAGTTTGACATTGATAAAGCCCCAGTGCATGGGGGGAAGCAGCCAAAAGCCTCTGACTGCACAGAAGGCAAGGCCGGGGACCTCCTGCACACTGCAGGGAAATGAGCAAGCTACTTCCACAGGGATCCTGTGCTGGGATTTTTATCAGAACGCACACCAGAACACCTGCTTTCAATCCCTGTATGAGCACAGATCTGCAGGAATTAGTCTGGGCACTGCTGTTTTAAAGGCAAAGCCAGGCAGCTCTCCTGGAATGACAGGCACAGGACAACCTCCTCAGGTCCCACCTTCTGTGCCGAGGTGCAAAGAACAGAGCACACATATTGAAAAGTATGGTTTACATGTGCCCATCCAAAACTCCCCTTGCACGTTCTGGGAACTAAATTCTAAGGAGAAGTCTTCTCAGGTTTGTTTCTGCAGTGTTGAATTATTTAATTACATGAAAGCCATACGATGTGGGAGTCTAATTATGTGGCAATTGCACCTTCTGGGCTACTTCCAGTGGCACCCTGAGCTCACTGAGCAGAGGAACAAATGTGGGCTGCTCACCCCATTCCCTCACCTCTCCTAAGCAACCACCACTGGAATCTCCAAACTAAAGGTTATATGAGATTTATTTTTTCTTTACCCTAAAGACCAAGATTTGTTCAAGAAATTATCTAGCTTTGGTGACCTTACCAAAGTGTCCTAATTGCTTTCAGCCTCAGATTAATAGATCATGTTTACTTGTACACAGTACATTTAGATGAAAGGTCCCCTAGGATTCACACCCTAAAGCTGCTTCCAAGCAAACCCAATACTACAATCGCTTCGGAATTTCTTGCTTTGGCCAGGGAAAATCCTGGCATACACAGTCTGTCCACAGTATCACCACGAGCAGCTTTCAGAGACAACTCTGGCAGGAAGGCTGTGCTGATGGCTTTGTCTCTTATCAACATCTATCCGAGAAAAAAAAGGACAGATCTACAAAACCAACAAAAGTAACCTGGGAATTGTTTCTGTGTGATTTCCACCAGACACCCCTTCACCAGTGGAGCTGTTATAAACCCAAGCATCTCACCAGCACCATGCTGGCAGATTTCAATCTTCTCCTCTGAGCAGCAAGTTGGATTTATACCTCAGATTTCTACAACTGCCCCCTAAAAAAATTATTGTCTGCCTTGTTTTACTGGGGTTTAATACTTTCAATTCTCTTATCCTGGTACTTTCTGCTCTGCAGCCTGAGGGCATGGTAACATCTACTAACACATTCCAGTTCCTTCTGAACTAGCATTCCAGTGGAGATTATTTGTACAGAAATACACACAGACACTTCAATTACTGGTGAAAGATAATCAACTGCCTATTTTTTTCCCATCCAACAGAAGACAATGACACAACATCACAGGTGCCCTCAGAAAGCATAAACTATTGATCCCAAAGGACCCCAGTAGGATCACCCCAAAAGTGCCTCTTCTAAAGGTCTGCAGCTGAGAATCCCATCCTTCTCTGCCCATCTGGCCTTTGCCTTTCCCTTCAGCCTTCCCAAGAATCCTCAGTTATGAAGGAAATAAGAGACTGGATCCGTGTGCACAGGATCCAAACAGATCCATTACCATTAGGGCCAAGATTTTCAGCAGGTTCAGTTCATGACCAAATCTCAGCTCATCTGAGTTTTAACTGAACAGAACTGAAATCCAAAGTTTAATAAATGTGTCTATGCAACATTTTTGACTTGGCAACTGCACCACTGGATGCCATTTTCATGTCAGTGTTACCCATTCCCTTGCAGCCTTTCTCCAGAAGTCAGCATTGGGAACTCAGCAGAGACATTCTCTCACAACCACAGGCATGTTTACATCACAGGCACCAATGTTCTGACATAATTTTGCCATACCAACCCTAACAAAACCAAAAATCTACTCAGGATCCTTTAACACCAAAAGAAACCTCAAATACCAAATTTTTGCAATAGAGACAGAGCAAATACAATTTCTCCCACCCACCTAGCACATCAGGGCAGTATCTCTGTCTTACCTGCAGCTGCAAGAAGGGGATGTTGAAGAATTTGTGCAGGTACTTGAGGCCAAAGCTGTTCTTCATGGAAGACTCAGCATAGCGGAAATAGGAGGAGCCAGGGGGCCTGTCCCAAGCAGAGAGAAGAACACTGTACCCAGGAGAGACTGCACACACAGGGGCACTGCCTGAATGACACACCACGAGCAGTCCCACAGGCCAGCCCCCCACCCCCAAATGTAGGCCAGTGGCTCATTCTGCCTGGGACTCGTTAGTTTGTGTATAGCCAAAATTCACGCTTTGTTCCCCCTGAAGGGTGGCAGAAAGTGGCTGTTGGTGTGTCACAGTGTTGTGTGCCTAGCAGGCTAAGAAATACTCTGTCAGGACACTGGGATGTTGGTTTCCTAAACTGGGGATTTACAGCTATACAAGTTTCTCATTTCTCAGTGACCGCTTCGGTTTAAAACCCCGAAGAGACTGACAAAAATCACATATAGAGATGAATCTGTAAAGAAATGATTACAGTATGGACAAAGTCTTAAAACTGACATGATTTCTGTGTGACTGACACAAGCATAAGCAAGTAAGAGATGAGGAAAATGAAAAAATTACCTTAAGGACATGAAAAAGGTACAATCTACTGAATCTTGACCAACAAATAGTATTTTATACTACATTTCAGACCTCTGCATAGGGGAAATTCTTGTCTGGCTGGTGAGGGAAATGTATGACTTGGCTATGCCCAGTAAGTGCTGTGTGGGGAAGCTCAGAGGCAGGGCAAGGAGACAGCTGCACTGGCTGGCTCTCTTGTAGCTGAATTACTCAGAGCAGAGAATAGCTGTGCCACAGGGAGAGGATTCTTTCACATGGGGACTATCCAGCAAAAAGATGACTTCTTGGGAACAGCACTTCAGAAAGGCACAGGCTGCCAGGCCCTCCCTGCTCTCCAGGAACAAAGCAAACAATGTGCCCATCGTGTCAGCAGACGCTGCTGTGGACACGGGGACGCTGCTGTGGATCCAGGCCCCGGGGCAGGGGTTGCACGGGACGTGGATGTGAAACACGGTTACATAAGGGTGATGTCAGCGAGCAGCCGAGCCCTGCTGCTCTGCCAGGTGACACATCTCACCTGTTCAGGTTGTCAATGAGGTCCCGCACGTCGCCAGGCAGGATGACCCGGTGCTCGCCCATGTCCCGGTAATTCCCAAGCACACACACTGGAACGTGGGTCGGTACTTTAGGAAGCTCCCTCAGAATATAGTTAAATGTCCTTCATCAGAGGAGAGAGAGAGAGAGAGAGAGAGAGAAAGGCAGATGAGTGGGAACATCCTTCTTTAAGCAGTTTCATGTACAAATCAGAGAAAAAACCCCAAATAATGTTTTTTTTCCCAGTCTGTAGCTTCTTTGTCCCCTCAGAGAAATACATTAAGTCTCAATATGTTTGGATCATTCTTTATTCAAAAATAACTTGATAAGTTCAATAATCCACTTCCACCAGCAACCTCACATCTCCTACAGTAATGTTTCCCTCAGTCCTGCAAAACCGTGTGGGGTCAGTAGAAGAAAAGTTTTCCCTCCTTTCAACTTCCCTGAGACTCTCTGACCAACACCAAACCTGTACAACATTAGCTTAAATATAAAGCAGGAGCTCTTACCCCCTCCTCTTTCCACTCTGGTTTCCACATCTCCCCCATCCTCCTCAGCAGATGTGCAAAATGAACAGTTCCTTATTTCTGTGCATTAATGCAGCCCGCGGCCTCTAAATAATCCTTACTAATACCAGTCTTCTGGGAATTTCTCACTAGCATTCCCCTTTTCCTTGTGTTCTGGGGAGCAGGGAATTGTAACATGCACCTCATACCTGTGATAGCACTAATTATCAAGCCTCAGCCAGCAGTGTATCAGCAACTGCAGCACACAAACTACCGGGACACTGCTTGTTTGGAACAAGCCCAAGAGAGGAGTTTATTAAAAGCCATGTCACAAGACAAAGCTTTTATTTTTAAGGGATACAAGCTTGCTTCAACTCATTAGGCTTGTTATCAGCTCTCAAATCCAACTGGGAATCTGGAAATCCAGAAGTAATTTGTTTTGCCTAGACAAAGGAGAATCATGAGGTGCCACTGAAGGTCTCTTACCACTGCTTGGTGATGTCAAACATCATCACCACACCATTGCAGTTCTTATAGACATCCAGGAACTCTGCATCCAGAGCCATTTCTGACTCTGCCTGAGGAAATAAAGGCAAAGAAGCAGTAAAGAACTCGATTCAACATAAGGCTTGGACAGAACACACCGGATACAGTGCTGAATAGGCAAATTTCATAAAGGGGCAACCACTGTAAGGACTATCTGTGGATTTCACACCATCATTATTGAAATAAGATACCTGGTGGTTCCCAGCTTCCATTTCCCACAGGAGCAGCATGTGAAGCACCTGACAGTGTCTGACAGCACGCGCTAAAACCCACCCCTGCCCTTCTCCCCTGTGCTCCCAAATCCATATAAGCTACAGGGTGGAGGACAGAAGGCACAACTCACATTTCATCTCTTTGCTGACCCAAATATTGACTGTACTCCTAAAGCTTCTGATGTCCAAAGCCAGGAGGCAGTTTCTCACTGGAGGACTGACAGAATTTATTAGCACCTGATTGTCTTCTCATCATTTGGACTCCGTATGCTGCAAAGTCCAGCCAGTACTGGTCCCAACTCAGTCTCCATAGCTCCTGCTGCAATTTGGTGCCTCCTGAACAATGCTCACTGATTTCCCAGGAGTGGAAAACGCATCCATGTTTGCAAAGGAAGAAGCAGCTGTGGTATTTGTTCTCATAAAGGCTTTTTCCATAGGAGAGTATTTTAAGGAAAATTGTTCTTATCTGACCACACAGCCTGAGCAGCACTGGCACCAGTGAGAGGGTAACAGCCCAGTTCCGAGGTACAGCCAGAGCAGGGCACTGAACAACTTCTTGAGGCCCCACAAGAAGGCCCTGACAAAAGGACTTCCTGCCACTGCCCATGGGCAGAGAAGTGCAAAGCTGCTGAGCAAACACCTCAGCAGTGCAGTCATTTCCAAAGGACAGAATGGAAACCAGCAGGGAAGTTGTGGTGAGGGCAGGGGAAGGGCTGACATGCACAGATCAAAAAGTGCAGAGCATCAGGGGTCCCACTGCCCCTCACCCGCCTGCCAGGCCAACCTTAGAGCAGAAACAAATACAGAACTTGCTTTCCATGGACTAAAAGTGGACAAAAGGCCTCCCCCTCGAGAGGCAGACCTCTGCATCCCATGTGACTTACCTCCTGAGGGTCATTCTCCAGTTTCAAACCATCTCCTCGTTTTTTGCATTTTCCTTAAAGAGAATTACAGAAGAAAAAATAAAGCATTACACTGGGTAGAGAACTGCAGGATGGGTCTGGGCAGGACCACAGCAGTTTGAACACAACCTTAAAGCAGATCCTACTTCTACTGTAAGCCTGGGGAATGAGGAGGGGTAGGATAGGCATGCTTTGTTGAGCTCCCCTGGTCAAGAATCCCAGCTAGTCTATTCAAAGATGCAGTAAGGATATCTGGGGTAGCTTAAACCATGCTCTTCACAGCATAAACCCCCAATGACTGAGTAACACAGGGTTTGGTGCACTCCTGGCCACAAAGGGAAGCTGCTTTGTTGTAGTTTTTGTTGTATCAGTGTTGAGGAAGCAAAAGCTCATAGGGCTGCTCTGACTGAGGGCACAACTGCATGTGCAGCCTTCCTGAGATGCTGTGGTGCTGCTGTGCTGTCACTGACCTGAAGCAAGAGGTCAGGTCATAAGTGTGACCTCAGAGCCCATCAGGTGCTTTGGGTTGCCTCATTACTATGGAGAAAAGGGGTGGCAGGTGACTATGAGAATTTAACAGCCAAAAGACAGAACTTATGGAAGGGGAAATCCAAGTGAAATTAAATAAACTGTGGGAATGGGGCTGTGGAGACAGAGATGGCCTACATGTGCTCCAAAGGCCAGAGCCAGAGGGTTGGGGCTGGGCATCACCAGTGTAGGTGTATAAAGGAAACCCACAGAGGCACCACCCAAAGCACACAGAAATAAGCCAGAAGACAGGTATAACTCTGATTAAGCTCCCAGAAAAGTGCAAGAGGCAACAAGCTAAATACTTGGAGAAGATACCAGAAAACCCCTCTAGAGACTTGCCCTGTAGTCCCACAGACACAGGTCCACCTGGAGGAATCTACAGGTTTCTCTCCAACTCTTCTGCTTCCTTTAAGGTTAAAATCCAGCCTGGATAGTTAAAGGGTAGCACCCTGAGACTTCTCCCTTTCCTGACCGCTTAGGGAAGCACTCGATAAGTTCACAAAATGACATTTTACAGTACCACTGGCATTTAACTCAGCACTCCCAGAAAAGGAGTCAGTGTTTTTAAACCTCAGCTCCCTGAAAACTTTGTGTTACATCAGTTACGCTCTAATCATGTTTCCAAATCTTACAGCTTGGAGTCAAAGTAGACAGGTGTATCTGCACCATCAGCTGGTGTGGCCATCAGCTGACATGATTTTCTGGTGTAGACACCTGGCCCTAAGGATTGCCAGGAATCTCACTCAACATCTTCTGTCATCTACTGCCAAAGAGGTTTAGTGTGGACATACCACGAAAAAATCTGTCCTCTTGCTTAAACTCTGTGTTCAGAATCTCCAGAGCTTTATCAGTGATAAACACTGCACAATGAAGAACTCTGCAACATCTGGAGTGATATTCTACAGATGCCAAGTATCTCCCAGATGTTACTGACAGCAGCTGAGAGCTGCACTTCTGAATTAATTTTGTTCTGTATTTTCTTAGTTCAAATAAAGATGAGTTGACTTAATTATACTGGCACAGACCTGGGATTCCTTCTCATAATTTCTAGAAATTCACTGCATTGCTGACAACAGAAGGTGTTGGCAGCTCAGATGCACCTGCACAAACTCTCCCAGTGACTCTGTAAAAGGCTCTGAAACACTGAGGACCAAAATAGCTTCCACCAACTCTTCGACTCTGCTGAATCACATGGAGTGATGACTTGTGGAATTCAGGGTTCTGCCTGATGTTGCATGTGAAACAAAGTATTTGTTCTTCCTTCACACAACTCAAGGATAAATAGTTAGAAAATACAGTTATTCAGGAAATTTTTTATGCTGCAGGTTACAGCAGAGACTCTGGTGGGTGCTTCTGCGTATCACTGCAAAACATTGCCCCACTCATGACATCTTATTGCTTGCAGCTGAAAGTAGTAGCAATATTAATCCTGATCCTTCCTCAGTCGGGTAATGTGTTTCCCCGAGGGATCCAAGCACGGGCTCTGATTTCTCCCAGTACAGCTGGAGGTGTGGGTTGTCTAGGCCATGCGTGCCTTTTCCCACTTCAATTCATTTCAAGTCAGTGGCATTTGTGTGGCTTCTCTAAATATCAAAGCATCGCTATTTCTGCAGTCGCTGCTAAGTGATGCTTTGCGTGACCTAAATTTCTAGGTATTAAAAGAGAAGCTCAAGTAACCACAAATACTCTCCATCATTCCCCCCATCCTGACCACTCAAGGTGTCTGCCTAACCTGGGCACACTTACAGTCAGTGCTTTGAGATGGAATATCCGACCCACACGCCTCTCCCTGGCCATGGTTCTGAGTGTGGATCCGGAGGAATGAGTAATCTTCTCGCACATGGCTCATCAGTGCTGCAAAGGAGGTCACCTCAAAGGAGTCACAGAGCTGAGAAACGCATGTGTGTACAGACTCATGCACAGCATCTATTTTTGGAACCAAAACTGCAGGATGAGCCAGATAGAGACAAAATGTATGCAGTGAAAAGATGCAATTCAGCCTGTAAAGGCAAGTGCGTGGTGAGAGTTGTGTGTTTGAGGTTGCACTGATGGGTAATGCAGGACCCTCAATCAGAAAACAAGGCTCTTTTTGCTGTGATGGCTCAGGTCCTCTCCCTGGAATGATGGCTACTCCTTATTCACAATCATAAGAGCAACACTGACACTAAATACCCCTGGCAGCAGAGCCCCAAAATCTACCCAACAGTTCTTACTGGTCACCAGAAGACTCGGGTCATGATCAGCACCCACATCTCTGCATCTCTATGTACCATCAGTTTTGGCGCAGGATAGCAAGGATTCAGTACAGCTTGCCAGCAAATGCTGTCCACAGTGCAAGAGAGCTGCTTCCCTTCACCAGTCAAAAATACACATCTGGAATATTTGCATCCCCTGTGTTATCTAACTTGGGATGTCTGAAAATAACAGAAATATGAATTATGATCTTTCCTTCTTCTTGCAATACCTCTGGGAGGGAGAGGGGTGAAGTGCAGCAAGAAGGAAAGGGATCTCCAATACAAGGGAAAGAGCTCATGCTATTTTGTGGGCAACAGAAAAAAATATGATTTGATCTCTTCTGTCGTGTATGGGAAAATATGTGGGAAACAAATTGGCAGAAATTCCAAGACAGCAATTCACAACTGTTCCTGAATCACCTGCGTTCAAGCAGCTTCTCTGCATTCAGGATCCATTACAGCTTTATGACCTGCAGTAGTTACACAACTTGCTGCAAAGCCAGAAAGATGAGTCAGGAGTGTGACTTTTGCTGAGAGATCTTTCCTGTTTTCTATCAGTTCCAAAGGCAGCAAAGGAGATGATACTTACTACACACACTGCACAAAATTCAATACAACCCATAGCTGGGGGTAAGCTCAACTGGGTAAGATTTACAAATGGTATCCTTCCAGACATGAGCCCAGCTCCCTGAGCAGGTCACAGAGAATGCAGCAGGGACTCCAGTGAGTCTGAACATTGGAAAAAAAGTATCCCAAAGAATCAAGAACAAGCAAAGAGGAGCAGCACAGTCTGGCAGCTGCCATTCCCCTCTGCTTCACTATACTAAACAACCTCACAGCTTTTAAGCTTTCACAACAAACCTCCCCATACTTCTAAATTAACATCTGGATGCTAAATAAACAACACCAAGCTAAGTCACCGTCCAGGCAGGGCCAGCAGGGCTGCCTCCTGCACCCTAAAAGATTCTGGAGGGAAAACCCATCCTGCTGAACCAGCAAGGACAGGGAACACACTACTGGGGAGCACCAGGAGAAGCACCATTCAGGAAAACCACTGTTAACTTCAGAAATATACATTAAGTTTTCAGGGTGCAATTCCCTGAAATTCGGGGTGCAATTCCCTTCTGGAATTCCCCCCAGCCCCCTGTGACAAGCAGAATGGCAGCACTGCACAGCAGAGGAAAGCCCAAAGCCGCTTTACTCAACTGAATTTGAAAACTGCAGTTCATGGATACACCTGTTAGACAGTCAAGCCATAAATACCCACTTCAGGGCTTTCAACACAGCTTCAAACATCTTCACTTAAACAGAGGTCTCCTAATTTCCTCCAACAAGGCAATGGGGAAACACTGCTGAAAGAATTTCTCCTGGAAAACAACGTTATGTTGAAATGCGTGTTCAGAACATGCATTTTTTGACAGTTTCAAATCCAGCCTGATAAATGCAGCGTTCTGCCCAAGTCTAAATATGCACATTAGCCAGGATCTGGTAAGCAAGGAAACAAAAGGAGGATTAGGTCTTGTCAGCACTATGCTACAGCAGCACTGGATACTTTACTACTGGAAGTCTACAGTCTAGTGTCACTCTCACCCAAAGCATCGCGCAGGAGGATTTTTTGTCCTAAGCAGACAGAAGGAAAATAAAAATGTCATGAATAACATTAATATGAAAGTTAGATACAAGCAAGCTCTTAATGGTTAATATGAACACTTTCCTAAAGTTGCACTTATCAGGAATCCACAATGCCATGGCAATAGGAAAGGATTTGATTTCGTTAACAACTTTTTACACTGCACTGACTGAGCACAACTGATTGCAAAAAATACGAATCTGTGGTCCATAAGAAGGGATCTTAACAGAATGAGTTTTATTTCAAAAGGCTATAAAGTGGAGGGAAGAGATAGAGTCCCTTGAGATTTCTAACACAGGCTTCACTGTCAGAAATAAAAGCAGGATCAGAAGAGCTGTTATCAACATCTGCACGTACCACATCCCGTCTGCTTTGCCAGAAAAATTACAAGTCTCTAGTTGAGAAGATGACTCTGCTCAGAGAAGCTATTCACAGAAATAAATGCTAGAACCACATGATTCCCAAATTAACTATCTATCTATTCATACCAAAGCTGCAAGGCAGCGAGAACACAGATGTTTTGCTCAGATTCCAGCTTTTCACTTGTCATCCCATGATCCAAAAGCCAAACTGTAATCAGACTGACTTCAGCAGTAACTCTGGCCTAGGCTAGGTTTTGTCTATACTGTGAAAACTGGGGCTTAAACCAATAGGAAGTACCCAGGATTTTCATTTAAAGTTCCTGGCTCAAGTTTACCCTGAAGGCTCCATTATGCATCTGAACTAGAGCTGCCACCTCTAATTACTTTTCTGTTTTTACTATTTTGAATACAATTCAGCTAATTGCTCCCTTTCCCACTCCCTATTGTATTTATCACCTTAGTTTTGGTGCCCTGAGTGTAAGCGGCACAGGTGGTGCAGCAGGGGTGGTGCCCCTCGGGTGACAGAATGGATTCCCGCCATGGCTGCAGGAAAGGCAGCACCAGAGAACCAGCAAAGTTCAAGTTTCGATGACTGTGATCAACAGATTTGACAGAGAGAAACACCAAATAAGGAGTATAAGCCACAGAGCAACAGCTGCTCACCTGTACAGCTGCTTTCCTGACCATACTCACACTAAACCAGGAGCCTGACTGGTACCAAATACCTCTTAAAAGCCAAACAACATCTGTATTTGGGGCTACAGAATGGGCTGTTGAGATTTACATCTGAACCTTAACCCCCTCCCAGGAAGAGATCACACTGCATATCCCAGTTTGCACTGCAGCCAGTCTGCATCTTCATAGATGGTTTGGGGTTTGGTTTTACTTTTTATAAAACAGAAGTTCATACTCTGACAAAAATTGAAAACTAATGAAAAATGTATTTACACACCATAATGCTTTCCTTGGCTAGGTGTTTACAATAGGTTTTGGAATGCACATATTGCATTTTCTGTTCTAAGTGAATTTAAGTAATTGGCTTCTCTTTCATCCTTTCCCCCTGCAAGCACTACCCACTGCAGATACTGTTTTATCCATTTAACAATAGCATGCCTTCATAAAAACAGCTCAACAAGAACTTTCATAACCAGAAAAAAGAACTTGGAACCTGTATGTCTAAACATACAGCACACTATAAAGGGGAGAAAGTAAAGTTTATTCTGAAGCTCAGAG
The DNA here is from genome assembly GCF_022539395.1 of Myiozetetes cayanensis. Classification (NCBI taxonomy): domain Eukaryota; kingdom Metazoa; phylum Chordata; class Aves; order Passeriformes; family Tyrannidae; genus Myiozetetes; species Myiozetetes cayanensis. Next base: position 20,490 of record NW_026087765.1, on the reverse strand, counting down.
AATCTGAATACACTGAGCACCATCTAGTTCATCTATCATGGGCACATGGAACAACTGCTTCTGAACACTGGGTTTGATCAGTAGATTCCAGATCAGATCAGATTCTAGATAATGGGCTCTTAGCATAGGACACTCACCTCTCCTTTCCATATTTTTTCAGGAAGTAATATCTATGCATTTGAAAAAAGTAAGTAGAGATGTTTTTTCAAAGTAGAAGTAAGTAGGTATTTCTATATCCCATGTAAGTTTTTAATTAAAATTGAGAAAGAACAATGAATCTCCATCAGAAATGAAGTTATAAATCTTACCTTTGTCAACTACATCCCATACTTCAACTTTCACAATATCATCAGTGGCTGGAAGCACAATAAGAACAAAGGATTAGAAGAAGGTTTCAATGATATGTCCTCAATGCTCACCAGAGAGAGCCCAACCCAAAGCCAACATGGTGAAAGCAGCACAGCAATGTCAAAAGAAAAGCAAACCCTGTGTGAGAAGAAAACCCAACCAGAACAAGAAGGCTGTGTGCTGCTGAAGGTCCAAGCTGTCAAACAAAACCATGCTATCTAAAGAACTTCCTAAAGATTCTTAGTCACATAAGTGTTGGTTGGATTTCCCTGATGGTTCATGTCAGATTTGAAGCATGTTGTAAGTATTTTGTGTAGATTCTTTTCATAACATACAGAGCTTTCCATAGCCCTTCAAAAATGATAAAAATTTGATGCTGAGGATAAAGTCTGCTCTATCAGCAAGATGTACAACTGAAAAAAGGAATATACACATTTAAGGAAGATCAACCTGTGGCATGTCCAGGTAAACGTGACAGCCCTGCAGCTACCAGAAACATATTTCCTCTGCACATTTCCAGGGCATTTTGTGAAAAATACAGTCTCACTAGCACTGAAGTTGCAGCATCAATAAATTACAAGCAGCAACACAACCATATATTTGAGTTGCTAAAATCTGAAGCAAGACATGCAAAATTCTAACTCCAGTGACTGGCACTGATAGTACAGACAGCAGTTTCACTTTTGGGTGGCATGAGGGACAGGCAGTTCTGACACAATCCAAATAGGAGTCTGATCTTCAGGAAGTTGTTCCAAGAACAGCTGGTTTTTGGAAATGTTATAGGCTTCAAAGCAAAAGCTTGTACTTGGAGCAGCTCTGAACATAAAGCAATGGAATAGGAGAATAATGTCTCAGAGTAGAAAATAATCTCATAGGATGGCATGAGAGTTTAGCTAAGTGTCACTGTCAAACCAGGAAAAATTTTCTCTACAGAATTCATTGTTGGTTTAACTTACATGCTTCAAAATATTGTAAAGACAGACTATGAATAAAGGAAAATTTTGATCCTCTGCTTCTGGAGAAAGATCGTTTTTACATTTATGCATGACACAAAATCAGCCTCCGTTTTCCTCCCAGTAACTTTCACTTATCTCCCCTGTGCCAGCTGGCAGTGGGCACTGCACACACACAAGAGACTCCCCCCAGGTCAGCCAAGCCGGTGCCTCGCAGGACTGAAAGCACACGGGTGTACAGCAGCCTGCAGTCTGAAAACTTCTGCTCAGAACAATTCAATCCCCAAATTAATTCTGTCCCTGAACATTCCCACACACCATCAAGCCAGGTACAGCTATTAGTCATTCCCCTGGCACCCAACTGAGCCAGCTCCTCACCCGCAGGCACTGGCACTGCAAGGAGCTGTCCCTGTGCCCTGGACTGCTCACCCTGTGGATGCTGGGACACAGATCAGCCAGTGGAGGTCTGCCTCAAATTCCTGCCCGCAGGTGATAAGGTAGTCCTGGTGCCTTTCCACAATCAAGGCTTGCTACAAAAGGGTAGGAGATGTTTGCCTTTTCCAGATGTCAGATTTTGCAGGGGTTTAGGAGGAGCCCAGAAAGCTACTTGCTCTTTCAGCAGTGCCAGGTGAAGCTGTACATCAGCACTAACAGGGGGCTCCAAGGGCGAAGCTGGAACCCCAGTTCAGAGAAGTGAGCCCTTGTGGTGACAGGCAGTGTTCTCCCATGAGGTGACCCAGTGCTTGGCAGTGGGACTTTGCTCCAGAGCTGTCCACCTCCTTATCAGGAGCCAAACACACCCTCAGTTATGATTTGTTGGCTGCTGAGTGATTCCCGCAGTACTGACACCCTGCTGAGCAGGCAGCTGGGAAGCTGAACTTCCTGACCCCCACAGACCTGCTCAACACCCCTTCTGTCTGAGGGGAAGGTTGGAATTTCTCAAAGAAAATGAGGTTCTGCATGAGATCCAAGAAAACCAAAACTGTATTTCCACATGCTCCTGCTAGCTCACAGCCAGGAATTTCTTCCTTTTCCTCAGTAGTGTCACTCCTGATGATCCTGATCATGAAAGAGGATAACTGCTTTAGTGCTGCTGCGTTGGCTTTGGTGTGTGCCTCATGCCCAGTAGCATCTCACCTGAACTGGCTCTGGAAAGGATGTTGCAGTAAAAACAGAGCCAGTTCATCCTTTCAGCTCCTTAACTTGGATTAGCACAAACCATGATCAAACCACCACAAAGATCTGTTCTCAGCTGCTATTTGGTCACGTACTCCAGAGCACACCAAACACTGCTTTCCCAGAAAACGGTGGAGAGCTGTGAGAAGACTCCAATTGCAAGAACATTCATTTAAAAATAAGAATCATCAGATTGTGGGTGGGTTCATCACCAGGAACTCACAGGCCCTCAGGCACTTTTACTCTCCTGCAATGACAAGATTCACTCCATTCGCTCTGGATCACAAATCCTGCAGTGCAGGACAGCTCTGCCATCCCTCACTCCCACCCATAATGCATTCAAAAGATTTGAGCGAAACTATTTGTCAATATTTATTTCAGCCTTCATTTCTGAGTCTGCCAGAGAATAAAACTGGTGACTAGCAAAATCTAAAAAAAGTGTTCCTTAGGGTCAGGAACGGGTAACTCCTTACTTGGACAAAAAAATTACAAATAGCCATTACAATTGGCACAGAAAAGCAACTTTGTTCACTCTGCGTAGGAAGAAGTAACTCAAATTCTGCTACCTTTACTAATTCCCCCAGTATAAAATTTCTGAAGGTGCTACATTCCACATCTAAAATGTCATTCTTCTAAGACCAGGCAATGTAAGAATCCTTCAATATTTGACAGCAGTTTAATTAACATCTATAAATATTTGCTGCCAACTCCTTCATAATATTTATTCAAGGCAGCTTGAGAGCATGATCACAGGAAAAACAAACTTTATTTTTCCTTTACTGATTAACTTGGCCAACGGGGCAGGAATTACATCTGAGCCAACTACTCTGAGGGCCCACATCACCTGTCTCGGATGGAAAGTTCTCACAGCAGGACACAGACTTCACAATATCTTTTAAAATGGGGCTTACTTTTTAAAACAAGTATTAAGAAGCTGAGTAGAGAATTTCCTATACTACTGGAAATTATTACTAAGACAATAGCACAGTGTTTTACAATGCAAAAGAAACACAAATGAAAGGCACAATTTGAGGTACAGCCTTCCAGGTAGTTAGACAAGCTCAGCAACACTTCACCTTGAGGGAAGTCCATCAGCACACGTACATACTGCTGTCAGCTCTGGCCAGGGAGTTCTACAGAAACCCAGCACACCAAGGTTAGAACTGGGCACTAGAAATAACCCAGACACCTGTGGTTCTCAGCACACAGCAAAGCCACCCCAGGTGTAAGTGCTTTCTATCCCATTATTGCACCCATGTTGAAGAAGTCAGTGCTGGAGACTCAGCTCAGGAAAAGAAATGCAGACACAGGTGAGATGAGTGGATCTTTCTCCAAACACCATTTTGCATGTACACATGCATTTTGTACCTGTCTGTGGATACAAAACCAGTTAGGTAAGAATAAACCTCTTAGAATTAAATGCCAGTTGTATCTACCAGCAGTGCTGTGTTACCTACACTCGTCAGAGAGGAAACCCAACTCTGACCTTTAACCTGTGATAATGCAGAAACCCACAATTAACACTCAGTGCATCCTTTATACTCGCATATCTAGGAAAGAGGAATTTCATTTCTTACTCTGATCTAAGTCTGTTTAGGTTGAAGCATTCAAGTTTGATTTTGGAGATAGTTTCCATCATTCAAACAACTTGTAAGCTCTGTGTTCATTCCTCGGTAACTGATGTGCTGATATCCTGAGAGAGAGGAAGAGGAGTGAGGGGAAGGATGCCACAGCCAACATACACCATGCCAGAGGCTTGGCTGTAGGTGGGAAACACTACTGTGTGACCACAGCAGATCTGCTGGTGAACGTACCCTGGGGCTTTGTGAGCATTGGCACAAGACTTGGGCATCGTGGTGTCACCTGGCAATACAAATTTGAGTGGTGAATCAGACCCAGCACTCAGCTTGGAGCTCACCTCAATACATGGGGTGTTCTCCCAGCTGAGAGGAGATGGACAGTACCTGATTCAACAGAATGTCAGACTGGGGCAGATGGACCACGTCTGATAATGACAAACAACTGCTGACTTTTTGTGTACAGCATACTCAGCCTTACAATTTCATACTGAATCAGCAGTTCATCCCACAAGGCTGTGGCTTTCTTTGTCAGGAACTTGAAAGCTGGACTTGATGCACTGTTGAGTCACAGCCTTATGCAATTTCAGTGCCTGCAGCGTCTTCTCAAGCAGGAGGCAGGGCTTTCACAGCCACTTTATACTATTAGAGTAACAGGGAAAATTAAAATAAAAAATCTTATCTGATCACCCAGAATCCAGCAAGCACTTAAAAAAGGTACTGGTATTTCTGTGCTTTGGTAAGTCAGCCTAGAGCTAAGAGTACTACCATTAATTTTTGAAACATCACCTTCCCCAGTTACCAGATGCTCCATCCCAGTTTCCATCAGTGAAATCTAGTTTGCTGCCTGCTATTCACTTCTAGGCAACACACTAACACCCAAAGCAGAGTTGGCCTCAAGAGACAGATTTATGAAATAACTCATTTTCTTTAACAAGTCAAGCATATCACAAATATCTCAAATACTTTAGACCACCTATTAAATGCTTCCCTTGAACTGTGGCTTCAACAGAAACTTTAACACTTAGAACAGTTTCTGACAAAGTTATTAAAAACATGACTGAGAAATTATGAATAATAAATTAAAATAAAAAGTGATAAGAAACCATTTTATCTCCTAAGAAGACAGAGAAGAAAGAAGCAAATGAGGCTGCAGAGGAATTTCCTCCCCCAAGGCACTGTCCCATGACTGTCAGTCCCTCCATTCTCTTCCATCTTACTTTTATAATTCCAGTGGATGCTGGTGACTTGGATCTCCTGAGTCGGAATATATTCCTCAATAAATTTCTTTCCCTGCAGTCGGTGCCAGAGTGTGGTTTTCCCAGTGTTCCTGTCCCCTCGGATGACAATTTTCACTGGGGAAAAGAACAGGCAGACAAATAAACTTGATTAAACACAACTTGAAGAACACTCTGAAAAGCACGTTAATTTCTTGCAAGCATTATTCAGATGTAATTAGTCCTCCCATATTACACAGGCATGATGGGGTTCATTAGAAAACAAGAGCCCCAGTCATTAAAATCAATCCTTATTCAGTAACTCACACCAGCTCAGCAGAAAGAACCACTAGCAAGGCTGAATCTTCAAAATCTGCACAGCTCCAGCCAGCTGAGCCTCTGCTCTGTGACAGACGCATTTGATCCCTTACCCAAACCAATAGTAGTTTGGTTTAGGCTTCAAAGGAGGTAAAGGCCTGAGCCATAGCTGGACCAAGAACTCCTCCAGGAAAGCCAGAGAGGAGCAGTGACACAGCCAGCTGCGGTGCACATGAGGCTGGAACACCACACCAATCATAGATTAACACAAGAATACCAGGCGGCTTTTCCAAGAGTTTATCGAGGAACAGAGGAAGTTGTGGGTACAAGAAGTCTCCTACACACCCTTCCCGCTGTATGCAATTAGACTACAAGCCCCATGTTATCCCATCAATACGACAGCCCAGGTGAGCCTTCCTTGAGCTCTCTCTGCCCGGCAGCGTGGCTGCATGGCGAGGACCTCCCCTGCAGCTGGGACACCTCCTAAGCTTCTCCTCGAGGCAGACGTCTTTTCCTGTGACAGACTTCCGGAGGAGTCTAAGCAGAGCTTTGTTTAAACTGTGGCTGGACTGCCTCTCCCTTTCAGCTGCAACACCTCTCCAGGTCTGAGGTTCCTTACCTGAGACTGAGAGATCCCTCTGTCCAGGGCAGAGAGACCCCCTCCACCCCAACAGTAAGGGACTGATGGCATGCAGAGTCAATACTAATGAAATTGATATTCAGTATTAGTTATTATAAACTTTGCATAGATAATTCCATTAGACATAAACTGCTGTCCAAATCTGAGACTAAGACTGGACCCAGACGCACCTAAGCTTGATAACGAATTTAGAAAGGGGGTCCCCTCTGAACCTCGTGATCCAAAAGGAGGGTCTCCCTCACCCTTCTGCATCTCCAGTCTCTGTGTAACTCATTCCAGATCAATTCTAGCTCCATTTTTCTCTGGGTGTTCCGTGCATGTGCTCAGTAGCAGAGTGAACTTTGCCATCGAGTGGTGTCAAGTCACTCTTGAACTATACCACATTCAGACCACTTTTGCTCATACACTGCTGATGATTCTTTAAGTGATCTAAATCACCCATTAGCAATCCTCCCATCTTTCTACCTTCTCTACCTCTCCCTGGCCCTTACTTCCATTCTGCCATACCCTATTCCCTTGCTGGTCTTTTCTGCCAGGCTTCTCCTTCCATTACCTCCTCTACCATTTCCATTTCTCCTTAAACACGTCTCATTTCTTGAGAAAACAGAAGCACAGAATCATTTAGGTTCTCTAAGATCAGCTAGTCCAGCATTCCCTCAGCATTGCCAAGGCCATCACTAAACCATATCCCCAGGTGCCACATCCACGTGGCTTTTAAATCCCTTCAGGGATGCTGACTCCTCTACTGCCCTTGGCAGCTGTGCCAGGGCTGGACAGCCCTTTTTGTGAAGAAATTTTTCCTAATATCCAAACTAAACCTGCCCTGGTGCAACCTGAGGCTGTTTCCTCTCCCACCACTTGGTACTTGGTAGATGAGCCTGACCCTCACCTGGCTACAACCTCCTGTCACGAGGCTCTTGTGTTGGTTGCTTCAGTTTAGACAGAAACTCATTCAAACTCTTCCACGGAAATCAAGTGTCCAAATATCAAAAACTGTAGCAATTAATATCATGAACTTTCCAGAGCTGACCCGAATGTTACCTCATTCTTTCTGAAAACCCCATGTGTTGTTTTCTAAATTTTCTGTTACAGTGTAGACACTTGTATTTAAAATACCACCCTTGTTTTTAGTGGCAACCACGGGAGTACTGGGAAACGTAAGCTGGGCTGAACTGGATTTTTATGCTCGCGTTTTGAATTGGAGCTGTGATTCCCTGGAAAACGGGCCACTCACAGACATCTAATGGCAGTAAGGTGGTTAGCATTAGGTTGTGCATCATCATTTGGGCAAGGAGATCTGAGACCAAAGGCTGCCTTCTGCTGCAGCTCAGGAGCTGTTGCAGTCATTTCAGAGAAGAGCTGAAGAGGTCAACTTGAAGATAAAACATACACTAAGTCTGTGGAGGAGTTCTGTCTGGTGCTGCAGTTCCACTGTGCTTTTGCTGTTGTACACAACAAAAAGAATAATCTTTTTCAGAGCTGTTTATTCTTTTACAAAATTACTTACTATCACAGCATGAGGATAACAAAGGCAAAAATTAACACGGTATTTATAGGCTGACTTCACTTACATGTCCCAGAGCATCTCTGCAGACACAACAAACCAATTCCTGCATTTCCTGTCATCCGTGTGTGATTCTATTTCCTACTTACAGATGTTGAAAAAAATTGATGAAGGATTCCTTTGATTTTTTGGAATCATGAAGCAAGTCCATGGCATGAGCAGAATGAGGCTCCATTTGTCCCCTTTCAAACTCAAACCTTTTCAATATGCTCTCACTGCCTGCCTTAAAATGTTAAAATCCACATTCCCCCATGGAATGTAACATGAGATACCAAAACAGTGAGTTTTAAGGGACAAACAGACCCTTCAGAAAGAGTCAGGCTGCTCTCAAGGTGCACTTTGAGGACCACTCTCAGATGACATGGTTGTGAGCTCTCCCCTGCAGGGACAGTTGTGAGCTCTCCCCTGCAGGGACAGTCTTACCTCCTGCAGGACTTTCCCAGTGCCAACACCGTTGTTTATGCAGTTACACCTGGAGTTGGATCAAGAAACTGAACAGGCTGAAAAATAACCTTGAAATTATCCATTTTCAGTTTTCTTTTGTAGCTCCAGTGCCCAGCTGCACGAGCACCACACAGGAGGCAGAGCTGGAGTGGAGAGGAAATCCCCCCCACCCCAGAGCAGCTCATGTTTAGATCAGTGCAGGGTGCTTGTGGCACCACCTGCTCAGTTTGAACAGGTCCAAGGGCCCCTTCCAGCTCCAGCACTCTCCATTAGCATCTCTGTTCTCCTACATAGTGCACAAGTTCTCACTGACTCTTCCTGAAGAAAGAGCAGGAAGGAGGCAGGTGACACAAATCACTTTCAGCAAAGCAAAATCTGTACTTGGGACTTTGGCTGGGGCAGGCATACTGTGACAGGAAAAGCTGACTGAGCTTCAGAGCATAGCCAGGCAGGTATATCCAGGCCTGGGCTGTGGCTGAATGTGGAAAGAGGAGCATAATGACAGGTGAGGTCAGTGCTGTCACCTGCAGGACAGTAACAACTGCTGCCTTGATTTGGAGTTAAATCAGTACTCACAGCAAACAGCCACAGGTTTATAGCAAAGACAGGAGAATTATCCGTGGGAAGAAGGGTAGGGATGGGGGATAGATCAAGTGGCAAGAAAAAAGCTAAACAAATCACTTTATTCATATTGTTACTGTCTCAGGAAAACCAGAGGGATTTCCATTCTCCAGAGGGGAAACAGAAGCAGAGAAGATACAGGCCCAGAGAGCAGGTCTCAGACCAACTAGGACTGGAAATCAGGAATTCCCAGCTCTGCCCATATTCCTCCAGGACCCTGCAGCAAAGATCCCCAAACTAATAACCCCATGCAGACAGCCACAGCCTCGTCCTCACAAAGGTCTTAGGGACTGCAACTGAAATGCTTTGAGCTGTTCCTGCTGCCAGAAACAGCACCACCTGCTCTGCAGACCCCCTCAAGCACAATCAAAGCAGCGGGCAAAGCAGGGCTGGCACATGTTGCACAAACACTTGTGTTAGGCCACAGAAGAAAACAAGAGAAAGTGGGAAGTAGCAGGAAGAGGAGAAGCCTTTCTTTTGGGAATTGTGCTGAATGAAAACACTTACCAGAGTCTGCAAACTATGACTCTAAAGCAACACAAAAGAAGTAAGGACTATAATGCTTACTAAACAGATACACAATATTAATTAGGTTTTATCTTTTAAGGTACATTTTAGGCAGAAAAGTAATAAGGAGAGTGACTAGGGGGAATTCTTGAGCTACTGCCTTTGGTACTACAGACTGTTCAACCTGTGCTTCAGGCACACACAGCTGTGGGGTTTGTCAAGTGATGTGCACACTGCATGCAGCATATAAAGCCCAGAGCAGGAGGTGTTCCATGTTCTGGGGAACAGGATAGATGGATCTGAACCTTCCCTGATCACCAGTGGATAACTCCCAGGGAATGCCCAGCCAGAGCCATTCATTTCACCCTTGTTTGCCCATCCCTGCCTTACTTAAACAGTCAGGTTTGAGTACCCTGGTGCTGGTACTGCCCTGTGTAACTGGTCTTGTAATTTGTTCAAACAAGCACCGCAGCCCAAAGGAGATCCATCTCCTCTCTCCACCGAGCCCACTTGCTCTGGCCGTGCTTCCTCCCGGAGCCAGCACAGCCCTCAGAGTGGCAGCACAGCACACCTGATCCAGGGCCAGGCTATCCCAGGCAGGAAAGCAAGAGCAAGCTTTTACCAAGATTGGTTCCCCACCTTCCACCCTCGGAACCACGATCCCCTGTAAGCATCCCAGCCATTACACACATGGCACAGACCCATCATTTCCAGCTCTGTGCCTTCTGAGCACTCAGGGAACTTTGGTGTTGACTGGGCTACGGCACAGAAACTACAGCAGCTCTGTGCAGGCGGTATGAAGGGCAAACAAGGAGTGTCTGTGCTGGAATGCAGTATGGAAATGCTTTCCTTTTGAATTAGGATGTCCCAAGCACAGGACGTGACTGCTGCCAAGGGTTGGTACTGGCCTTTGCTCTCATCATTTCATTATAAATCTAAACCTTCCCACCCTGCAATGCTCTTTGTTTTGAAAATGTGACTGAGTGGGAGAGACCATCAAAATAAATCATTTGGGATCAGTTTAGTGGTACATTCTACCCAGTGCTTGTAACTGTCAGTGCCATTAAAACAGCTCAAACAGCATCCCCTCAAACAGGGGGCTGTTCTGAGCCCCTCAGCAAGCACCCAGAGCCAGGTACAAGGCTCAGGTCCTGGCCTGCTTTATCAGCAAACAACCCAAGGCGTTCTCAGCACACGAAATATATTTCTAGGAAGGAAACAGTCTATAGTCCAGGATCAGTTGTAATCAAATGCAGCAAGGAAACGTTTCTGTAAATAAGTCATCACAGCACTCTATGGTTTAGGTTTAGGTAGCTCCAGGGGAATTGGAAGAGCTGTAAAGATCTGTGTGTGCTAATGGTGGCTCCAAACCATGTCCTGCACTCCTCTACTGAATGTCAGGGATTGGTCCAGAAAGCTGCACAGGATTTGCAGCTCTGCCCTTCCTGAGCAATGGCCCTTGCAATGACATTCCTTCACAGCCCATCTTCAGCTGCAACCACCTCACCACGCTGGAACATTCCCCATCTACCCAGTGCTGAGGCTGTGGAGGGTACTTGGAAGCCCTTTTGTAAGCCAGCCTGTACCTCCTATAAATATTATATAACAGTGATGCTGGGAAGAGTTACTATGGAGATTGGAAAGCTTGCCTTAAGGCAGTGACAGAAAGCTGCAATTTTATTCCAGCTATAAAGCAGTAACTAGAACACAAATCCTGGTACGACAGAGCACAAACCAAAAAGCTTTCCCGAGGCTTTTGGTAATGAGACCAAAAGCAGCGAAGCTACAGTTGGCATTTTTGGCCTTGCACAAACAGCAGGCAGGTTCACATCCACGGGCCAGTCACCAGGAACTGAGCTGATCCCATCCACTGCTGTGCCAGCAGGATGCAGCTGAGCTGTTCTGTCTGCAGCACAAACCTGCCCTAGCTGAGGAGTCAACTCCTCTCTCTTACATAATTCACAAGCTGGTATTAGCTACCTGATCTCAGATGGCAGTGCAGCACGCAGGTGTTCTGGGCTGTGGCCACAGGAAGCCTCTCCACACATCAACAGTCTGTGACCAGCAGATCTCCAGGGATGTGTTTAAGAATGCAGCGCTGTATTCCAAGGCAGCAGTTTCATCCTCACCTCCATCTTTCACTGGATATCCACTCTCAACAATCACACTGCTGCTGTTCACATTCAGGACTGCTTGCTATGATATTAATTTTATAAATTAAGCAGATGTGCTATGGATAAAGGCACCAAAAGCTCTCCCTAGTAAAGCAGAGCACTTCAAAACATCAGTCCCAAAGCACAGTCAACAGCCGTAACATTAAACAAAGCAAAAAACACCCCAAAACCCAAAGTGCTAACTTCTACATCACATTCTGTTCCAGACTAAGATCCAACACAAGCACTATTCCTGAAACGTGTGCCTTCACAGAAATTATCCAGTGCCAAGTTTACAAATCAGTCTTTTTCCCACCTGCCAATCTCTCAGACTTCTGCAATCTGCCTCCCTGCCTGCCTGAACGCACACAGCCGAGCTCCCTGGAACCAGCTCTATTTTCAGCAGGGATGACATAACTGCTGTCCCTGTCTCACAATTGTTACTTTGGGATGAATTTCACATACTTGCAGTGCCCTCCTGGAACACTGCATTAGAAATCACCTTTCCTGGGCTCCAAGGGAAAAACACAGCCCTAATCCTCAACACTGAGAGGAAAAGAATTCTGAAAGTGCTCCCTAAGAAAAGAGCAAATGTATCAGTTGCAAAGAAGACAGTCGGGATAAAATGATGTACCAAGGGCACACAGAGGCGTTCACAGCTCACCCTTCATTAGAGCCTGGCAGGGCTCAGCTTTTTAATAGACCATTATCATATAACCACTAGAGCTTAATTATAAACACCGTTATCCGGGGCTGCAGGGAAGGTCACCCACGCTCTGAGGGGAGTTACCTTCTTGATGCTCGAACTGACACAAAGTGATGTACAAGGCCCTCTCGTCCTGTGCCACAGCCGGCAGGCAAAGCTCAGGGACGCTGCTGCCCCGCGGGGCCCGAGTCCTGCACCGAAAGATAAAAGTTTCCCATCCCTCACTCCTCCCACGCTTCCATGAGCTCTAACACTTAACTCTACCCTTGCCTTTGGGCCAATACGGGTAAAAGCGCCATGAGGCACACGAAAAGTACATGCACCACCAGCCCCTCCGGCGTCTGGCCGAGGCCGTGTCCCCCCGGGCTGGCCGAGCCCCCCCGAACCCGCGCCCCACTCACTGTTATACTGGACTCCCTTGGCGAACCTCCTCTGCAGCGCCTGGTTCATGGACTGCAGCCCCGCGGGGATGTTCTTGTCGCGGACCGCAGCCTGGTCCGAGCCCACCAGCTTCTTCAGGGCCGAGAACATCTTCGCGGTCGCTCAGCGGCACGGCCGGACGGGCCGAGTGCGGCTCAGGGCCGGAGGGGGCTCAGGGCAGCGGCGGGGCCATGCGGGGCGGGGGCCGGCCCGGCGGGAGGGGCTGTGCTGGTGCGGGGGGCACTACCCGGCCATGTCCCGGGCCGGAGCGGTAAGGCCGGGGCCGGTGTGGGCGCCCAGCCGCCGGGGCCGGGGTCGGGGTCGGGGCCGGGGCCGGGGCCGGGGCCGGGGCCGGGGCCGGGGTGGGGCGCCCAGCCCCGCCGGGGGCCGGGGTCGGGGCCGGTGCCGGGGTGGGGCGCTCAGCCCCGCCGGGGACCGGGGCCGGTGCCGGGGTGGGGCGCTCAGCCCCGCCGGGGGCCGGGGCCGCGGGCCGGGCGCGGGGAGCGGGGGCGGCGCGGGGCTCCCGCCGCCGCCATCTTGGCTCTTCCGCCTCGCCGGGGGGGGCCGGAGCGCGCGCGCGGCGCGGGTACGGCGGCCGGCGGGGGACAGCAGGGCCCAGAGCGCGACCGCCGCGGGGACCCCCGGGACCCCCCCGTCACCTCCAGAGGCGGAGTGCGGCCTAACCCGTCCCAGAACCCACAGCCCCCCGAAACTCCTGCCAGCTTCACAGGCCCCCACCTGCGACACCCATAACCCCTCCTGGGGCCATCCCAGCATCCGTGGGTCCCCCCACAAACATTTCTAATTCCCTCCTGGGACCTCTGTAACCCCGGAACCCCCTCCTGGGACCCCCATAGCTGCCCGCTGACCCTCCCCCATAACCTCTCACGGGGCCAACCCTGAATCCTGGGACCACCCCCAAAACACCTCTAATCATTTCCTGGGACCCCTATACAACCTGGGACTCCCATAACCCCTGTCATCCCCTCGGTGCCAGCCCCATTTTCCCCCCGTGGCCCTCATAACCCTGTAATTCCCTCCTGTGACCCCTCAGGGTCCTGTCTGACACTGTATAATCTCCTGGTGCAAGTGATTGTCCTGTGACTCCTATCCCGGCTACAAATGGGTCTCCCCAGTCCCCCTGTGAGCCGGATCCAGCAGCAATCACTCACTTTCAGGGAGGAGCAGACAACCTGTTCTCTCCTTCCCGGCAGCTCACCCCCATTCCCTGGGAAATGGGGGGCTGAACCCCCTTCAGCAGGACTCCCTGAGCCTCTCAGCGTCCCACTTGGCCACCCCAGCCCTGTGTGTGCAGGGGGCAGCAGGCTGAGGAAGGGTCAGACACTCAGTGGGGAGCACCCAGCAACCCCACAAAGGTGGGGACACCCCACCGGGGAGGCCAGAAAGGACCTCCACAGCGTCCTCTGCCCCTCCTGCCCCTCCCACTCTGCTCCCCACCGGCTGGAGAACGGACACGGGGCTCTTTGGTCACATTAGAGGCATTTACTGCTGGAGGAGTCTCCTGTGCCGCCAGCAGCTGGCAGTGCTCTCCCGTGGGACCCCAGTGCTGGGTGCCAGCCCCTCGTCCTCTGCCTGCTCAGTTTGACAGGTGCAGAAATTCCTCGTCCTCTGCAAACAGAGAGACACACCAGGTGATGGACAGATCCCAGGCCCCTCCTTGCCCTGTGGTCAGACCGTGATGGATCTGCTTCCCACTTGTCCCTGCCAGCAGTGACGAGGGGCAGCTGTTGAGACTCTCCATGCACAGCCATGCTATCCTGCGATGTCACCTTGTGTCCCCCCACCCGCCATGGTGGCATTAACGCACTTTATATTGCTGACAGGGATAATAAAGGGTGGTTTCTGCCCTAAGACATATTACTCAGGCTCCAGCTCCCATCCTCAGGATCACAGATGGTCCCCAGCTCCTGCAGGCTGGGAGCAAGCTTGCTCTGGGCTGGCTGTGCTGAAAGACCCCTCAGTTTCCCCTGTCTGAGGGAAGATTTCCTCTGCCAGGCTCCTGACAAACCTGCTTGTCACTTTACCCCACGGCTGAGCGGTGCCCACTGTGCCTCCCTGGGAGGCTCAGGATGGAACCCCCTGTGCTGAGCTGGGGGGTCTGGCAGGTATCACACAGGAGTTACACCCCTAACAGGGACCCTGTTAAGGTTTGGTCCTTATTTGGTGTCAGGGTCTCTGGAACTCCCCCCAGTCTTTCAGCCCAGGGGCTTTTGCCTTTGCTTCCCATTGCACCTCAGCCTGCTCGGGGCCCTTCCCCCTTTTGTCAAGACCATTCTGAAGTTCAGTCATGGCTTCAGCACATCTGCAGCCTGTCCAGCCCCCCTGTGCCACACTGTCTGTGGGTTAATGGCCATATTCCCAATACAGCACAAAACCATCCCATCCCCGTCATTGACCTGTGACAAACCCATCCCAGGCCCATGACAGACCCATCCTGGACCCATCCCGACCCAGCACAGACCCATCCCAGAGCCAGGACAGCCCTGTACCACACCAGGAGGTGGTGCAAGGCTGCTGCCATGGCTTCCCCGGCACAAGGAGGGGCAGTGGGGGGTTGTAGGGGTACCTGCCAGTGGAGGAGCCCCGCAGTACTCCTTGCACTCCTTCTCTGAGTAGAACTGGTTGCCGTTGCCCTTGCAGCCCCCATAGCTGAAGGTGACGCACTTGCCCTGGGTGGCATCGAAGGCCCAGCGCGTCACCCATGCCTTGCAGGGACCCGGCATGATGGGCAGCCTGCAGGCAGCTGTGGGACAGGACTGTGTGAGGTTCAGGGGCCCCCGCACCTCCCACATGGGTGCGGGACATGCTCAGGTCCCCTCTGATGCCTCAGCAAAGGCACCTCCCGGTTCTGGCCTGGCCGGGCCTGTCCTGCGGCTCACCCTCGGTGCGGCAGGCCTGCAGGCACTCCTTCTCCGAGTAGAAGTTGTTACCGTTGCCCAGGCAGCCTCCATAGAGGAAGGTTTCGCAGGCCATGGAGGAGGAGTTGTAGAAGAAGCGGGAGAGCATCCCGCTGCAGGGCCCGGGGTCCCGGCCCAGCCGGCACGAGTCTGTGGGGCAGCACAGCCCGGGCTGTCACGGGCAGGTGGGGGCAGGGCAGGGGAGTCCCCATGCAACCCCCTCCCCTGGGACCTACCTTCCTTGTTGCCAATGTAAGGGGGCAGGGGGCCCGCGGCTGAGCCCTCCTCGGGGGGCAGCACTGCTCTCCGTGCCCTCTGCACCGGGAAGGAAGCACAGGGCTGCCATCAGCCCGTGGGAACTGCTGCCCACCCCATTGCCCCTGGGGTGGGCTATGTCAGGGGCACCTCAGGCTCTAACCCTCCCTCAGTCCTCCCAGCACATCTCCAGTCACTGATCTTTGATCCTCCGTGCCTCATGATCCTGTGCTCATCCTGGGTGGGAACCATGATCATGGGTTGTGGATGAAGACAGTTGAAGGACCCCAGCCATGCCCTGTGCTGGGGATGTGTCTCCATGGTGTGTTACCTACTCTCAAGTCAGATGGCTTGTTTCTCCTATGAAAATCTCATCCCCTCTGGAAAATCTTTCTAAACAAAACACTGTGAGACTGGGAGGTGCTGACTGATGGCAGCTGAAGGACCATTGTGGTGCTGAGCCTCCCCATGTGTGGAGAAGGGGCCTACAGCCTGGCTGGGACACTCACAGGCAGGCAAGGAGCAAGGAGACACCAGCAACCTTCGTGCCGTGGAAAAAATCAGAGGAGGAAAAAGCTGTTGCCTTTTGCTTGGAAATGAGCCCTAGTGCCCACCTGGTCCCCAGGGCCCTCACCCTGCCCCCATCCTTACAGGCAAAGCCCATCAGTAGAGATGGAAAAGCAGCTCCCAGAGTGATCAGTGGAGCTGCTGCCCAAACAACACGTCCTACCACACAGCCTCTCTCTGGACACCAGGTCTCCAGCGAGTTTGGCTTGGAAGGAATGTCCCCAGCTTTGATCTACTTCAGGAGGTCCCAGCTGTCCCACTCACCTGGGGAGCACTTTCAGTGTCCTGAGGAACACATTCACCTGCCCAGATGCAGGAGAGAAGATCAGCAGTGTGAGATGAAAGGTGTCTTCATCTCACCAAGTACTGCACTGTGCCCATGCAGGACCCCAGGGAAGGGGACACCCTCCCAGTTTTACCCCAATGTTCTTCCCCTCTTTCTGTTTTTTATCTCCCTCTCACAGAAGCACCACCTTAAAATGCCCACGCCCCCCTTCATCCCCCTAAAATCCCCACACCCCCCTTCAACATGCCAGCCCCTTCTGAGCCCCAGGCTGAGCAAAGAGCCCCTCAGATGCTGGGAACATCCAGCCATTGGGGACAAGTTGTGAGTGTCCCTGGGTGTCCCATGCCCTTGTCCCAGCACAGTGGGTGCATTGATCTGACAGCCCTCTTACTAGAAGCTGGTGCAATCCTGACTGATGCATGGCCTTATTTCCTTTCCATCCCATGCTACCAAAGCCCTTGTCTCTCCTCCCTCCCTCCTGACTATCCGCCATCTCCCCAGCCTGGTAAGCCAAGGAGGAGCAGCTGGAGTGCTCTGGTAACAGGAGAGGCACATGTTCCACAGGAGCTTACCTCTGTTGGCCAGGATGAAGATGGAATCCATGGGGATGCCCATCTCCAGAGCCAGCTGCTGGAAAGACTCAATGAGGTCCTCCCTCAGCTCTGGAGTCCTCCCTGAGAAAGAGAATGGGCTGTGAGCAGGGTTGGTGTGGGAGGGGGTCTGTCTGCAGTCCCCAACCACCCACTGACCCACAGAGCTCAGGTGGCTGCAGGCAGGTCCAGTACCAGTCTCCTCATCCTTGCCAATCAGAGAATCAAAGATCATCGAGCCCAACCATTGACCCAGCACTGCCAGGTCCACCACTAAACCATGTCCCTAAGCACCAGATCCACACATTTCTTGAACACATCCAGATTCCACCACTTCCTTGGGCAGCCTGTTATTCTTGACCAGCCTTGACTAAGGCTTTGGACAAAGTGGGTTTAATGGTTCTTAATCATGGAAGACAGCATCTCCTGCCACTTCAGGGCCTGGGTTTCCTCCGAGCAGATATCACCACCTTCATCCCAAACCCCATGCTGATTTGGATGTTCTTTGCCTTATGTGGCTTTAACAGAGCCATGAGACTCCACCTCTGTCCTGCCAAAGATGAGCTGTTCCAAGGCACAACTGCCAAAATCCACGGTCAAGTCCCTCAAGGCTAAGGGAGCTGATACCCTCAGGTGGTGTTTCTGAGCTGTGCTGGTGCACCCCAGAGCCTGCTCACCCTCAAGTGCCATGGTCAGACGTACCATACAGCTTCAGGGTGGTGGTTGGGCCAAAACTGCTTTTCTTCTTCATCAGGATGACAGCGTATTCTTCATAATTGGTGCGGAGCACGTAGGACTGGATAGACACATCCCATGCTGGATGAGACAGAGACACAGGGGACGTCATTCCTGCCCCTCAGGGAGAGATGGAGCAGTGTAGGACAGCCTCAGATCTGGGGGCTGAAATCAGGCCCCTAATTAAAGAAAACATAATTCTTGTGAAACAGACTCATAAAATCATGACTCCCTTTTGGCTCACCAGGCTCTCAGCCAAGGGGATTGTAAACCAAGGGCTGCAGACAACTGAGATGCCACCAGTGCTTCTGAAGTGTGGCTGGTGGGAGCCTGCCCCAGCCTGCGACCCTGGGGACAGGACCAACCTGCTAGAACATCTCATCATCCTGTGCCTATGCAGGGACATTGTTGAAACAGCCCTTTCCCCTGACTTTTACTCCAGACTTTGACTGGAAATAACCCAAACTGGAATGGCATCTGAGCCCTGCTCTCCCCATCACCCAGCCGTGCCACAGCCCAACTCACTGGGGTTGTAGTAGGTGTATTTTCCAGGGATACTGGTTTTCTGGTACTCTCCCGAGACTTTTGTGCAGTCACCTTGCCTGGAGGGAAGAGGAAAACAATCAGCTACTTGGAGTGATCATTTCCCCTGGTTATAGCATGAGAACCATGTCTTGGACTACAAGGCCATGGCACAGGACCCCCAGAATCGCCTTGCCCGAGGCATTGGATGTTTGAGCCCAATTCCATGCCCTCCTCAGGGCTGCCAGACAGAGCAAGTAACCCCCCGTGTCCTATCCCAGCACCCCCGAGTAGGGGGGCTCTGGAGGAGGCTGAAGCACTCCCAGCAGTGCCCCGTACCGCAGCCTGGTGCTGGCAGTGCTGATCTGGTCCGTGCTGGGGCCGGGGCCCAGCACCAACGTGCCCATGCTGAACTTCTCCTTGTAGTTCTTCATCCATTTGCAGGTGGTGCCAATGGCGATGTCGTACCACTTCCCGTACATCTGTGGGGAGAAGAGAGGGAGGTCTCCACCATGGGCACTCTTGGCGCACATGGTTTTCTGTAGAGCTGAAATATTCATGCCCCAGAGAGAAACTGGGAGGTGATGACATGGGGTGCAGAGGCCAGAGCTGCTTCAGGATTTGGGAAGCAGATCAGCACTGAGCAGGATTTTCCCAGGTTCTCTGACCACCAGGCAGGGCTGGAGGCATCAGGCTGCCATCCCCCTATGTGTACCAGTGGAACCCAGACCCAGGCACACATATGGAGCTATGTGAAGCCTGGCAGGGGGCAGGGCTGGCTGTGGGGAATCTCCCAGGGAGCCTGCATCCCACAGAATTCCCACAGATATTCCATGAGAACCATCTGAGCTGGCGTTCAGGCTGCAGACACTCTGCCTGGGTATTTGCCAGGATGAGGCCACTCTAAAGGCTGGCACCCTCTGACTGGCACCCAGGGAGTGCCTCGCTGCCAATGCCAATCCCATAGGCATTATTGCCCTTCTCTCTGGAGGAAAATGAAATCAAGTCTACCCCATCCCTTTTTCCCCCAGAATTAAGGGACTACAAACTGCCATTACCCGCTCAGCCTCAAAATTCTCCTGCACTTGGATATCCTCATCCTGGTCTCCGATGGGGGTTCCGCTGGCCACAGCAAAGAGGAGGAGGAAGGAAAGCAGTTCCCAAATAATCATGGCTGGTGACTGCAGAGTGCTGCTGAGCCCCAGTGTGCCAGTGGGATCCTGGACTCTGTGCTGTCCCCACTGCGCAGCACTGTGACCTTCAGCCCAGGGCCAGCGGGGCTGGCCGGCCTGCGGGGGAAGCTGGGGGGGGAGGGAGGATGTGCAACCTAGACAGGCATTGCGGCATTGCCACCGCCCTTGGTGGTGGGGGGGATTTGTAGGGAGCTGGTGTGGAGTGCGGGAGGGGAGACGGGCACCCTCCCGCCGTGCCAGGCCGAGTTCCTCACCCTTGCCTGTTTCTACACCACTGCCTGACCTCTTACTGTGGCCAGGAGCTGTCTGACCCTCTATTCTACCTTGGGATTCATATTCCTGCTCTGGCATCCTACAAAGAGCCCTGATGATTCCCCCAGCCCTAACAGACCAGCCTGACCTCTTGTAGAGGAGAGGACCGAAGGGTTGCCAGTGCTCACCTCAGGCTACCTAATCCTGACCAGTGTCCATAGGGAACAGAGCCTGAGTTGCCTGCTTGCCTTCTGGACCCCCTTCCAGGCAGTCCCATCATCCTGGATCTGGCTATGTGTCACCCAAACCCACAGCTGAGCATCCCTGGGCCTAGAGGAGCTGGAAGCACTGGGCACACCATCCTTCCCAGCACTGTTTGCCTTCGTGGGATGATTAACTGAAACCAAACAGCCTGAGGGAAACTGTAAACAGAGCAAAGGGCAGGAGCTCCTCTCCAGACAGCCACAGCCCCAGCATCTGTGGAGAAAGGCCTGAGCTGTGGCACATTGGCAGGAGTCGACTGGACCT